>NW_028301637.1:0-302272 GCF_987345545.1 Pholcus phalangioides
ACGAGCCTCTTCACCAGACGCCTTCTGCTCAGGTGGTACGGCGTCATCCTCCTCCACATTCCTTGTGCGGAATCTCTTCCAGCGCATCAACATAGATGTCACGAATGCTATTGCGCAAATTTTCGCCATCTTCTCTCTCTCTCTTTTCGTTAATACGAATCCACCGATAACGTGGTGGAGAATTAAAAGGGTCGACTCCCGGCCGCAAAACGAATAAACGTGAATCGTGTAAACGTGACACAGCGAGGAGCCGAGGACGCGCGCGCGAAACGCAAGTCCTTATATACCCATCGAGATGAAAAATTTCCCAGAAATTTTTGGAAAATTCCTAGAATCGTATAAAAATTTTGTATAACATTCCCCTGTACGACAGGTTCGAAAAATTTCCTGGAATTCCAGAAAATTTCCGGGATATTTTTGGACCCGACCAAGAATGGTTGCAGCTGACGATTCGACGGTTCAGTAATCGAACCTGTAGACCCGGCTGTTCATATTGTTATTATTATTATTATTTTTTTTTTCATCAATAAGTAGGGGACGTCCTCGGCTGTAAAAGTATATCACGACGTTGAAGATGCAGCGCCATCTATCGATCATAACTGTGGAATGCTACGGTTCCAATGCAGACAGTCCATGTAATTGAAATTACGTTCTCGCAGATGCGCGAATTCATACAGTTACTTTCAGATACGAAATAAATTTATCTCATCGAGAGTCTCTGAGTGCATTTAAAGTCCACCACCAACTTGGACGGGAAAAGCGATGACTGGCGAGAAGAGCTTCAAATCACAAATGCTTCATTTCAGAACCTTAATGTTTTCACAGTTTTGTACAGTGCTTGCAGAGCATCTGATCTCTTGAATGATATGAAAAATAAAACTCGTATGGTAAGCAGTTTCTTGGGATTGGATCGGCAAAGAAAAGACGTTCAATAAACCTCCAGATGAAAACACTAGCATCAAACATATCAGATATCAGTTTGCATGTCAAAGTGTTGTAACCTGGGGGTAGCGGCTGCCAACACAACATTCAAAAAGGGCAGCCGTACCAAAAAAAAAGAAAGAAAAAAAAAATAGGAGAAGCGAAACCGCAGTTTCGCCCCCCGTCAACGCCCAAGAAAGTTTCACTTTGCTTTGGCAAGTTAGAACTAACAAAAGAAAAACTCGAAGAACTCAAGAAAACATTTTTTGTTAGTTTTTTTTTTTAAGTTTTTTTTGTTTTTTTGTTTTTAATTTTTTTTTTTTTTTTTTGCGTTTTTTTTTCTCATCTGCGACTTGACGGTGATTTCGCCAAGTCTACATCGATTCAGAACCAGTTTCTGAAGTACCCAATTCAACGCAATGCCAAACTCGGTTTAAAATCCGCAAAACTGTCGCATGTTGGCACGCGCTAGCTTCCTCACTCGGCGCATGTTCTCTGGGACTGGAGTCGAGGCGCGAATTGGGGCAGATCTTCTTCTCCTGCGTGGCACTTCAATCGCTCGAGGAGCAATAACATCTAAATAGCTTCCTCCCAAGAAGTCCAACGTTGGAGATGTTGGTTGGATATTTCCAACGCAACAATAACTCGGTTCAGAAGAAATGTAGCTTCCTCCTAACGAGTAGTGTAGGGTCGGACTTGTAGGACGAAGGCGGCCAGCACATTCGAATGTTTGGTCACCGAAAAAGAACCTCTCGAAAGAGCTTTCGTCGTCGTCGTCGTCCTCCTCCTCCTCCTCTCCAACGTGCGCCACAACGAACGGTTGTTGTTCATATTCCTCCCTCGCAACCTGTTCCGGAATTCCAGCATTCGATGAAAGCGGTGGAATGCTTTCTTCCATCTGATTTTCAGAGACAGGCAGAAATAGTGAGGATATTTCACTTACTTCGTCGTCGGAGCTGTCCCTTGGGATGGCACGAAGAAAATCCCAAAGCTGACCAGCCTTTCCATTAGACGACATCTCTCTTTGAGCACGAAGGATAATGTCTTCTATATTCATGGATGGTCCCGACACTTCGAATAAGCTGGAGTCGGTGCCCGGTGCCTCCAACAGGCTTGAGCAATCACCCTCGTACTCAGAACTGTTAGGGCTCAAGGAGATGTTGACGGCCTCCTCACGAGCCTCTTCACCAGACGCCTTCTGCTCAGGTGGTACGGCGTCATCCTCCTCCACATTCCTTGTGCGGAATCTCTTCCAGCGCATCAACATAGATGTCACGAATGCTATTGCGCAAATTTTCGCCATCTTCTCTCTCTCTCTTTTCGTTAATACGAATCCACCGATAACGTGGTGGAGAATTAAAAGGGTCGACTCCCGGCCGCAAAACGAATAAACGATGAATCGTGTAAACGTGACACAGCGAGGAGCCGAGGACGCGCGCGCGAAACGCAAGTCCTTATATACCCATCGAGATGAAAAATTTCCCAGAAATTTTTGGAAAATTCCTAGAATCGTATAAAAATTTTGTATAACATTCCCCTGTACGACAGGTTCGAAAAATTTCCTGGAATTCCAGAAAATTTCCGGGATATTTTTGGACCCGACCAAGAATGGTTGCAGCTGACGATTCGACGGTTCAGTAATCGAACCTGTAGACCCGGCTGTTCATATTGTTATTATTATTTTTTTTTTTTTTCATCAATAAGTAGGGGACGTCCTCGGCTGTAAAAGTATATCACGACGTTGAAGATGCAGCGCCATCTATCGATCATAACTGTGGAATGCTACGGTTCCAATGCAGACAGTCCATGTAATTGAAATTACGTTCTCGCAGATGCGCGAATTCATACAGTTACTTTCAGATACGAAATAAATTTATCTCATCGAGAGTCTCTGAGTGCATTTAAAGTCCACCACCAACTTGGACGGGAAAAGCGATGACTGGCGAGAAGAGCTTCAAATCACAAATGCTTCATTTCAGAACCTTAATGTTTTCACAGTTTTGTACAGTGCTTGCAGAGCATCTGATCTCTTGAATGATATGAAAAATAAAACTCGTATGGTAAGCAGTTTCTTGGGATTGGATCGGCAAAGAAAAGACGTTCAATAAACCTCCAGATGAAAACACTAGCATCAAACATATCAGATATCAGTTTGCATGTCAAAGTGTTGTAACCTGGGGGTAGCGGCTGCCAACACAACATTCAAAAAGGGCAGCCGTACCAAAAAAAAAGAAAGAAAAAAAAAATAGGAGAAGCGAAACCGCAGTTTCGCCCCCCGTCAACGCCCAAGAAAGTTTCACTTTGCTTTGGCAAGTTAGAACTAACAAAAGAAAAACTCGAAGAACTCAAGAAAACATTTTTTGTTAGTTTTTTTTTTTAAGTTTTTTTTGTTTTTTTGTTTTTAATTTTTTTTTTTTTTTTTTTGCGTTTTTTTTTCTCATCTGCGACTTGACGGTGATTTCGCCAAGTCTACATCGATTCAGAACCAGTTTCTGAAGTACCCAATTCAACGCAATGCCAAACTCGGTTTAAAATCCGCAAAACTGTCGCATGTTGGCACGCGCTAGCTTCCTCACTCGGCGCATGTTCTCTGGGACTGGAGTCGAGGCGCGAATTGGGGCAGATCTTCTTCTCCTGCGTGGCACTTCAATCGCTCGAGGAGCAATAACATCTAAATAGCTTCCTCCCAAGAAGTCCAACGTTGGAGATGTTGGTTGGATATTTCCAACGCAACAATAACTCGGTTCAGAAGAAATGTAGCTTCCTCCTAACGAGTAGTGTAGGGTCGGACTTGTAGGACGAAGGCGGCCAGCACATTCGAATGTTTGGTCACCGAAAAAGAACCTCTCGAAAGAGCTTTCGTCGTCGTCGTCGTCCTCCTCCTCCTCCTCTCCAACGTGCGCCACAACGAACGGTTGTTGTTCATATTCCTCCCTCGCAACCTGTTCCGGAATTCCAGCATTCGATGAAAGCGGTGGAATGCTTTCTTCCATCTGATTTTCAGAGACAGGCAGAAATAGTGAGGATATTTCACTTACTTCGTCGTCGGAGCTGTCCCTTGGGATGGCACGAAGAAAATCCCAAAGCTGACCAGCCTTTCCATTAGACGACATCTCTCTTTGAGCACGAAGGATAATGTCTTCTATATTCATGGATGGTCCCGACACTTCGAATAAGCTGGAGTCGGTGCCCGGTGCCTCCAACAGGCTTGAGCAATCACCCTCGTACTCAGAACTGTTAGGGCTCAAGGAGATGTTGACGGCCTCCTCACGAGCCTCTTCACCAGACGCCTTCTGCTCAGGTGGTACGGCGTCATCCTCCTCCACATTCCTTGTGCGGAATCTCTTCCAGCGCATCAACATAGATGTCACGAATGCTATTGCGCAAATTTTCGCCATCTTCTCTCTCTCTCTTTTCGTTAATACGAATCCACCGATAACGTGGTGGAGAATTAAAAGGGTCGACTCCCGGCCGCAAAACGAATAAACGATGAATCGTGTAAACGTGACACAGCGAGGAGCCGAGGACGCGCGCGCGAAACGCAAGTCCTTATATACCCATCGAGATGAAAAATTTCCCAGAAATTTTTGGAAAATTCCTAGAATCGTATAAAAATTTTGTATAACATTCCCCTGTACGACAGGTTCGAAAAATTTCCTGGAATTCCAGAAAATTTCCGGGATATTTTTGGACCCGACCAAGAATGGTTGCAGCTGACGATTCGACGGTTCAGTAATCGAACCTGTAGACCCGGCTGTTCATATTGTTATTATTATTATTATTTTTTTTTTCATCAATAAGTAGGGGACGTCCTCGGCTGTAAAAGTATATCACGACGTTGAAGATGCAGCGCCATCTATCGATCATAACTGTGGAATGCTACGGTTCCAATGCAGACAGTCCATGTAATTGAAATTACGTTCTCGCAGATGCGCGAATTCATACAGTTACTTTCAGATACGAAATAAATTTATCTCATCGAGAGTCTCTGAGTGCATTTAAAGTCCACCACCAACTTGGACGGGAAAAGCGATGACTGGCGAGAAGAGCTTCAAATCACAAATGCTTCATTTCAGAACCTTAATGTTTTCACAGTTTTGTACAGTGCTTGCAGAGCATCTGATCTCTTGAATGATATGAAAAATAAAACTCGTATGGTAAGCAGTTTCTTGGGATTGGATCGGCAAAGAAAAGACGTTCAATAAACCTCCAGATGAAAACACTAGCATCAAACATATCAGATATCAGTTTGCATGTCAAAGTGTTGTAACCTGGGGGTAGCGGCTGCCAACACAACATTCAAAAAGGGCAGCCGTACCAAAAAAAAAGAAAGAAAAAAAAAATAGGAGAAGCGAAACCGCAGTTTCGCCCCCCGTCAACGCCCAAGAAAGTTTCACTTTGCTTTGGCAAGTTAGAACTAACAAAAGAAAAACTCGAAGAACTCAAGAAAACATTTTTTGTTAGTTTTTTTTTTTAAGTTTTTTTTGTTTTTTTGTTTTTAATTTTTTTTTTTTTTTTTTGCGTTTTTTTTTCTCATCTGCGACTTGACGGTGATTTCGCCAAGTCTACATCGATTCAGAACCAGTTTCTGAAGTACCCAATTCAACGCAATGCCAAACTCGGTTTAAAATCCGCAAAACTGTCGCATGTTGGCACGCGCTAGCTTCCTCACTCGGCGCATGTTCTCTGGGACTGGAGTCGAGGCGCGAATTGGGGCAGATCTTCTTCTCCTGCGTGGCACTTCAATCGCTCGAGGAGCAATAACATCTAAATAGCTTCCTCCCAAGAAGTCCAACGTTGGAGATGTTGGTTGGATATTTCCAACGCAACAATAACTCGGTTCAGAAGAAATGTAGCTTCCTCCTAACGAGTAGTGTAGGGTCGGACTTGTAGGACGAAGGCGGCCAGCACATTCGAATGTTTGGTCACCGAAAAAGAACCTCTCGAAAGAGCTTTCGTCGTCGTCGTCGTCCTCCTCCTCCTCCTCTCCAACGTGCGCCACAACGAACGGTTGTTGTTCATATTCCTCCCTCGCAACCTGTTCCGGAATTCCAGCATTCGATGAAAGCGGTGGAATGCTTTCTTCCATCTGATTTTCAGAGACAGGCAGAAATAGTGAGGATATTTCACTTACTTCGTCGTCGGAGCTGTCCCTTGGGATGGCACGAAGAAAATCCCAAAGCTGACCAGCCTTTCCATTAGACGACATCTCTCTTTGAGCACGAAGGATAATGTCTTCTATATTCATGGATGGTCCCGACACTTCGAATAAGCTGGAGTCGGTGCCCGGTGCCTCCAACAGGCTTGAGCAATCACCCTCGTACTCAGAACTGTTAGGGCTCAAGGAGATGTTGACGGCCTCCTCACGAGCCTCTTCACCAGACGCCTTCTGCTCAGGTGGTACGGCGTCATCCTCCTCCACATTCCTTGTGCGGAATCTCTTCCAGCGCATCAACATAGATGTCACGAATGCTATTGCGCAAATTTTCGCCATCTTCTCTCTCTCTCTTTTCGTTAATACGAATCCACCGATAACGTGGTGGAGAATTAAAAGGGTCGACTCCCGGCCGCAAAACGAATAAACGATGAATCGTGTAAACGTGACACAGCGAGGAGCCGAGGACGCGCGCGCGAAACGCAAGTCCTTATATACCCATCGAGATGAAAAATTTCCCAGAAATTTTTGGAAAATTCCTAGAATCGTATAAAAATTTTGTATAACATTCCCCTGTACGACAGGTTCGAAAAATTTCCTGGAATTCCAGAAAATTTCCGGGATATTTTTGGACCCGACCAAGAATGGTTGCAGCTGACGATTCGACGGTTCAGTAATCGAACCTGTAGACCCGGCTGTTCATATTGTTATTATTATTATTTTTTTTTTTTCATCAATAAGTAGGGGACGTCCTCGGCTGTAAAAGTATATCACGACGTTGAAGATGCAGCGCCATCTATCGATCATAACTGTGGAATGCTACGGTTCCAATGCAGACAGTCCATGTAATTGAAATTACGTTCTCGCAGATGCGCGAATTCATACAGTTACTTTCAGATACGAAATAAATTTATCTCATCGAGAGTCTCTGAGTGCATTTAAAGTCCACCACCAACTTGGACGGGAAAAGCGATGACTGGCGAGAAGAGCTTCAAATCACAAATGCTTCATTTCAGAACCTTAATGTTTTCACAGTTTTGTACAGTGCTTGCAGAGCATCTGATCTCTTGAATGATATGAAAAATAAAACTCGTATGGTAAGCAGTTTCTTGGGATTGGATCGGCAAAGAAAAGACGTTCAATAAACCTCCAGATGAAAACACTAGCATCAAACATATCAGATATCAGTTTGCATGTCAAAGTGTTGTAACCTGGGGGTAGCGGCTGCCAACACAACATTCAAAAAGGGCAGCCGTACCAAAAAAAAAGAAAGAAAAAAAAAATAGGAGAAGCGAAACCGCAGTTTCGCCCCCCGTCAACGCCCAAGAAAGTTTCACTTTGCTTTGGCAAGTTAGAACTAACAAAAGAAAAACTCGAAGAACTCAAGAAAACATTTTTTGTTAGTTTTTTTTTTTAAGTTTTTTTTGTTTTTTTGTTTTTAATTTTTTTTTTTTTTTTTTTGCGTTTTTTTTTCTCATCTGCGACTTGACGGTGATTTCGCCAAGTCTACATCGATTCAGAACCAGTTTCTGAAGTACCCAATTCAACGCAATGCCAAACTCGGTTTAAAATCCGCAAAACTGTCGCATGTTGGCACGCGCTAGCTTCCTCACTCGGCGCATGTTCTCTGGGACTGGAGTCGAGGCGCGAATTGGGGCAGATCTTCTTCTCCTGCGTGGCACTTCAATCGCTCGAGGAGCAATAACATCTAAATAGCTTCCTCCCAAGAAGTCCAACGTTGGAGATGTTGGTTGGATATTTCCAACGCAACAATAACTCGGTTCAGAAGAAATGTAGCTTCCTCCTAACGAGTAGTGTAGGGTCGGACTTGTAGGACGAAGGCGGCCAGCACATTCGAATGTTTGGTCACCGAAAAAGAACCTCTCGAAAGAGCTTTCGTCGTCGTCGTCGTCCTCCTCCTCCTCCTCTCCAACGTGCGCCACAACGAACGGTTGTTGTTCATATTCCTCCCTCGCAACCTGTTCCGGAATTCCAGCATTCGATGAAAGCGGTGGAATGCTTTCTTCCATCTGATTTTCAGAGACAGGCAGAAATAGTGAGGATATTTCACTTACTTCGTCGTCGGAGCTGTCCCTTGGGATGGCACGAAGAAAATCCCAAAGCTGACCAGCCTTTCCATTAGACGACATCTCTCTTTGAGCACGAAGGATAATGTCTTCTATATTCATGGATGGTCCCGACACTTCGAATAAGCTGGAGTCGGTGCCCGGTGCCTCCAACAGGCTTGAGCAATCACCCTCGTACTCAGAACTGTTAGGGCTCAAGGAGATGTTGACGGCCTCCTCACGAGCCTCTTCACCAGACGCCTTCTGCTCAGGTGGTACGGCGTCATCCTCCTCCACATTCCTTGTGCGGAATCTCTTCCAGCGCATCAACATAGATGTCACGAATGCTATTGCGCAAATTTTCGCCATCTTCTCTCTCTCTCTTTTCGTTAATACGAATCCACCGATAACGTGGTGGAGAATTAAAAGGGTCGACTCCCGGCCGCAAAACGAATAAACGATGAATCGTGTAAACGTGACACAGCGAGGAGCCGAGGACGCGCGCGCGAAACGCAAGTCCTTATATACCCATCGAGATGAAAAATTTCCCAGAAATTTTTGGAAAATTCCTAGAATCGTATAAAAATTTTGTATAACATTCCCCTGTACGACAGGTTCGAAAAATTTCCTGGAATTCCAGAAAATTTCCGGGATATTTTTGGACCCGACCAAGAATGGTTGCAGCTGACGATTCGACGGTTCAGTAATCGAACCTGTAGACCCGGCTGTTCATATTGTTATTATTATTATTATTTTTTTTTCATCAATAAGTAGGGGACGTCCTCGGCTGTAAAAGTATATCACGACGTTGAAGATGCAGCGCCATCTATCGATCATAACTGTGGAATGCTACGGTTCCAATGCAGACAGTCCATGTAATTGAAATTACGTTCTCGCAGATGCGCGAATTCATACAGTTACTTTCAGATACGAAATAAATTTATCTCATCGAGAGTCTCTGAGTGCATTTAAAGTCCACCACCAACTTGGACGGGAAAAGCGATGACTGGCGAGAAGAGCTTCAAATCACAAATGCTTCATTTCAGAACCTTAATGTTTTCACAGTTTTGTACAGTGCTTGCAGAGCATCTGATCTCTTGAATGATATGAAAAATAAAACTCGTATGGTAAGCAGTTTCTTGGGATTGGATCGGCAAAGAAAAGACGTTCAATAAACCTCCAGATGAAAACACTAGCATCAAACATATCAGATATCAGTTTGCATGTCAAAGTGTTGTAACCTGGGGGTAGCGGCTGCCAACACAACATTCAAAAAGGGCAGCCGTACCAAAAAAAAAGAAAGAAAAAAAAAATAGGAGAAGCGAAACCGCAGTTTCGCCCCCCGTCAACGCCCAAGAAAGTTTCACTTTGCTTTGGCAAGTTAGAACTAACAAAAGAAAAACTCGAAGAACTCAAGAAAACATTTTTTGTTAGTTTTTTTTTTTAAGTTTTTTTTGTTTTTTTGTTTTTAATTTTTTTTTTTTTTTTTTTGCGTTTTTTTTTCTCATCTGCGACTTGACGGTGATTTCGCCAAGTCTACATCGATTCAGAACCAGTTTCTGAAGTACCCAATTCAACGCAATGCCAAACTCGGTTTAAAATCCGCAAAACTGTCGCATGTTGGCACGCGCTAGCTTCCTCACTCGGCGCATGTTCTCTGGGACTGGAGTCGAGGCGCGAATTGGGGCAGATCTTCTTCTCCTGCGTGGCACTTCAATCGCTCGAGGAGCAATAACATCTAAATAGCTTCCTCCCAAGAAGTCCAACGTTGGAGATGTTGGTTGGATATTTCCAACGCAACAATAACTCGGTTCAGAAGAAATGTAGCTTCCTCCTAACGAGTAGTGTAGGGTCGGACTTGTAGGACGAAGGCGGCCAGCACATTCGAATGTTTGGTCACCGAAAAAGAACCTCTCGAAAGAGCTTTCGTCGTCGTCGTCGTCCTCCTCCTCCTCCTCTCCAACGTGCGCCACAACGAACGGTTGTTGTTCATATTCCTCCCTCGCAACCTGTTCCGGAATTCCAGCATTCGATGAAAGCGGTGGAATGCTTTCTTCCATCTGATTTTCAGAGACAGGCAGAAATAGTGAGGATATTTCACTTACTTCGTCGTCGGAGCTGTCCCTTGGGATGGCACGAAGAAAATCCCAAAGCTGACCAGCCTTTCCATTAGACGACATCTCTCTTTGAGCACGAAGGATAATGTCTTCTATATTCATGGATGGTCCCGACACTTCGAATAAGCTGGAGTCGGTGCCCGGTGCCTCCAACAGGCTTGAGCAATCACCCTCGTACTCAGAACTGTTAGGGCTCAAGGAGATGTTGACGGCCTCCTCACGAGCCTCTTCACCAGACGCCTTCTGCTCAGGTGGTACGGCGTCATCCTCCTCCACATTCCTTGTGCGGAATCTCTTCCAGCGCATCAACATAGATGTCACGAATGCTATTGCGCAAATTTTCGCCATCTTCTCTCTCTCTCTTTTCGTTAATACGAATCCACCGATAACGTGGTGGAGAATTAAAAGGGTCGACTCCCGGCCGCAAAACGAATAAACGATGAATCGTGTAAACGTGACACAGCGAGGAGCCGAGGACGCGCGCGCGAAACGCAAGTCCTTATATACCCATCGAGATGAAAAATTTCCCAGAAATTTTTGGAAAATTCCTAGAATCGTATAAAAATTTTGTATAACATTCCCCTGTACGACAGGTTCGAAAAATTTCCTGGAATTCCAGAAAATTTCCGGGATATTTTTGGACCCGACCAAGAATGGTTGCAGCTGACGATTCGACGGTTCAGTAATCGAACCTGTAGACCCGGCTGTTCATATTGTTATTATTATTATTTTTTTTTTCATCAATAAGTAGGGGACGTCCTCGGCTGTAAAAGTATATCACGACGTTGAAGATGCAGCGCCATCTATCGATCATAACTGTGGAATGCTACGGTTCCAATGCAGACAGTCCATGTAATTGAAATTACGTTCTCGCAGATGCGCGAATTCATACAGTTACTTTCAGATACGAAATAAATTTATCTCATCGAGAGTCTCTGAGTGCATTTAAAGTCCACCACCAACTTGGACGGGAAAAGCGATGACTGGCGAGAAGAGCTTCAAATCACAAATGCTTCATTTCAGAACCTTAATGTTTTCACAGTTTTGTACAGTGCTTGCAGAGCATCTGATCTCTTGAATGATATGAAAAATAAAACTCGTATGGTAAGCAGTTTCTTGGGATTGGATCGGCAAAGAAAAGACGTTCAATAAACCTCCAGATGAAAACACTAGCATCAAACATATCAGATATCAGTTTGCATGTCAAAGTGTTGTAACCTGGGGGTAGCGGCTGCCAACACAACATTCAAAAAGGGCAGCCGTACCAAAAAAAAAAGAAAGAAAAAAAAAATAGGAGAAGCGAAACCGCAGTTTCGCCCCCCGTCAACGCCCAAGAAAGTTTCACTTTGCTTTGGCAAGTTAGAACTAACAAAAGAAAAACTCGAAGAACTCAAGAAAACATTTTTTGTTAGTTTTTTTTTTTAAGTTTTTTTTGTTTTTTTGTTTTTAATTTTTTTTTTTTTTTTTTTGCGTTTTTTTTTCTCATCTGCGACTTGACGGTGATTTCGCCAAGTCTACATCGATTCAGAACCAGTTTCTGAAGTACCCAATTCAACGCAATGCCAAACTCGGTTTAAAATCCGCAAAACTGTCGCATGTTGGCACGCGCTAGCTTCCTCACTCGGCGCATGTTCTCTGGGACTGGAGTCGAGGCGCGAATTGGGGCAGATCTTCTTCTCCTGCGTGGCACTTCAATCGCTCGAGGAGCAATAACATCTAAATAGCTTCCTCCCAAGAAGTCCAACGTTGGAGATGTTGGTTGGATATTTCCAACGCAACAATAACTCGGTTCAGAAGAAATGTAGCTTCCTCCTAACGAGTAGTGTAGGGTCGGACTTGTAGGACGAAGGCGGCCAGCACATTCGAATGTTTGGTCACCGAAAAAGAACCTCTCGAAAGAGCTTTCGTCGTCGTCGTCGTCCTCCTCCTCCTCCTCTCCAACGTGCGCCACAACGAACGGTTGTTGTTCATATTCCTCCCTCGCAACCTGTTCCGGAATTCCAGCATTCGATGAAAGCGGTGGAATGCTTTCTTCCATCTGATTTTCAGAGACAGGCAGAAATAGTGAGGATATTTCACTTACTTCGTCGTCGGAGCTGTCCCTTGGGATGGCACGAAGAAAATCCCAAAGCTGACCAGCCTTTCCATTAGACGACATCTCTCTTTGAGCACGAAGGATAATGTCTTCTATATTCATGGATGGTCCCGACACTTCGAATAAGCTGGAGTCGGTGCCCGGTGCCTCCAACAGGCTTGAGCAATCACCCTCGTACTCAGAACTGTTAGGGCTCAAGGAGATGTTGACGGCCTCCTCACGAGCCTCTTCACCAGACGCCTTCTGCTCAGGTGGTACGGCGTCATCCTCCTCCACATTCCTTGTGCGGAATCTCTTCCAGCGCATCAACATAGATGTCACGAATGCTATTGCGCAAATTTTCGCCATCTTCTCTCTCTCTCTTTTCGTTAATACGAATCCACCGATAACGTGGTGGAGAATTAAAAGGGTCGACTCCCGGCCGCAAAACGAATAAACGATGAATCGTGTAAACGTGACACAGCGAGGAGCCGAGGACGCGCGCGCGAAACGCAAGTCCTTATATACCCATCGAGATGAAAAATTTCCCAGAAATTTTTGGAAAATTCCTAGAATCGTATAAAAATTTTGTATAACATTCCCCTGTACGACAGGTTCGAAAAATTTCCTGGAATTCCAGAAAATTTCCGGGATATTTTTGGACCCGACCAAGAATGGTTGCAGCTGACGATTCGACGGTTCAGTAATCGAACCTGTAGACCCGGCTGTTCATATTGTTATTATTATTATTTTTTTTTTTCATCAATAAGTAGGGGACGTCCTCGGCTGTAAAAGTATATCACGACGTTGAAGATGCAGCGCCATCTATCGATCATAACTGTGGAATGCTACGGTTCCAATGCAGACAGTCCATGTAATTGAAATTACGTTCTCGCAGATGCGCGAATTCATACAGTTACTTTCAGATACGAAATAAATTTATCTCATCGAGAGTCTCTGAGTGCATTTAAAGTCCACCACCAACTTGGACGGGAAAAGCGATGACTGGCGAGAAGAGCTTCAAATCACAAATGCTTCATTTCAGAACCTTAATGTTTTCACAGTTTTGTACAGTGCTTGCAGAGCATCTGATCTCTTGAATGATATGAAAAATAAAACTCGTATGGTAAGCAGTTTCTTGGGATTGGATCGGCAAAGAAAAGACGTTCAATAAACCTCCAGATGAAAACACTAGCATCAAACATATCAGATATCAGTTTGCATGTCAAAGTGTTGTAACCTGGGGGTAGCGGCTGCCAACACAACATTCAAAAAGGGCAGCCGTACCAAAAAAAAAGAAAGAAAAAAAAAATAGGAGAAGCGAAACCGCAGTTTCGCCCCCCGTCAACGCCCAAGAAAGTTTCACTTTGCTTTGGCAAGTTAGAACTAACAAAAGAAAAACTCGAAGAACTCAAGAAAACATTTTTTGTTAGTTTTTTTTTTTAAGTTTTTTTTGTTTTTTTGTTTTTAATTTTTTTTTTTTTTTTTGCGTTTTTTTTTCTCATCTGCGACTTGACGGTGATTTCGCCAAGTCTACATCGATTCAGAACCAGTTTCTGAAGTACCCAATTCAACGCAATGCCAAACTCGGTTTAAAATCCGCAAAACTGTCGCATGTTGGCACGCGCTAGCTTCCTCACTCGGCGCATGTTCTCTGGGACTGGAGTCGAGGCGCGAATTGGGGCAGATCTTCTTCTCCTGCGTGGCACTTCAATCGCTCGAGGAGCAATAACATCTAAATAGCTTCCTCCCAAGAAGTCCAACGTTGGAGATGTTGGTTGGATATTTCCAACGCAACAATAACTCGGTTCAGAAGAAATGTAGCTTCCTCCTAACGAGTAGTGTAGGGTCGGACTTGTAGGACGAAGGCGGCCAGCACATTCGAATGTTTGGTCACCGAAAAAGAACCTCTCGAAAGAGCTTTCGTCGTCGTCGTCGTCCTCCTCCTCCTCCTCTCCAACGTGCGCCACAACGAACGGTTGTTGTTCATATTCCTCCCTCGCAACCTGTTCCGGAATTCCAGCATTCGATGAAAGCGGTGGAATGCTTTCTTCCATCTGATTTTCAGAGACAGGCAGAAATAGTGAGGATATTTCACTTACTTCGTCGTCGGAGCTGTCCCTTGGGATGGCACGAAGAAAATCCCAAAGCTGACCAGCCTTTCCATTAGACGACATCTCTCTTTGAGCACGAAGGATAATGTCTTCTATATTCATGGATGGTCCCGACACTTCGAATAAGCTGGAGTCGGTGCCCGGTGCCTCCAACAGGCTTGAGCAATCACCCTCGTACTCAGAACTGTTAGGGCTCAAGGAGATGTTGACGGCCTCCTCACGAGCCTCTTCACCAGACGCCTTCTGCTCAGGTGGTACGGCGTCATCCTCCTCCACATTCCTTGTGCGGAATCTCTTCCAGCGCATCAACATAGATGTCACGAATGCTATTGCGCAAATTTTCGCCATCTTCTCTCTCTCTCTTTTCGTTAATACGAATCCACCGATAACGTGGTGGAGAATTAAAAGGGTCGACTCCCGGCCGCAAAACGAATAAACGATGAATCGTGTAAACGTGACACAGCGAGGAGCCGAGGACGCGCGCGCGAAACGCAAGTCCTTATATACCCATCGAGATGAAAAATTTCCCAGAAATTTTTGGAAAATTCCTAGAATCGTATAAAAATTTTGTATAACATTCCCCTGTACGACAGGTTCGAAAAATTTCCTGGAATTCCAGAAAATTTCCGGGATATTTTTGGACCCGACCAAGAATGGTTGCAGCTGACGATTCGACGGTTCAGTAATCGAACCTGTAGACCCGGCTGTTCATATTGTTATTATTATTTTTTTTTTTTTTTCATCAATAAGTAGGGGACGTCCTCGGCTGTAAAAGTATATCACGACGTTGAAGATGCAGCGCCATCTATCGATCATAACTGTGGAATGCTACGGTTCCAATGCAGACAGTCCATGTAATTGAAATTACGTTCTCGCAGATGCGCGAATTCATACAGTTTCTTTCAGATACGAAATAAATTTATCTCATCGAGAGTCTCTGAGTGCATTTAAAGTCCACCACCAACTTGGACGGGAAAAGCGATGACTGGCGAGAAGAGCTTCAAATCACAAATGCTTCATTTCAGAACCTTAATGTTTTCACAGTTTTGTACAGTGCTTGCAGAGCATCTGATCTCTTGAATGATATGAAAAATAAAACTCGTATGGTAAGCAGTTTCTTGGGATTGGATCGGCAAAGAAAAGACGTTCAATAAACCTCCAGATGAAAACACTAGCATCAAACATATCAGATATCAGTTTGCATGTCAAAGTGTTGTAACCTGGGGGTAGCGGCTGCCAACACAACATTCAAAAAGGGCAGCCGTACCAAAAAAAAAGAAAGAAAAAAAAAATAGGAGAAGCGAAACCGCAGTTTCGCCCCCCGTCAACGCCCAAGAAAGTTTCACTTTGCTTTGGCAAGTTAGAACTAACAAAAGAAAAACTCGAAGAACTCAAGAAAACATTTTTTGTTAGTTTTTTTTTTTAAGTTTTTTTTGTTTTTTTGTTTTTAATTTTTTTTTTTTTTTTTTGCGTTTTTTTTTCTCATCTGCGACTTGACGGTGATTTCGCCAAGTCTACATCGATTCAGAACCAGTTTCTGAAGTACCCAATTCAACGCAATGCCAAACTCGGTTTAAAATCCGCAAAACTGTCGCATGTTGGCACGCGCTAGCTTCCTCACTCGGCGCATGTTCTCTGGGACTGGAGTCGAGGCGCGAATTGGGGCAGATCTTCTTCTCCTGCGTGGCACTTCAATCGCTCGAGGAGCAATAACATCTAAATAGCTTCCTCCCAAGAAGTCCAACGTTGGAGATGTTGGTTGGATATTTCCAACGCAACAATAACTCGGTTCAGAAGAAATGTAGCTTCCTCCTAACGAGTAGTGTAGGGTCGGACTTGTAGGACGAAGGCGGCCAGCACATTCGAATGTTTGGTCACCGAAAAAGAACCTCTCGAAAGAGCTTTCGTCGTCGTCGTCGTCCTCCTCCTCCTCCTCTCCAACGTGCGCCACAACGAACGGTTGTTGTTCATATTCCTCCCTCGCAACCTGTTCCGGAATTCCAGCATTCGATGAAAGCGGTGGAATGCTTTCTTCCATCTGATTTTCAGAGACAGGCAGAAATAGTGAGGATATTTCACTTACTTCGTCGTCGGAGCTGTCCCTTGGGATGGCACGAAGAAAATCCCAAAGCTGACCAGCCTTTCCATTAGACGACATCTCTCTTTGAGCACGAAGGATAATGTCTTCTATATTCATGGATGGTCCCGACACTTCGAATAAGCTGGAGTCGGTGCCCGGTGCCTCCAACAGGCTTGAGCAATCACCCTCGTACTCAGAACTGTTAGGGCTCAAGGAGATGTTGACGGCCTCCTCACGAGCCTCTTCACCAGACGCCTTCTGCTCAGGTGGTACGGCGTCATCCTCCTCCACATTCCTTGTGCGGAATCTCTTCCAGCGCATCAACATAGATGTCACGAATGCTATTGCGCAAATTTTCGCCATCTTCTCTCTCTCTCTTTTCGTTAATACGAATCCACCGATAACGTGGTGGAGAATTAAAAGGGTCGACTCCCGGCCGCAAAACGAATAAACGATGAATCGTGTAAACGTGACACAGCGAGGAGCCGAGGACGCGCGCGCGAAACGCAAGTCCTTATATACCCATCGAGATGAAAAATTTCCCAGAAATTTTTGGAAAATTCCTAGAATCGTATAAAAATTTTGTATAACATTCCCCTGTACGACAGGTTCGAAAAATTTCCTGGAATTCCAGAAAATTTCCGGGATATTTTTGGACCCGACCAAGAATGGTTGCAGCTGACGATTCGACGGTTCAGTAATCGAACCTGTAGACCCGGCTGTTCATATTGTTATTATTATTATTATTTTTTTTTCATCAATAAGTAGGGGACGTCCTCGGCTGTAAAAGTATATCACGACGTTGAAGATGCAGCGCCATCTATCGATCATAACTGTGGAATGCTACGGTTCCAATGCAGACAGTCCATGTAATTGAAATTACGTTCTCGCAGATGCGCGAATTCATACAGTTACTTTCAGATACGAAATAAATTTATCTCATCGAGAGTCTCTGAGTGCATTTAAAGTCCACCACCAACTTGGACGGGAAAAGCGATGACTGGCGAGAAGAGCTTCAAATCACAAATGCTTCATTTCAGAACCTTAATGTTTTCACAGTTTTGTACAGTGCTTGCAGAGCATCTGATCTCTTGAATGATATGAAAAATAAAACTCGTATGGTAAGCAGTTTCTTGGGATTGGATCGGCAAAGAAAAGACGTTCAATAAACCTCCAGATGAAAACACTAGCATCAAACATATCAGATATCAGTTTGCATGTCAAAGTGTTGTAACCTGGGGGTAGCGGCTGCCAACACAACATTCAAAAAGGGCAGCCGTACCAAAAAAAAAGAAAGAAAAAAAAAATAGGAGAAGCGAAACCGCAGTTTCGCCCCCCGTCAACGCCCAAGAAAGTTTCACTTTGCTTTGGCAAGTTAGAACTAACAAAAGAAAAACTCGAAGAACTCAAGAAAACATTTTTTGTTAGTTTTTTTTTTTAAGTTTTTTTTGTTTTTTTGTTTTTAATTTTTTTTTTTTTTTTTTGCGTTTTTTTTTCTCATCTGCGACTTGACGGTGATTTCGCCAAGTCTACATCGATTCAGAACCAGTTTCTGAAGTACCCAATTCAACGCAATGCCAAACTCGGTTTAAAATCCGCAAAACTGTCGCATGTTGGCACGCGCTAGCTTCCTCACTCGGCGCATGTTCTCTGGGACTGGAGTCGAGGCGCGAATTGGGGCAGATCTTCTTCTCCTGCGTGGCACTTCAATCGCTCGAGGAGCAATAACATCTAAATAGCTTCCTCCCAAGAAGTCCAACGTTGGAGATGTTGGTTGGATATTTCCAACGCAACAATAACTCGGTTCAGAAGAAATGTAGCTTCCTCCTAACGAGTAGTGTAGGGTCGGACTTGTAGGACGAAGGCGGCCAGCACATTCGAATGTTTGGTCACCGAAAAAGAACCTCTCGAAAGAGCTTTCGTCGTCGTCGTCGTCCTCCTCCTCCTCCTCTCCAACGTGCGCCACAACGAACGGTTGTTGTTCATATTCCTCCCTCGCAACCTGTTCCGGAATTCCAGCATTCGATGAAAGCGGTGGAATGCTTTCTTCCATCTGATTTTCAGAGACAGGCAGAAATAGTGAGGATATTTCACTTACTTCGTCGTCGGAGCTGTCCCTTGGGATGGCACGAAGAAAATCCCAAAGCTGACCAGCCTTTCCATTAGACGACATCTCTCTTTGAGCACGAAGGATAATGTCTTCTATATTCATGGATGGTCCCGACACTTCGAATAAGCTGGAGTCGGTGCCCGGTGCCTCCAACAGGCTTGAGCAATCACCCTCGTACTCAGAACTGTTAGGGCTCAAGGAGATGTTGACGGCCTCCTCACGAGCCTCTTCACCAGACGCCTTCTGCTCAGGTGGTACGGCGTCATCCTCCTCCACATTCCTTGTGCGGAATCTCTTCCAGCGCATCAACATAGATGTCACGAATGCTATTGCGCAAATTTTCGCCATCTTCTCTCTCTCTCTTTTCGTTAATACGAATCCACCGATAACGTGGTGGAGAATTAAAAGGGTCGACTCCCGGCCGCAAAACGAATAAACGATGAATCGTGTAAACGTGACACAGCGAGGAGCCGAGGACGCGCGCGCGAAACGCAAGTCCTTATATACCCATCGAGATGAAAAATTTCCCAGAAATTTTTGGAAAATTCCTAGAATCGTATAAAAATTTTGTATAACATTCCCCTGTACGACAGGTTCGAAAAATTTCCTGGAATTCCAGAAAATTTCCGGGATATTTTTGGACCCGACCAAGAATGGTTGCAGCTGACGATTCGACGGTTCAGTAATCGAACCTGTAGACCCGGCTGTTCATATTGTTATTATTATTATTATTTTTTTTTCATCAATAAGTAGGGGACGTCCTCGGCTGTAAAAGTATATCACGACGTTGAAGATGCAGCGCCATCTATCGATCATAACTGTGGAATGCTACGGTTCCAATGCAGACAGTCCATGTAATTGAAATTACGTTCTCGCAGATGCGCGAATTCATACAGTTACTTTCAGATACGAAATAAATTTATCTCATCGAGAGTCTCTGAGTGCATTTAAAGTCCACCACCAACTTGGACGGGAAAAGCGATGACTGGCGAGAAGAGCTTCAAATCACAAATGCTTCATTTCAGAACCTTAATGTTTTCACAGTTTTGTACAGTGCTTGCAGAGCATCTGATCTCTTGAATGATATGAAAAATAAAACTCGTATGGTAAGCAGTTTCTTGGGATTGGATCGGCAAAGAAAAGACGTTCAATAAACCTCCAGATGAAAACACTAGCATCAAACATATCAGATATCAGTTTGCATGTCAAAGTGTTGTAACCTGGGGGTAGCGGCTGCCAACACAACATTCAAAAAGGGCAGCCGTACCAAAAAAAAAGAAAGAAAAAAAAAATAGGAGAAGCGAAACCGCAGTTTCGCCCCCCGTCAACGCCCAAGAAAGTTTCACTTTGCTTTGGCAAGTTAGAACTAACAAAAGAAAAACTCGAAGAACTCAAGAAAACATTTTTTGTTAGTTTTTTTTTTTAAGTTTTTTTTGTTTTTTTGTTTTTAATTTTTTTTTTTTTTTTTTGCGTTTTTTTTTCTCATCTGCGACTTGACGGTGATTTCGCCAAGTCTACATCGATTCAGAACCAGTTTCTGAAGTACCCAATTCAACGCAATGCCAAACTCGGTTTAAAATCCGCAAAACTGTCGCATGTTGGCACGCGCTAGCTTCCTCACTCGGCGCATGTTCTCTGGGACTGGAGTCGAGGCGCGAATTGGGGCAGATCTTCTTCTCCTGCGTGGCACTTCAATCGCTCGAGGAGCAATAACATCTAAATAGCTTCCTCCCAAGAAGTCCAACGTTGGAGATGTTGGTTGGATATTTCCAACGCAACAATAACTCGGTTCAGAAGAAATGTAGCTTCCTCCTAACGAGTAGTGTAGGGTCGGACTTGTAGGACGAAGGCGGCCAGCACATTCGAATGTTTGGTCACCGAAAAAGAACCTCTCGAAAGAGCTTTCGTCGTCGTCGTCGTCCTCCTCCTCCTCCTCTCCAACGTGCGCCACAACGAACGGTTGTTGTTCATATTCCTCCCTCGCAACCTGTTCCGGAATTCCAGCATTCGATGAAAGCGGTGGAATGCTTTCTTCCATCTGATTTTCAGAGACAGGCAGAAATAGTGAGGATATTTCACTTACTTCGTCGTCGGAGCTGTCCCTTGGGATGGCACGAAGAAAATCCCAAAGCTGACCAGCCTTTCCATTAGACGACATCTCTCTTTGAGCACGAAGGATAATGTCTTCTATATTCATGGATGGTCCCGACACTTCGAATAAGCTGGAGTCGGTGCCCGGTGCCTCCAACAGGCTTGAGCAATCACCCTCGTACTCAGAACTGTTAGGGCTCAAGGAGATGTTGACGGCCTCCTCACGAGCCTCTTCACCAGACGCCTTCTGCTCAGGTGGTACGGCGTCATCCTCCTCCACATTCCTTGTGCGGAATCTCTTCCAGCGCATCAACATAGATGTCACGAATGCTATTGCGCAAATTTTCGCCATCTTCTCTCTCTCTCTTTTCGTTAATACGAATCCACCGATAACGTGGTGGAGAATTAAAAGGGTCGACTCCCGGCCGCAAAACGAATAAACGATGAATCGTGTAAACGTGACACAGCGAGGAGCCGAGGACGCGCGCGCGAAACGCAAGTCCTTATATACCCATCGAGATGAAAAATTTCCCAGAAATTTTTGGAAAATTCCTAGAATCGTATAAAAATTTTGTATAACATTCCCCTGTACGACAGGTTCGAAAAATTTCCTGGAATTCCAGAAAATTTCCGGGATATTTTTGGACCCGACCAAGAATGGTTGCAGCTGACGATTCGACGGTTCAGTAATCGAACCTGTAGACCCGGCTGTTCATATTGTTATTATTATTTTTTTTTTTTTTCATCAATAAGTAGGGGACGTCCTCGGCTGTAAAAGTATATCACGACGTTGAAGATGCAGCGCCATCTATCGATCATAACTGTGGAATGCTACGGTTCCAATGCAGACAGTCCATGTAATTGAAATTACGTTCTCGCAGATGCGCGAATTCATACAGTTTCTTTCAGATACGAAATAAATTTATCTCATCGAGAGTCTCTGAGTGCATTTAAAGTCCACCACCAACTTGGACGGGAAAAGCGATGACTGGCGAGAAGAGCTTCAAATCACAAATGCTTCATTTCAGAACCTTAATGTTTTCACAGTTTTGTACAGTGCTTGCAGAGCATCTGATCTCTTGAATGATATGAAAAATAAAACTCGTATGGTAAGCAGTTTCTTGGGATTGGATCGGCAAAGAAAAGACGTTCAATAAACCTCCAGATGAAAACACTAGCATCAAACATATCAGATATCAGTTTGCATGTCAAAGTGTTGTAACCTGGGGGTAGCGGCTGCCAACACAACATTCAAAAAGGGCAGCCGTACCAAAAAAAAAGAAAGAAAAAAAAAATAGGAGAAGCGAAACCGGAGTTTCGCCCCCCGTCAACGCCCAAGAAAGTTTCACTTTGCTTTGGCAAGTTAGAACTAACAAAAGAAAAACTCGAAGAACTCAAGAAAACATTTTTTGTTAGTTTTTTTTTTTAAGTTTTTTTTGTTTTTTTGTTTTTAATTTTTTTTTTTTTTTTTGCGTTTTTTTTTCTCATCTGCGACTTGACGGTGATTTCGCCAAGTCTACATCGATTCAGAACCAGTTTCTGAAGTACCCAATTCAACGCAATGCCAAACTCGGTTTAAAATCCGCAAAACTGTCGCATGTTGGCACGCGCTAGCTTCCTCACTCGGCGCATGTTCTCTGGGACTGGAGTCGAGGCGCGAATTGGGGCAGATCTTCTTCTCCTGCGTGGCACTTCAATCGCTCGAGGAGCAATAACATCTAAATAGCTTCCTCCCAAGAAGTCCAACGTTGGAGATGTTGGTTGGATATTTCCAACGCAACAATAACTCGATTCAGAAGAAATGTAGCTTCCTCCTAACGAGTAGTGTAGGGTCGGACTTGTAGGACGAAGGCGGCCAGCACATTCGAATGTTTGGTCACCGAAAAAGAACCTCTCGAAAGAGCTTTCGTCGTCGTCGTCGTCCTCCTCCTCCTCCTCTCCAACGTGCGCCACAACGAACGGTTGTTGTTCATATTCCTCCCTCGCAACCTGTTCCGGAATTCCAGCATTCGATGAAAGCGGTGGAATGCTTTCTTCCATCTGATTTTCAGAGACAGGCAGAAATAGTGAGGATATTTCACTTACTTCGTCGTCGGAGCTGTCCCTTGGGATGGCACGAAGAAAATCCCAAAGCTGACCAGCCTTTCCATTAGACGACATCTCTCTTTGAGCACGAAGGATAATGTCTTCTATATTCATGGATGGTCCCGACACT
Organism: Pholcus phalangioides; assembly: GCF_987345545.1. Taxonomy (NCBI): domain Eukaryota; kingdom Metazoa; phylum Arthropoda; class Arachnida; order Araneae; family Pholcidae; genus Pholcus; species Pholcus phalangioides. The sequence continues at coordinate 22,944 of NW_028301637.1, forward strand.
TCGAATAAGCTGGAGTCGGTGCCCGGTGCCTCCAACAGGCTTGAGCAATCACCCTCGTACTCAGAACTGTTAGGGCTCAAGGAGATGTTGACGGCCTCCTCACGAGCCTCTTCACCAGACGCCTTCTGCTCAGGTGGTACGGCGTCATCCTCCTCCACATTCCTTGTGCGGAATCTCTTCCAGCGCATCAACATAGATGTCACGAATGCTATTGCGCAAATTTTCGCCATCTTCTCTCTCTCTCTTTTCGTTAATACGAATCCACCGATAACGTGGTGGAGAATTAAAAGGGTCGACTCCCGGCCGCAAAACGAATAAACGATGAATCGTGTAAACGTGACACAGCGAGGAGCCGAGGACGCGCGCGCGAAACACAAGTCCTTATATACCCATCGAGATGAAAAATTTCCCAGAAATTTTTGGAAAATTCCTAGAATCGTATAAAAATTTTGTATAACATTCCCCTGTACGACAGGTTCGAAAAATTTCCTGGAATTCCAGAAAATTTCCGGGATATTTTTGGACCCGACCAAGAATGGTTGCAGCTGACGATTCGACGGTTCAGTAATCGAACCTGTAGACCCGGCTGTTCATATTGTTATTATTATTTTTTTTTTTTTTTCATCAATAAGTAGGGGACGTCCTCGGCTGTAAAAGTATATCACGACGTTGAAGATGCAGCGCCATCTATCGATCATAACTGTGGAATGCTACGGTTCCAATGCAGACAGTCCATGTAATTGAAATTACGTTCTCGCAGATGCGCGAATTCATACAGTTACTTTCAGATACGAAATAAATTTATCTCATCGAGAGTCTCTGAGTGCATTTAAAGTCCACCACCAACTTGGACGGGAAAAGCGATGACTGGCGAGAAGAGCTTCAAATCACAAATGCTTCATTTCAGAACCTTAATGTTTTCACAGTTTTGTACAGTGCTTGCAGAGCATCTGATCTCTTGAATGATATGAAAAATAAAACTCGTATGGTAAGCAGTTTCTTGGGATTGGATCGGCAAAGAAAAGACGTTCAATAAACCTCCAGATGAAAACACTAGCATCAAACATATCAGATATCAGTTTGCATGTCAAAGTGTTGTAACCTGGGGGTAGCGGCTGCCAACACAACATTCAAAAAGGGCAGCCGTACCAAAAAAAAAGAAAGAAAAAAAAAATAGGAGAAGCGAAACCGCAGTTTCGCCCCCCGTCAACGCCCAAGAAAGTTTCACTTTGCTTTGGCAAGTTAGAACTAACAAAAGAAAAACTCGAAGAACTCAAGAAAACATTTTTTGTTAGTTTTTTTTTTTAAGTTTTTTTTGTTTTTTTGTTTTTAATTTTTTTTTTTTTTTTTGCGTTTTTTTTTCTCATCTGCGACTTGACGGTGATTTCGCCAAGTCTACATCGATTCAGAACCAGTTTCTGAAGTACCCAATTCAACGCAATGCCAAACTCGGTTTAAAATCCGCAAAACTGTCGCATGTTGGCACGCGCTAGCTTCCTCACTCGGCGCATGTTCTCTGGGACTGGAGTCGAGGCGCGAATTGGGGCAGATCTTCTTCTCCTGCGTGGCACTTCAATCGCTCGAGGAGCAATAACATCTAAATAGCTTCCTCCCAAGAAGTCCAACGTTGGAGATGTTGGTTGGATATTTCCAACGCAACAATAACTCGGTTCAGAAGAAATGTAGCTTCCTCCTAACGAGTAGTGTAGGGTCGGACTTGTAGGACGAAGGCGGCCAGCACATTCGAATGTTTGGTCACCGAAAAAGAACCTCTCGAAAGAGCTTTCGTCGTCGTCGTCGTCCTCCTCCTCCTCCTCTCCAACGTGCGCCACAACGAACGGTTGTTGTTCATATTCCTCCCTCGCAACCTGTTCCGGAATTCCAGCATTCGATGAAAGCGGTGGAATGCTTTCTTCCATCTGATTTTCAGAGACAGGCAGAAATAGTGAGGATATTTCACTTACTTCGTCGTCGGAGCTGTCCCTTGGGATGGCACGAAGAAAATCCCAAAGCTGACCAGCCTTTCCATTAGACGACATCTCTCTTTGAGCACGAAGGATAATGTCTTCTATATTCATGGATGGTCCCGACACTTCGAATAAGCTGGAGTCGGTGCCCGGTGCCTCCAACAGGCTTGAGCAATCACCCTCGTACTCAGAACTGTTAGGGCTCAAGGAGATGTTGACGGCCTCCTCACGAGCCTCTTCACCAGACGCCTTCTGCTCAGGTGGTACGGCGTCATCCTCCTCCACATTCCTTGTGCGGAATCTCTTCCAGCGCATCAACATAGATGTCACGAATGCTATTGCGCAAATTTTCGCCATCTTCTCTCTCTCTCTTTTCGTTAATACGAATCCACCGATAACGTGGTGGAGAATTAAAAGGGTCGACTCCCGGCCGCAAAACGAATAAACGATGAATCGTGTAAACGTGACACAGCGAGGAGCCGAGGACGCGCGCGCGAAACGCAAGTCCTTATATACCCATCGAGATGAAAAATTTCCCAGAAATTTTTGGAAAATTCCTAGAATCGTATAAAAATTTTGTATAACATTCCCCTGTACGACAGGTTCGAAAAATTTCCTGGAATTCCAGAAAATTTCCGGGATATTTTTGGACCCGACCAAGAATGGTTGCAGCTGACGATTCGACGGTTCAGTAATCGAACCTGTAGACCCGGCTGTTCATATTGTTATTATTATTTATTTTTTTTTTCATCAATAAGTAGGGGACGTCCTCGGCTGTAAAAGTATATCACGACGTTGAAGATGCAGCGCCATCTATCGATCATAACTGTGGAATGCTACGGTTCCAATGCAGACAGTCCATGTAATTGAAATTACGTTCTCGCAGATGCGCGAATTCATACAGTTACTTTCAGATACGAAATAAATTTATCTCATCGAGAGTCTCTGAGTGCATTTAAAGTCCACCACCAACTTGGACGGGAAAAGCGATGACTGGCGAGAAGAGCTTCAAATCACAAATGCTTCATTTCAGAACCTTAATGTTTTCACAGTTTTGTACAGTGCTTGCAGAGCATCTGATCTCTTGAATGATATGAAAAATAAAACTCGTATGGTAAGCAGTTTCTTGGGATTGGATCGGCAAAGAAAAGACGTTCAATAAACCTCCAGATGAAAACACTAGCATCAAACATATCAGATATCAGTTTGCATGTCAAAGTGTTGTAACCTGGGGGTAGCGGCTGCCAACACAACATTCAAAAAGGGCAGCCGTACCAAAAAAAAAGAAAGAAAAAAAAAATAGGAGAAGCGAAACCGCAGTTTCGCCCCCCGTCAACGCCCAAGAAAGTTTCACTTTGCTTTGGCAAGTTAGAACTAACAAAAGAAAAACTCGAAGAACTCAAGAAAACATTTTTTGTTAGTTTTTTTTTTTAAGTTTTTTTTGTTTTTTTGTTTTTAATTTTTTTTTTTTTTTTTGCGTTTTTTTTTCTCATCTGCGACTTGACGGTGATTTCGCCAAGTCTACATCGATTCAGAACCAGTTTCTGAAGTACCCAATTCAACGCAATGCCAAACTCGGTTTAAAATCCGCAAAACTGTCGCATGTTGGCACGCGCTAGCTTCCTCACTCGGCGCATGTTCTCTGGGACTGGAGTCGAGGCGCGAATTGGGGCAGATCTTCTTCTCCTGCGTGGCACTTCAATCGCTCGAGGAGCAATAACATCTAAATAGCTTCCTCCCAAGAAGTCCAACGTTGGAGATGTTGGTTGGATATTTCCAACGCAACAATAACTCGGTTCAGAAGAAATGTAGCTTCCTCCTAACGAGTAGTGTAGGGTCGGACTTGTAGGACGAAGGCGGCCAGCACATTCGAATGTTTGGTCACCGAAAAAGAACCTCTCGAAAGAGCTTTCGTCGTCGTCGTCGTCCTCCTCCTCCTCCTCTCCAACGTGCGCCACAACGAACGGTTGTTGTTCATATTCCTCCCTCGCAACCTGTTCCGGAATTCCAGCATTCGATGAAAGCGGTGGAATGCTTTCTTCCATCTGATTTTCAGAGACAGGCAGAAATAGTGAGGATATTTCACTTACTTCGTCGTCGGAGCTGTCCCTTGGGATGGCACGAAGAAAATCCCAAAGCTGACCAGCCTTTCCATTAGACGACATCTCTCTTTGAGCACGAAGGATAATGTCTTCTATATTCATGGATGGTCCCGACACTTCGAATAAGCTGGAGTCGGTGCCCGGTGCCTCCAACAGGCTTGAGCAATCACCCTCGTACTCAGAACTGTTAGGGCTCAAGGAGATGTTGACGGCCTCCTCACGAGCCTCTTCACCAGACGCCTTCTGCTCAGGTGGTACGGCGTCATCCTCCTCCACATTCCTTGTGCGGAATCTCTTCCAGCGCATCAACATAGATGTCACGAATGCTATTGCGCAAATTTTCGCCATCTTCTCTCTCTCTCTTTTCGTTAATACGAATCCACCGATAACGTGGTGGAGAATTAAAAGGGTCGACTCCCGGCCGCAAAACGAATAAACGATGAATCGTGTAAACGTGACACAGCGAGGAGCCGAGGACGCGCGCGCGAAACGCAAGTCCTTATATACCCATCGAGATGAAAAATTTCCCAGAAATTTTTGGAAAATTCCTAGAATCGTATAAAAATTTTGTATAACATTCCCCTGTACGACAGGTTCGAAAAATTTCCTGGAATTCCAGAAAATTTCCGGGATATTTTTGGACCCGACCAAGAATGGTTGCAGCTGACGATTCGACGGTTCAGTAATCGAACCTGTAGACCCGGCTGTTCATATTGTTATTATTATTATTATTTTTTTTTCATCAATAAGTAGGGGACGTCCTCGGCTGTAAAAGTATATCACGACGTTGAAGATGCAGCGCCATCTATCGATCATAACTGTGGAATGCTACGGTTCCAATGCAGACAGTCCATGTAATTGAAATTACGTTCTCGCAGATGCGCGAATTCATACAGTTACTTTCAGATACGAAATAAATTTATCTCATCGAGAGTCTCTGAGTGCATTTAAAGTCCACCACCAACTTGGACGGGAAAAGCGATGACTGGCGAGAAGAGCTTCAAATCACAAATGCTTCATTTCAGAACCTTAATGTTTTCACAGTTTTGTACAGTGCTTGCAGAGCATCTGATCTCTTGAATGATATGAAAAATAAAACTCGTATGGTAAGCAGTTTCTTGGGATTGGATCGGCAAAGAAAAGACGTTCAATAAACCTCCAGATGAAAACACTAGCATCAAACATATCAGATATCAGTTTGCATGTCAAAGTGTTGTAACCTGGGGGTAGCGGCTGCCAACACAACATTCAAAAAGGGCAGCCGTACCAAAAAAAAAGAAAGAAAAAAAAAATAGGAGAAGCGAAACCGCAGTTTCGCCCCCCGTCAACGCCCAAGAAAGTTTCACTTTGCTTTGGCAAGTTAGAACTAACAAAAGAAAAACTCGAAGAACTCAAGAAAACATTTTTTGTTAGTTTTTTTTTTTAAGTTTTTTTTGTTTTTTTGTTTTTAATTTTTTTTTTTTTTTTTTGCGTTTTTTTTTCTCATCTGCGACTTGACGGTGATTTCGCCAAGTCTACATCGATTCAGAACCAGTTTCTGAAGTACCCAATTCAACGCAATGCCAAACTCGGTTTAAAATCCGCAAAACTGTCGCATGTTGGCACGCGCTAGCTTCCTCACTCGGCGCATGTTCTCTGGGACTGGAGTCGAGGCGCGAATTGGGGCAGATCTTCTTCTCCTGCGTGGCACTTCAATCGCTCGAGGAGCAATAACATCTAAATAGCTTCCTCCCAAGAAGTCCAACGTTGGAGATGTTGGTTGGATATTTCCAACGCAACAATAACTCGGTTCAGAAGAAATGTAGCTTCCTCCTAACGAGTAGTGTAGGGTCGGACTTGTAGGACGAAGGCGGCCAGCACATTCGAATGTTTGGTCACCGAAAAAGAACCTCTCGAAAGAGCTTTCGTCGTCGTCGTCGTCCTCCTCCTCCTCCTCTCCAACGTGCGCCACAACGAACGGTTGTTGTTCATATTCCTCCCTCGCAACCTGTTCCGGAATTCCAGCATTCGATGAAAGCGGTGGAATGCTTTCTTCCATCTGATTTTCAGAGACAGGCAGAAATAGTGAGGATATTTCACTTACTTCGTCGTCGGAGCTGTCCCTTGGGATGGCACGAAGAAAATCCCAAAGCTGACCAGCCTTTCCATTAGACGACATCTCTCTTTGAGCACGAAGGATAATGTCTTCTATATTCATGGATGGTCCCGACACTTCGAATAAGCTGGAGTCGGTGCCCGGTGCCTCCAACAGGCTTGAGCAATCACCCTCGTACTCAGAACTGTTAGGGCTCAAGGAGATGTTGACGGCCTCCTCACGAGCCTCTTCACCAGACGCCTTCTGCTCAGGTGGTACGGCGTCATCCTCCTCCACATTCCTTGTGCGGAATCTCTTCCAGCGCATCAACATAGATGTCACGAATGCTATTGCGCAAATTTTCGCCATCTTCTCTCTCTCTCTTTTCGTTAATACGAATCCACCGATAACGTGGTGGAGAATTAAAAGGGTCGACTCCCGGCCGCAAAACGAATAAACGATGAATCGTGTAAACGTGACACAGCGAGGAGCCGAGGACGCGCGCGCGAAACGCAAGTCCTTATATACCCATCGAGATGAAAAATTTCCCAGAAATTTTTGGAAAATTCCTAGAATCGTATAAAAATTTTGTATAACATTCCCCTGTACGACAGGTTCGAAATATTTCCTGGAATTCCAGAAAATTTCCGGGATATTTTTGGACCCGACCAAGAATGGTTGCAGCTGACGATTCGACGGTTCAGTAATCGAACCTGTAGACCCGGCTGTTCATATTGTTATTATTATTATTATTTTTTTTTCATCAATAAGTAGGGGACGTCCTCGGCTGTAAAAGTATATCACGACGTTGAAGATGCAGCGCCATCTATCGATCATAACTGTGGAATGCTACGGTTCCAATGCAGACAGTCCATGTAATTGAAATTACGTTCTCGCAGATGCGCGAATTCATACAGTTACTTTCAGATACGAAATAAATTTATCTCATCGAGAGTCTCTGAGTGCATTTAAAGTCCACCACCAACTTGGACGGGAAAAGCGATGACTGGCGAGAAGAGCTTCAAATCACAAATGCTTCATTTCAGAACCTTAATGTTTTCACAGTTTTGTACAGTGCTTGCAGAGCATCTGATCTCTTGAATGATATGAAAAATAAAACTCGTATGGTAAGCAGTTTCTTGGGATTGGATCGGCAAAGAAAAGACGTTCAATAAACCTCCAGATGAAAACACTAGCATCAAACATATCAGATATCAGTTTGCATGTCAAAGTGTTGTAACCTGGGGGTAGCGGCTGCCAACACAACATTCAAAAAGGGCAGCCGTACCAAAAAAAAAGAAAGAAAAAAAAAATAGGAGAAGCGAAACCGCAGTTTCGCCCCCCGTCAACGCCCAAGAAAATTTCACTTTGCTTTGGCAAGTTAGAACTAACAAAAGAAAAACTCGAAGAACTCAAGAAAACATTTTTTGTTAGTTTTTTTTTTTAAGTTTTTTTTTGTTTTTTTGTTTTTAATTTTTTTTTTTTTTTTTTTTTGCGTTTTTTTTTCTCATCTGCGACTTGACGGTGATTTCGCCAAGTCTACATCGATTCAGAACCAGTTTCTGAAGTACCCAATTCAACGCAATGCCAAACTCGGTTTAAAATCCGCAAAACTGTCGCATGTTGGCACGCGCTAGCTTCCTCACTCGGCGCATGTTCTCTGGGACTGGAGTCGAGGCGCGAATTGGGGCAGATCTTCTTCTCCTGCGTGGCACTTCAATCGCTCGAGGAGCAATAACATCTAAATAGCTTCCTCCCAAGAAGTCCAACGTTGGAGATGTTGGTTGGATATTTCCAACGCAACAATAACTCGGTTCAGAAGAAATGTAGCTTCCTCCTAACGAGTAGTGTAGGGTCGGACTTGTAGGACGAAGGCGGCCAGCACATTCGAATGTTTGGTCACCGAAAAAGAACCTCTCGAAAGAGCTTTCGTCGTCGTCGTCGTCCTCCTCCTCCTCCTCTCCAACGTGCGCCACAACGAACGGTTGTTGTTCATATTCCTCCCTCGCAACCTGTTCCGGAATTCCAGCATTCGATGAAAGCGGTGGAATGCTTTCTTCCATCTGATTTTCAGAGACAGGCAGAAATAGTGAGGATATTTCACTTACTTCGTCGTCGGAGCTGTCCCTTGGGATGGCACGAAGAAAATCCCAAAGCTGACCAGCCTTTCCATTAGACGACATCTCTCTTTGAGCACGAAGGATAATGTCTTCTATATTCATGGATGGTCCCGACACTTCGAATAAGCTGGAGTCGGTGCCCGGTGCCTCCAACAGGCTTGAGCAATCACCCTCGTACTCAGAACTGTTAGGGCTCAAGGAGATGTTGACGGCCTCCTCACGAGCCTCTTCACCAGACGCCTTCTGCTCAGGTGGTACGGCGTCATCCTCCTCCACATTCCTTGTGCGGAATCTCTTCCAGCGCATCAACATAGATGTCACGAATGCTATTGCGCAAATTTTCGCCATCTTCTCTCTCTCTCTTTTCGTTAATACGAATCCACCGATAACGTGGTGGAGAATTAAAAGGGTCGACTCCCGGCCGCAAAACGAATAAACGATGAATCGTGTAAACGTGACACAGCGAGGAGCCGAGGACGCGCGCGCGAAACGCAAGTCCTTATATACCCATCGAGATGAAAAATTTCCCAGAAATTTTTGGAAAATTCCTAGAATCGTATAAAAATTTTGTATAACATTCCCCTGTACGACAGGTTCGAAAAATTTCCTGGAATTCCAGAAAATTTCCGGGATATTTTTGGACCCGACCAAGAATGGTTGCAGCTGACGATTCGACGGTTCAGTAATCGAACCTGTAGACCCGGCTGTTCATATTGTTATTATTATTATTTTTTTTTTTTCATCAATAAGTAGGGGACGTCCTCGGCTGTAAAAGTATATCACGACGTTGAAGATGCAGCGCCATCTATCGATCATAACTGTGGAATGCTACGGTTCCAATGCAGACAGTCCATGTAATTGAAATTACGTTCTCGCAGATGCGCGAATTCATACAGTTACTTTCAGATACGAAATAAATTTATCTCATCGAGAGTCTCTGAGTGCATTTAAAGTCCACCACCAACTTGGACGGGAAAAGCGATGACTGGCGAGAAGAGCTTCAAATCACAAATGCTTCATTTCAGAACCTTAATGTTTTCACAGTTTTGTACAGTGCTTGCAGAGCATCTGATCTCTTGAATGATATGAAAAATAAAACTCGTATGGTAAGCAGTTTCTTGGGATTGGATCGGCAAAGAAAAGACGTTCAATAAACCTCCAGATGAAAACACTAGCATCAAACATATCAGATATCAGTTTGCATGTCAAAGTGTTGTAACCTGGGGGTAGCGGCTGCCAACACAACATTCAAAAAGGGCAGCCGTACCAAAAAAAAGAAAGAAAAAAAAAATAGGAGAAGCGAAACCGCAGTTTCGCCCCCCGTCAACGCCCAAGAAAGTTTCACTTTGCTTTGGCAAGTTAGAACTAACAAAAGAAAAACTCGAAGAACTCAAGAAAACATTTTTTGTTAGTTTTTTTTTTTAAGTTTTTTTTTGTTTTTTTGTTTTTAATTTTTTTTTTTTTTTTTTTGCGTTTTTTTTCTCATCTGCGACTTGACGGTGATTTCGCCAAGTCTACATCGATTCAGAACCAGTTTCTGAAGTACCCAATTCAACGCAATGCCAAACTCGGTTTAAAATCCGCAAAACTGTCGCATGTTGGCACGCGCTAGCTTCCTCACTCGGCGCATGTTCTCTGGGACTGGAGTCGAGGCGCGAATTGGGGCAGATCTTCTTCTCCTGCGTGGCACTTCAATCGCTCGAGGAGCAATAACATCTAAATAGCTTCCTCCCAAGAAGTCCAACGTTGGAGATGTTGGTTGGATATTTCCAACGCAACAATAACTCGGTTCAGAAGAAATGTAGCTTCCTCCTAACGAGTAGTGTAGGGTCGGACTTGTAGGACGAAGGCGGCCAGCACATTCGAATGTTTGGTCACCGAAAAAGAACCTCTCGAAAGAGCTTTCGTCGTCGTCGTCGTCCTCCTCCTCCTCCTCTCCAACGTGCGCCACAACGAACGGTTGTTGTTCATATTCCTCCCTCGCAACCTGTTCCGGAATTCCAGCATTCGATGAAAGCGGTGGAATGCTTTCTTCCATCTGATTTTCAGAGACAGGCAGAAATAGTGAGGATATTTCACTTACTTCGTCGTCGGAGCTGTCCCTTGGGATGGCACGAAGAAAATCCCAAAGCTGACCAGCCTTTCCATTAGACGACATCTCTCTTTGAGCACGAAGGATAATGTCTTCTATATTCATGGATGGTCCCGACACTTCGAATAAGCTGGAGTCGGTGCCCGGTGCCTCCAACAGGCTTGAGCAATCACCCTCGTACTCAGAACTGTTAGGGCTCAAGGAGATGTTGACGGCCTCCTCACGAGCCTCTTCACCAGACGCCTTCTGCTCAGGTGGTACGGCGTCATCCTCCTCCACATTCCTTGTGCGGAATCTCTTCCAGCGCATCAACATAGATGTCACGAATGCTATTGCGCAAATTTTCGCCATCTTCTCTCTCTCTCTTTTCGTTAATACGAATCCACCGATAACGTGGTGGAGAATTAAAAGGGTCGACTCCCGGCCGCAAAACGAATAAACGATGAATCGTGTAAACGTGACACAGCGAGGAGCCGAGGACGCGCGCGCGAAACGCAAGTCCTTATATACCCATCGAGATGAAAAATTTCCCAGAAATTTTTGGAAAATTCCTAGAATCGTATAAAAATTTTGTATAACATTCCCCTGTACGACAGGTTCGAAAAATTTCCTGTAATTCCAGAAAATTTCCGGGATATTTTTGGACCCGACCAAGAATGGTTGCAGCTGACGATTCGACGGTTCAGTAATCGAACCTGTAGACCCGGCTGTTCATATTGTTATTATTATTATTATTTTTTTTTCATCAATAAGTAGGGGACGTCCTCGGCTGTAAAAGTATATCACGACGTTGAAGATGCAGCGCCATCTATCGATCATAACTGTGGAATGCTACGGTTCCAATGCAGACAGTCCATGTAATTGAAATTACGTTCTCGCAGATGCGCGAATTCATACAGTTACTTTCAGATACGAAATAAATTTATCTCATCGAGAGTCTCTGAGTGCATTTAAAGTCCACCACCAACTTGGACGGGAAAAGCGATGACTGGCGAGAAGAGCTTCAAATCACAAATGCTTCATTTCAGAACCTTAATGTTTTCACAGTTTTGTACAGTGCTTGCAGAGCATCTGATCTCTTGAATGATATGAAAAATAAAACTCGTATGGTAAGCAGTTTCTTGGGATTGGATCGGCAAAGAAAAGACGTTCAATAAACCTCCAGATGAAAACACTAGCATCAAACATATCAGATATCAGTTTGCATGTCAAAGTGTTGTAACCTGGGGGTAGCGGCTGCCAACACAACATTCAAAAAGGGCAGCCGTACCAAAAAAAAAGAAAGAAAAAAAAAATAGGAGAAGCGAAACCGCAGTTTCGCCCCCCGTCAACGCCCAAGAAAGTTTCACTTTGCTTTGGCAAGTTAGAACTAACAAAAGAAAAACTCGAAGAACTCAAGAAAACATTTTTTGTTAGTTTTTTTTTTTAAGTTTTTTTTGTTTTTTTGTTTTTAATTTTTTTTTTTTTTTTTTTGCGTTTTTTTTTCTCATCTGCGACTTGACGGTGATTTCGCCAAGTCTACATCGATTCAGAACCAGTTTCTGAAGTACCCAATTCAACGCAATGCCAAACTCGGTTTAAAATCCGCAAAACTGTCGCATGTTGGCACGCGCTAGCTTCCTCACTCGGCGCATGTTCTCTGGGACTGGAGTCGAGGCGCGAATTGGGGCAGATCTTCTTCTCCTGCGTGGCACTTCAATCGCTCGAGGAGCAATAACATCTAAATAGCTTCCTCCCAAGAAGTCCAACGTTGGAGATGTTGGTTGGATATTTCCAACGCAACAATAACTCGGTTCAGAAGAAATGTAGCTTCCTCCTAACGAGTAGTGTAGGGTCGGACTTGTAGGACGAAGGCGGCCAGCACATTCGAATGTTTGGTCACCGAAAAAGAACCTCTCGAAAGAGCTTTCGTCGTCGTCGTCGTCCTCCTCCTCCTCCTCTCCAACGTGCGCCACAACGAACGGTTGTTGTTCATATTCCTCCCTCGCAACCTGTTCCGGAATTCCAGCATTCGATGAAAGCGGTGGAATGCTTTCTTCCATCTGATTTTCAGAGACAGGCAGAAATAGTGAGGATATTTCACTTACTTCGTCGTCGGAGCTGTCCCTTGGGATGGCACGAAGAAAATCCCAAAGCTGACCAGCCTTTCCATTAGACGACATCTCTCTTTGAGCACGAAGGATAATGTCTTCTATATTCATGGATGGTCCCGACACTTCGAATAAGCTGGAGTCGGTGCCCGGTGCCTCCAACAGGCTTGAGCAATCACCCTCGTACTCAGAACTGTTAGGGCTCAAGGAGATGTTGACGGCCTCCTCACGAGCCTCTTCACCAGACGCCTTCTGCTCAGGTGGTACGGCGTCATCCTCCTCCACATTCCTTGTGCGGAATCTCTTCCAGCGCATCAACATAGATGTCACGAATGCTATTGCGCAAATTTTCGCCATCTTCTCTCTCTCTCTTTTCGTTAATACGAATCCACCGATAACGTGGTGGAGAATTAAAAGGGTCGACTCCCGGCCGCAAAACGAATAAACGATGAATCGTGTAAACGTGACACAGCGAGGAGCCGAGGACGCGCGCGCGAAACGCAAGTCCTTATATACCCATCGAGATGAAAAATTTCCCAGAAATTTTTGGAAAATTCCTAGAATCGTATAAAAATTTTGTATAACATTCCCCTGTACGACAGGTTCGAAAAATTTCCTGTAATTCCAGAAAATTTCCGGGATATTTTTGGACCCGACCAAGAATGGTTGCAGCTGACGATTCGACGGTTCAGTAATCGAACCTGTAGACCCGGCTGTTCATATTGTTATTATTATTATTATTTTTTTTTCATCAATAAGTAGGGGACGTCCTCGGCTGTAAAAGTATATCACGACGTTGAAGATGCAGCGCCATCTATCGATCATAACTGTGGAATGCTACGGTTCCAATGCAGACAGTCCATGTAATTGAAATTACGTTCTCGCAGATGCGCGAATTCATACAGTTACTTTCAGATACGAAATAAATTTATCTCATCGAGAGTCTCTGAGTGCATTTAAAGTCCACCACCAACTTGGACGGGAAAAGCGATGACTGGCGAGAAGAGCTTCAAATCACAAATGCTTCATTTCAGAACCTTAATGTTTTCACAGTTTTGTACAGTGCTTGCAGAGCATCTGATCTCTTGAATGATATGAAAAATAAAACTCGTATGGTAAGCAGTTTCTTGGGATTGGATCGGCAAAGAAAAGACGTTCAATAAACCTCCAGATGAAAACACTAGCATCAAACATATCAGATATCAGTTTGCATGTCAAAGTGTTGTAACCTGGGGGTAGCGGCTGCCAACACAACATTCAAAAAGGGCAGCCGTACCAAAAAAAAAGAAAGAAAAAAAAAATAGGAGAAGCGAAACCGCAGTTTCGCCCCCCGTCAACGCCCAAGAAAGTTTCACTTTGCTTTGGCAAGTTAGAACTAACAAAAGAAAAACTCGAAGAACTCAAGAAAACATTTTTTGTTAGTTTTTTTTTTAAAGTTTTTTTTGTTTTTTTGTTTTTAATTTTTTTTTTTTTTTTTGCGTTTTTTTTTCTCATCTGCGACTTGACGGTGATTTCGCCAAGTCTACATCGATTCAGAACCAGTTTCTGAAGTACCCAATTCAACGCAATGCCAAACTCGGTTTAAAATCCGCAAAACTGTCGCATGTTGGCACGCGCTAGCTTCCTCACTCGGCGCATGTTCTCTGGGACTGGAGTCGAGGCGCGAATTGGGGCAGATCTTCTTCTCCTGCGTGGCACTTCAATCGCTCGAGGAGCAATAACATCTAAATAGCTTCCTCCCAAGAAGTCCAACGTTGGAGATGTTGGTTGGATATTTCCAACGCAACAATAACTCGGTTCAGAAGAAATGTAGCTTCCTCCTAACGAGTAGTGTAGGGTCGGACTTGTAGGACGAAGGCGGCCAGCACATTCGAATGTTTGGTCACCGAAAAAGAACCTCTCGAAAGAGCTTTCGTCGTCGTCGTCGTCCTCCTCCTCCTCCTCTCCAACGTGCGCCACAACGAACGGTTGTTGTTCATATTCCTCCCTCGCAACCTGTTCCGGAATTCCAGCATTCGATGAAAGCGGTGGAATGCTTTCTTCCATCTGATTTTCAGAGACAGGCAGAAATAGTGAGGATATTTCACTTACTTCGTCGTCGGAGCTGTCCCTTGGGATGGCACGAAGAAAATCCCAAAGCTGACCAGCCTTTCCATTAGACGACATCTCTCTTTGAGCACGAAGGATAATGTCTTCTATATTCATGGATGGTCCCGACACTTCGAATAAGCTGGAGTCGGTGCCCGGTGCCTCCAACAGGCTTGAGCAATCACCCTCGTACTCAGAACTGTTAGGGCTCAAGGAGATGTTGACGGCCTCCTCACGAGCCTCTTCACCAGACGCCTTCTGCTCAGGTGGTACGGCGTCATCCTCCTCCACATTCCTTGTGCGGAATCTCTTCCAGCGCATCAACATAGATGTCACGAATGCTATTGCGCAAATTTTCGCCATCTTCTCTCTCTCTCTTTTCGTTAATACGAATCCACCGATAACGTGGTGGAGAATTAAAAGGGTCGACTCCCGGCCGCAAAACGAATAAACGATGAATCGTGTAAACGTGACACAGCGAGGAGCCGAGGACGCGCGCGCGAAACGCAAGTCCTTATATACCCATCGAGATGAAAAATTTCCCAGAAATTTTTGGAAAATTCCTAGAATCGTATAAAAATTTTGTATAACATTCCCCTGTACGACAGGTTCGAAAAATTTCCTGGAATTCCAGAAAATTTCCGGGATATTTTTGGACCCGACCAAGAATGGTTGCAGCTGACGATTCGACGGTTCAGTAATCGAACCTGTAGACCCGGCTGTTCATATTGTTATTATTATTATTATTTTTTTTTCATCAATAAGTAGGGGACGTCCTCGGCTGTAAAAGTATATCACGACGTTGAAGATGCAGCGCCATCTATCGATCATAACTGTGGAATGCTACGGTTCCAATGCAGACAGTCCATGTAATTGAAATTACGTTCTCGCAGATGCGCGAATTCATACAGTTACTTTCAGATACGAAATAAATTTATCTCATCGAGAGTCTCTGAGTGCATTTAAAGTCCACCACCAACTTGGACGGGAAAAGCGATGACTGGCGAGAAGAGCTTCAAATCACAAATGCTTCATTTCAGAACCTTAATGTTTTCACAGTTTTGTACAGTGCTTGCAGAGCATCTGATCTCTTGAATGATATGAAAAATAAAACTCGTATGGTAAGCAGTTTCTTGGGATTGGATCGGCAAAGAAAAGACGTTCAATAAACCTCCAGATGAAAACACTAGCATCAAACTTATCAGATATCAGTTTGCATGTCAAAGTGTTGTAACCTGGGGGTAGCGGCTGCCAACACAACATTCAAAAAGGGCAGCCGTACCAAAAAAAAAGAAAGAAAAAAAAAATAGGAGAAGCGAAACCGCAGTTTCGCCCCCCGTCAACGCCCAAGAAAGTTTCACTTTGCTTTGGCAAGTTAGAACTAACAAAAGAAAAACTCGAAGAACTCAAGAAAACATTTTTTGTTAGTTTTTTTTTTAAAGTTTTTTTTGTTTTTTTGTTTTTAATTTTTTTTTTTTTTTTGCGTTTTTTTTTCTCATCTGCGACTTGACGGTGATTTCGCCAAGTCTACATCGATTCAGAACCAGTTTCTGAAGTACCCAATTCAACGCAATGCCAAACTCGGTTTAAAATCCGCAAAACTGTCGCATGTTGGCACGCGCTAGCTTCCTCACTCGGCGCATGTTCTCTGGGACTGGAGTCGAGGCGCGAATTGGGGCAGATCTTCTTCTCCTGCGTGGCACTTCAATCGCTCGAGGAGCAATAACATCTAAATAGCTTCCTCCCAAGAAGTCCAACGTTGGAGATGTTGGTTGGATATTTCCAACGCAACAATAACTCGGTTCAGAAGAAATGTAGCTTCCTCCTAACGAGTAGTGT
Source organism: Pholcus phalangioides (assembly GCF_987345545.1). NCBI lineage: Eukaryota > Metazoa > Arthropoda > Arachnida > Araneae > Pholcidae > Pholcus > Pholcus phalangioides. The sequence goes on from NW_028301637.1 coordinate 39,316, forward strand.
AGGGTCGGACTTGTAGGACGAAGGCGGCCAGCACATTCGAATGTTTGGTCACCGAAAAAGAACCTCTCGAAAGAGCTTTCGTCGTCGTCGTCGTCCTCCTCCTCCTCCTCTCCAACGTGCGCCACAACGAACGGTTGTTGTTCATATTCCTCCCTCGCAACCTGTTCCGGAATTCCAGCATTCGATGAAAGCGGTGGAATGCTTTCTTCCATCTGATTTTCAGAGACAGGCAGAAATAGTGAGGATATTTCACTTACTTCGTCGTCGGAGCTGTCCCTTGGGATGGCACGAAGAAAATCCCAAAGCTGACCAGCCTTTCCATTAGACGACATCTCTCTTTGAGCACGAAGGATAATGTCTTCTATATTCATGGATGGTCCCGACACTTCGAATAAGCTGGAGTCGGTGCCCGGTGCCTCCAACAGGCTTGAGCAATCACCCTCGTACTCAGAACTGTTAGGGCTCAAGGAGATGTTGACGGCCTCCTCACGAGCCTCTTCACCAGACGCCTTCTGCTCAGGTGGTACGGCGTCATCCTCCTCCACATTCCTTGTGCGGAATCTCTTCCAGCGCATCAACATAGATGTCACGAATGCTATTGCGCAAATTTTCGCCATCTTCTCTCTCTCTCTTTTCGTTAATACGAATCCACCGATAACGTGGTGGAGAATTAAAAGGGTCGACTCCCGGCCGCAAAACGAATAAACGATGAATCGTGTAAACGTGACACAGCGAGGAGCCGAGGACGCGCGCGCGAAACGCAAGTCCTTATATACCCATCGAGATGAAAAATTTCCCAGAAATTTTTGGAAAATTCCTAGAATCGTATAAAAATTTTGTATAACATTCCCCTGTACGACAGGTTCGAAAAATTTCCTGGAATTCCAGAAAATTTCCGGGATATTTTTGGACCCGACCAAGAATGGTTGCAGCTGACGATTCGACGGTTCAGTAATCGAACCTGTAGACCCGGCTGTTCATATTGTTATTATTATTATTATTTTTTTTTCATCAATAAGTAGGGGACGTCCTCGGCTGTAAAAGTATATCACGACGTTGAAGATGCAGCGCCATCTATCGATCATAACTGTGGAATGCTACGGTTCCAATGCAGACAGTCCATGTAATTGAAATTACGTTCTCGCAGATGCGCGAATTCATACAGTTACTTTCAGATACGAAATAAATTTATCTCATCGAGAGTCTCTGAGTGCATTTAAAGTCCACCACCAACTTGGACGGGAAAAGCGATGACTGGCGAGAAGAGCTTCAAATCACAAATGCTTCATTTCAGAACCTTAATGTTTTCACAGTTTTGTACAGTGCTTGCAGAGCATCTGATCTCTTGAATGATATGAAAAATAAAACTCGTATGGTAAGCAGTTTCTTGGGATTGGATCGGCAAAGAAAAGACGTTCAATAAACCTCCAGATGAAAACACTAGCATCAAACATATCAGATATCAGTTTGCATGTCAAAGTGTTGTAACCTGGGGGTAGCGGCTGCCAACACAACATTCAAAAAGGGCAGCCGTACCAAAAAAAAAGAAAGAAAAAAAAAATAGGAGAAGCGAAACCGCAGTTTCGCCCCCCGTCAACGCCCAAGAAAGTTTCACTTTGCTTTGGCAAGTTAGAACTAACAAAAGAAAAACTCGAAGAACTCAAGAAAACATTTTTTGTTAGTTTTTTTTTTTAAGTTTTTTTTGTTTTTTTGTTTTTAATTTTTTTTTTTTTTTTTGCGTTTTTTTTTCTCATCTGCGACTTGACGGTGATTTCGCCAAGTCTACATCGATTCAGAACCAGTTTCTGAAGTACCCAATTCAACGCAATGCCAAACTCGGTTTAAAATCCGCAAAACTGTCGCATGTTGGCACGCGCTAGCTTCCTCACTCGGCGCATGTTCTCTGGGACTGGAGTCGAGGCGCGAATTGGGGCAGATCTTCTTCTCCTGCGTGGCACTTCAATCGCTCGAGGAGCAATAACATCTAAATAGCTTCCTCCCAAGAAGTCCAACGTTGGAGATGTTGGTTGGATATTTCCAACGCAACAATAACTCGGTTCAGAAGAAATGTAGCTTCCTCCTAACGAGTAGTGTAGGGTCGGACTTGTAGGACGAAGGCGGCCAGCACATTCGAATGTTTGGTCACCGAAAAAGAACCTCTCGAAAGAGCTTTCGTCGTCGTCGTCGTCCTCCTCCTCCTCCTCTCCAACGTGCGCCACAACGAACGGTTGTTGTTCATATTCCTCCCTCGCAACCTGTTCCGGAATTCCAGCATTCGATGAAAGCGGTGGAATGCTTTCTTCCATCTGATTTTCAGAGACAGGCAGAAATAGTGAGGATATTTCACTTACTTCGTCGTCGGAGCTGTCCCTTGGGATGGCACGAAGAAAATCCCAAAGCTGACCAGCCTTTCCATTAGACGACATCTCTCTTTGAGCACGAAGGATAATGTCTTCTATATTCATGGATGGTCCCGACACTTCGAATAAGCTGGAGTCGGTGCCCGGTGCCTCCAACAGGCTTGAGCAATCACCCTCGTACTCAGAACTGTTAGGGCTCAAGGAGATGTTGACGGCCTCCTCACGAGCCTCTTCACCAGACGCCTTCTGCTCAGGTGGTACGGCGTCATCCTCCTCCACATTCCTTGTGCGGAATCTCTTCCAGCGCATCAACATAGATGTCACGAATGCTATTGCGCAAATTTTCGCCATCTTCTCTCTCTCTCTTTTCGTTAATACGAATCCACCGATAACGTGGTGGAGAATTAAAAGGGTCGACTCCCGGCCGCAAAACGAATAAACGATGAATCGTGTAAACGTGACACAGCGAGGAGCCGAGGACGCGCGCGCGAAACGCAAGTCCTTATATACCCATCGAGATGAAAAATTTCCCAGAAATTTTTGGAAAATTCCTAGAATCGTATAAAAATTTTGTATAACATTCCCCTGTACGACAGGTTCGAAAAATTTCCTGGAATTCCAGAAAATTTCCGGGATATTTTTGGACCCGACCAAGAATGGTTGCAGCTGACGATTCGACGGTTCAGTAATCGAACCTGTAGACCCGGCTGTTCATATTGTTATTATTATTATTATTTTTTTTTCATCAATAAGTAGGGGACGTCCTCGGCTGTAAAAGTATATCACGACGTTGAAGATGCAGCGCCATCTATCGATCATAACTGTGGAATGCTACGGTTCCAATGCAGACAGTCCATGTAATTGAAATTACGTTCTCGCAGATGCGCGAATTCATACAGTTACTTTCAGATACGAAATAAATTTATCTCATCGAGAGTCTCTGAGTGCATTTAAAGTCCACCACCAACTTGGACGGGAAAAGCGATGACTGGCGAGAAGAGCTTCAAATCACAAATGCTTCATTTCAGAACCTTAATGTTTTCACAGTTTTGTACAGTGCTTGCAGAGCATCTGATCTCTTGAATGATATGAAAAATAAAACTCGTATGGTAAGCAGTTTCTTGGGATTGGATCGGCAAAGAAAAGACGTTCAATAAACCTCCAGATGAAAACACTAGCATCAAACATATCAGATATCAGTTTGCATGTCAAAGTGTTGTAACCTGGGGGTAGCGGCTGCCAACACAACATTCAAAAAGGGCAGCCGTACCAAAAAAAAAGAAAGAAAAAAAAAATAGGAGAAGCGAAACCGCAGTTTCGCCCCCCGTCAACGCCCAAGAAAGTTTCACTTTGCTTTGGCAAGTTAGAACTAACAAAAGAAAAACTCGAAGAACTCAAGAAAACATTTTTTGTTAGTTTTTTTTTTTAAGTTTTTTTTGTTTTTTTGTTTTTAATTTTTTTTTTTTTTTTTTGCGTTTTTTTTTCTCATCTGCGACTTGACGGTGATTTCGCCAAGTCTACATCGATTCAGAACCAGTTTCTGAAGTACCCAATTCAACGCAATGCCAAACTCGGTTTAAAATCCGCAAAACTGTCGCATGTTGGCACGCGCTAGCTTCCTCACTCGGCGCATGTTCTCTGGGACTGGAGTCGAGGCGCGAATTGGGGCAGATCTTCTTCTCCTGCGTGGCACTTCAATCGCTCGAGGAGCAATAACATCTAAATAGCTTCCTCCCAAGAAGTCCAACGTTGGAGATGTTGGTTGGATATTTCCAACGCAACAATAACTCGGTTCAGAAGAAATGTAGCTTCCTCCTAACGAGTAGTGTAGGGTCGGACTTGTAGGACGAAGGCGGCCAGCACATTCGAATGTTTGGTCACCGAAAAAGAACCTCTCGAAAGAGCTTTCGTCGTCGTCGTCGTCCTCCTCCTCCTCCTCTCCAACGTGCGCCACAACGAACGGTTGTTGTTCATATTCCTCCCTCGCAACCTGTTCCGGAATTCCAGCATTCGATGAAAGCGGTGGAATGCTTTCTTCCATCTGATTTTCAGAGACAGGCAGAAATAGTGAGGATATTTCACTTACTTCGTCGTCGGAGCTGTCCCTTGGGATGGCACGAAGAAAATCCCAAAGCTGACCAGCCTTTCCATTAGACGACATCTCTCTTTGAGCACGAAGGATAATGTCTTCTATATTCATGGATGGTCCCGACACTTCGAATAAGCTGGAGTCGGTGCCCGGTGCCTCCAACAGGCTTGAGCAATCACCCTCGTACTCAGAACTGTTAGGGCTCAAGGAGATGTTGACGGCCTCCTCACGAGCCTCTTCACCAGACGCCTTCTGCTCAGGTGGTACGGCGTCATCCTCCTCCACATTCCTTGTGCGGAATCTCTTCCAGCGCATCAACATAGATGTCACGAATGCTATTGCGCAAATTTTCGCCATCTTCTCTCTCTCTCTTTTCGTTAATACGAATCCACCGATAACGTGGTGGAGAATTAAAAGGGTCGACTCCCGGCCGCAAAACGAATAAACGATGAATCGTGTAAACGTGACACAGCGAGGAGCCGAGGACGCGCGCGCGAAACGCAAGTCCTTATATACCCATCGAGATGAAAAATTTCCCAGAAATTTTTGGAAAATTCCTAGAATCGTATAAAAATTTTGTATAACATTCCCCTGTACGACAGGTTCGAAAAATTTCCTGGAATTCCAGAAAATTTCCGGGATATTTTTGGACCCGACCAAGAATGGTTGCAGCTGACGATTCGACGGTTCAGTAATCGAACCTGTAGACCCGGCTGTTCATATTGTTATTATTATTATTATTTTTTTTTCATCAATAAGTAGGGGACGTCCTCGGCTGTAAAAGTATATCACGACGTTGAAGATGCAGCGCCATCTATCGATCATAACTGTGGAATGCTACGGTTCCAATGCAGACAGTCCATGTAATTGAAATTACGTTCTCGCAGATGCGCGAATTCATACAGTTACTTTCAGATACGAAATAAATTTATCTCATCGAGAGTCTCTGAGTGCATTTAAAGTCCACCACCAACTTGGACGGGAAAAGCGATGACTGGCGAGAAGAGCTTCAAATCACAAATGCTTCATTTCAGAACCTTAATGTTTTCACAGTTTTGTACAGTGCTTGCAGAGCATCTGATCTCTTGAATGATATGAAAAATAAAACTCGTATGGTAAGCAGTTTCTTGGGATTGGATCGGCAAAGAAAAGACGTTCAATAAACCTCCAGATGAAAACACTAGCATCAAACATATCAGATATCAGTTTGCATGTCAAAGTGTTGTAACCTGGGGGTAGCGGCTGCCAACACAACATTCAAAAAGGGCAGCCGTACCAAAAAAAAAGAAAGAAAAAAAAAATAGGAGAAGCGAAACCGCAGTTTCGCCCCCCGTCAACGCCCAAGAAAGTTTCACTTTGCTTTGGCAAGTTAGAACTAACAAAAGAAAAACTCGAAGAACTCAAGAAAACATTTTTTGTTAGTTTTTTTTTTTAAGTTTTTTTTGTTTTTTTGTTTTTAATTTTTTTTTTTTTTTTTGCGTTTTTTTTTCTCATCTGCGACTTGACGGTGATTTCGCCAAGTCTACATCGATTCAGAACCAGTTTCTGAAGTACCCAATTCAACGCAATGCCAAACTCGGTTTAAAATCCGCAAAACTGTCGCATGTTGGCACGCGCTAGCTTCCTCACTCGGCGCATGTTCTCTGGGACTGGAGTCGAGGCGCGAATTGGGGCAGATCTTCTTCTCCTGCGTGGCACTTCAATCGCTCGAGGAGCAATAACATCTAAATAGCTTCCTCCCAAGAAGTCCAACGTTGGAGATGTTGGTTGGATATTTCCAACGCAACAATAACTCGGTTCAGAAGAAATGTAGCTTCCTCCTAACGAGTAGTGTAGGGTCGGACTTGTAGGACGAAGGCGGCCAGCACATTCGAATGTTTGGTCACCGAAAAAGAACCTCTCGAAAGAGCTTTCGTCGTCGTCGTCGTCCTCCTCCTCCTCCTCTCCAACGTGCGCCACAACGAACGGTTGTTGTTCATATTCCTCCCTCGCAACCTGTTCCGGAATTCCAGCATTCGATGAAAGCGGTGGAATGCTTTCTTCCATCTGATTTTCAGAGACAGGCAGAAATAGTGAGGATATTTCACTTACTTCGTCGTCGGAGCTGTCCCTTGGGATGGCACGAAGAAAATCCCAAAGCTGACCAGCCTTTCCATTAGACGACATCTCTCTTTGAGCACGAAGGATAATGTCTTCTATATTCATGGATGGTCCCGACACTTCGAATAAGCTGGAGTCGGTGCCCGGTGCCTCCAACAGGCTTGAGCAATCACCCTCGTACTCAGAACTGTTAGGGCTCAAGGAGATGTTGACGGCCTCCTCACGAGCCTCTTCACCAGACGCCTTCTGCTCAGGTGGTACGGCGTCATCCTCCTCCACATTCCTTGTGCGGAATCTCTTCCAGCGCATCAACATAGATGTCACGAATGCTATTGCGCAAATTTTCGCCATCTTCTCTCTCTCTCTTTTCGTTAATACGAATCCACCGATAACGTGGTGGAGAATTAAAAGGGTCGACTCCCGGCCGCAAAACGAATAAACGATGAATCGTGTAAACGTGACACAGCGAGGAGCCGAGGACGCGCGCGCGAAACGCAAGTCCTTATATACCCATCGAGATGAAAAATTTCCCAGAAATTTTTGGAAAATTCCTAGAATCGTATAAAAATTTTGTATAACATTCCCCTGTACGACAGGTTCGAAAAATTTCCTGGAATTCCAGAAAATTTCCGGGATATTTTTGGACCCGACCAAGAATGGTTGCAGCTGACGATTCGACGGTTCAGTAATCGAACCTGTAGACCCGGCTGTTCATATTGTTATTATTATTATTATTTTTTTTTCATCAATAAGTAGGGGACGTCCTCGGCTGTAAAAGTATATCACGACGTTGAAGATGCAGCGCCATCTATCGATCATAACTGTGGAATGCTACGGTTCCAATGCAGACAGTCCATGTAATTGAAATTACGTTCTCGCAGATGCGCGAATTCATACAGTTACTTTCAGATACGAAATAAATTTATCTCATCGAGAGTCTCTGAGTGCATTTAAAGTCCACCACCTACTTGGACGGGAAAAGCGATGACTGGCGAGAAGAGCTTCAAATCACAAATGCTTCATTTCAGAACCTTAATGTTTTCACAGTTTTGTACAGTGCTTGCAGAGCATCTGATCTCTTGAATGATATGAAAAATAAAACTCGTATGGTAAGCAGTTTCTTGGGATTGGATCGGCAAAGAAAAGACGTTCAATAAACCTCCAGATGAAAACACTAGCATCAAACATATCAGATGTCAGTTTGCATGTCAAAGTGTTGTAACCTGGGGGTAGCGGCTGCCAACACAACATTCAAAAAGGGCAGCCGTACCAAAAAAAAAGAAAGAAAAAAAAAATAGGAGAAGCGAAACCGCAGTTTCGCCCCCCGTCAACGCCCAAGAAAGTTTCACTTTGCTTTGGCAAGTTAGAACTAACAAAAGAAAAACTCGAAGAACTCAAGAAAACATTTTTTGTTAGTTTTTTTTTTTAAGTTTTTTTTGTTTTTTTGTTTTTAATTTTTTTTTTTTTTTTTTTGCGTTTTTTTTTCTCATCTGCGACTTGACGGTGATTTCGCCAAGTCTACATCGATTCAGAACCAGTTTCTGAAGTACCCAATTCAACGCAATGCCAAACTCGGTTTAAAATCCGCAAAACTGTCGCATGTTGGCACGCGCTAGCTTCCTCACTCGGCGCATGTTCTCTGGGACTGGAGTCGAGGCGCGAATTGGGGCAGATCTTCTTCTCCTGCGTGGCACTTCAATCGCTCGAGGAGCAATAACATCTAAATAGCTTCCTCCCAAGAAGTCCAACGTTGGAGATGTTGGTTGGATATTTCCAACGCAACAATAACTCGGTTCAGAAGAAATGTAGCTTCCTCCTAACGAGTAGTGTAGGGTCGGACTTGTAGGACGAAGGCGGCCAGCACATTCGAATGTTTGGTCACCGAAAAAGAACCTCTCGAAAGAGCTTTCGTCGTCGTCGTCGTCCTCCTCCTCCTCCTCTCCAACGTGCGCCACAACGAACGGTTGTTGTTCATATTCCTCCCTCGCAACCTGTTCCGGAATTCCAGCATTCGATGAAAGCGGTGGAATGCTTTCTTCCATCTGATTTTCAGAGACAGGCAGAAATAGTGAGGATATTTCACTTACTTCGTCGTCGGAGCTGTCCCTTGGGATGGCACGAAGAAAATCCCAAAGCTGACCAGCCTTTCCATTAGACGACATCTCTCTTTGAGCACGAAGGATAATGTCTTCTATATTCATGGATGGTCCCGACACTTCGAATAAGCTGGAGTCGGTGCCCGGTGCCTCCAACAGGCTTGAGCAATCACCCTCGTACTCAGAACTGTTAGGGCTCAAGGAGATGTTGACGGCCTCCTCACGAGCCTCTTCACCAGACGCCTTCTGCTCAGGTGGTACGGCGTCATCCTCCTCCACATTCCTTGTGCGGAATCTCTTCCAGCGCATCAACATAGATGTCACGAATGCTATTGCGCAAATTTTCGCCATCTTCTCTCTCTCTCTTTTCGTTAATACGAATCCACCGATAACGTGGTGGAGAATTAAAAGGGTCGACTCCCGGCCGCAAAACGAATAAACGATGAATCGTGTAAACGTGACACAGCGAGGAGCCGAGGACGCGCGCGCGAAACGCAAGTCCTTATATACCCATCGAGATGAAAAATTTCCCAGAAATTTTTGGAAAATTCCTAGAATCGTATAAAAATTTTGTATAACATTCCCCTGTACGACAGGTTCGAAAAATTTCCTGGAATTCCAGAAAATTTCCGGGATATTTTTGGACCCGACCAAGAATGGTTGCAGCTGACGATTCGACGGTTCAGTAATCGAACCTGTAGACCCGGCTGTTCATATTGTTATTATTATTATTATTTTTTTTTCATCAATAAGTAGGGGACGTCCTCGGCTGTAAAAGTATATCACGACGTTGAAGATGCAGCGCCATCTATCGATCATAACTGTGGAATGCTACGGTTCCAATGCAGACAGTCCATGTAATTGAAATTACGTTCTCGCAGATGCGCGAATTCATACAGTTACTTTCAGATACGAAATAAATTTATCTCATCGAGAGTCTCTGAGTGCATTTAAAGTCCACCACCAACTTGGACGGGAAAAGCGATGACTGGCGAGAAGAGCTTCAAATCACAAATGCTTCATTTCAGAACCTTAATGTTTTCACAGTTTTGTACAGTGCTTGCAGAGCATCTGATCTCTTGAATGATATGAAAAATAAAACTCGTATGGTAAGCAGTTTCTTGGGATTGGATCGGCAAAGAAAAGACGTTCAATAAACCTCCAGATGAAAACACTAGCATCAAACATATCAGATATCAGTTTGCATGTCAAAGTGTTGTAACCTGGGGGTAGCGGCTGCCAACACAACATTCAAAAAGGGCAGCCGTACCAAAAAAAAAGAAAGAAAAAAAAAATAGGAGAAGCGAAACCGCAGTTTCGCCCCCCGTCAACGCCCAAGAAAGTTTCACTTTGCTTTGGCAAGTTAGAACTAACAAAAGAAAAACTCGAAGAACTCAAGAAAACATTTTTTGTTAGTTTTTTTTTTTAAGTTTTTTTTGTTTTTTTGTTTTTAATTTTTTTTTTTTTTTTTTTTGCGTTTTTTTTTCTCATCTGCGACTTGACGGTGATTTCGCCAAGTCTACATCGATTCAGAACCAGTTTCTGAAGTACCCAATTCAACGCAATGCCAAACTCGGTTTAAAATCCGCAAAACTGTCGCATGTTGGCACGCGCTAGCTTCCTCACTCGGCGCATGTTCTCTGGGACTGGAGTCGAGGCGCGAATTGGGGCAGATCTTCTTCTCCTGCGTGGCACTTCAATCGCTCGAGGAGCAATAACATCTAAATAGCTTCCTCCCAAGAAGTCCAACGTTGGAGATGTTGGTTGGATATTTCCAACGCAACAATAACTCGGTTCAGAAGAAATGTAGCTTCCTCCTAACGAGTAGTGTAGGGTCGGACTTGTAGGACGAAGGCGGCCAGCACATTCGAATGTTTGGTCACCGAAAAAGAACCTCTCGAAAGAGCTTTCGTCGTCGTCGTCGTCCTCCTCCTCCTCCTCTCCAACGTGCGCCACAACGAACGGTTGTTGTTCATATTCCTCCCTCGCAACCTGTTCCGGAATTCCAGCATTCGATGAAAGCGGTGGAATGCTTTCTTCCATCTGATTTTCAGAGACAGGCAGAAATAGTGAGGATATTTCACTTACTTCGTCGTCGGAGCTGTCCCTTGGGATGGCACGAAGAAAATCCCAAAGCTGACCAGCCTTTCCATTAGACGACATCTCTCTTTGAGCACGAAGGATAATGTCTTCTATATTCATGGATGGTCCCGACACTTCGAATAAGCTGGAGTCGGTGCCCGGTGCCTCCAACAGGCTTGAGCAATCACCCTCGTACTCAGAACTGTTAGGGCTCAAGGAGATGTTGACGGCCTCCTCACGAGCCTCTTCACCAGACGCCTTCTGCTCAGGTGGTACGGCGTCATCCTCCTCCACATTCCTTGTGCGGAATCTCTTCCAGCGCATCAACATAGATGTCACGAATGCTATTGCGCAAATTTTCGCCATCTTCTCTCTCTCTCTTTTCGTTAATACGAATCCACCGATAACGTGGTGGAGAATTAAAAGGGTCGACTCCCGGCCGCAAAACGAATAAACGATGAATCGTGTAAACGTGACACAGCGAGGAGCCGAGGACGCGCGCGCGAAACGCAAGTCCTTATATACCCATCGAGATGAAAAATTTCCCAGAAATTTTTGGAAAATTCCTAGAATCGTATAAAAATTTTGTATAACATTCCCCTGTACGACAGGTTCGAAAAATTTCCTGGAATTCCAGAAAATTTCCGGGATATTTTTGGACCCGACCAAGAATGGTTGCAGCTGACGATTCGACGGTTCAGTAATCGAACCTGTAGACCCGGCTGTTCATATTGTTATTATTATTATTTTTTTTTTTTCATCAATAAGTAGGGGACGTCCTCGGCTGTAAAAGTATATCACGACGTTGAAGATGCAGCGCCATCTATCGATCATAACTGTGGAATGCTACGGTTCCAATGCAGACAGTCCATGTAATTGAAATTACGTTCTCGCAGATGCGCGAATTCATACAGTTACTTTCAGATACGAAATAAATTTATCTCATCGAGAGTCTCTGAGTGCATTTAAAGTCCACCACCAACTTGGACGGGAAAAGCGATGACTGGCGAGAAGAGCTTCAAATCACAAATGCTTCATTTCAGAACCTTAATGTTTTCACAGTTTTGTACAGTGCTTGCAGAGCATCTGATCTCTTGAATGATATGAAAAATAAAACTCGTATGGTAAGCAGTTTCTTGGGATTGGATCGGCAAAGAAAAGACGTTCAATAAACCTCCAGATGAAAACACTAGCATCAAACATATCAGATATCAGTTTGCATGTCAAAGTGTTGTAACCTGGGGGTAGCGGCTGCCAACACAACATTCAAAAAGGGCAGCCGTACCAAAAAAAAAGAAAGAAAAAAAAAATAGGAGAAGCGAAACCGCAGTTTCGCCCCCCGTCAACGCCCAAGAAAGTTTCACTTTGCTTTGGCAAGTTAGAACTAACAAAAGAAAAACTCGAAGAACTCAAGAAAACATTTTTTGTTAGTTTTTTTTTTTAAGTTTTTTTTGTTTTTTTGTTTTTAATTTTTTTTTTTTTTTTTTTGCGTTTTTTTTTCTCATCTGCGACTTGACGGTGATTTCGCCAAGTCTACATCGATTCAGAACCAGTTTCTGAAGTACCCAATTCAACGCAATGCCAAACTCGGTTTAAAATCCGCAAAACTGTCGCATGTTGGCACGCGCTAGCTTCCTCACTCGGCGCATGTTCTCTGGGACTGGAGTCGAGGCGCGAATTGGGGCAGATCTTCTTCTCCTGCGTGGCACTTCAATCGCTCGAGGAGCAATAACATCTAAATAGCTTCCTCCCAAGAAGTCCAACGTTGGAGATGTTGGTTGGATATTTCCAACGCAACAATAACTCGGTTCAGAAGAAATGTAGCTTCCTCCTAACGAGTAGTGTAGGGTCGGACTTGTAGGACGAAGGCGGCCAGCACATTCGAATGTTTGGTCACCGAAAAAGAACCTCTCGAAAGAGCTTTCGTCGTCGTCGTCGTCCTCCTCCTCCTCCTCTCCAACGTGCGCCACAACGAACGGTTGTTGTTCATATTCCTCCCTCGCAACCTGTTCCGGAATTCCAGCATTCGATGAAAGCGGTGGAATGCTTTCTTCCATCTGATTTTCAGAGACAGGCAGAAATAGTGAGGATATTTCACTTACTTCGTCGTCGGAGCTGTCCCTTGGGATGGCACGAAGAAAATCCCAAAGCTGACCAGCCTTTCCATTAGACGACATCTCTCTTTGAGCACGAAGGATAATGTCTTCTATATTCATGGATGGTCCCGACACTTCGAATAAGCTGGAGTCGGTGCCCGGTGCCTCCAACAGGCTTGAGCAATCACCCTCGTACTCAGAACTGTTAGGGCTCAAGGAGATGTTGACGGCCTCCTCACGAGCCTCTTCACCAGACGCCTTCTGCTCAGGTGGTACGGCGTCATCCTCCTCCACATTCCTTGTGCGGAATCTCTTCCAGCGCATCAACATAGATGTCACGAATGCTATTGCGCAAATTTTCGCCATCTTCTCTCTCTCTCTTTTCGTTAATACGAATCCACCGATAACGTGGTGGAGAATTAAAAGGGTCGACTCCCGGCCGCAAAACGAATAAACGATGAATCGTGTAAACGTGACACAGCGAGGAGCCGAGGACGCGCGCGCGAAACGCAAGTCCTTATATACCCATCGAGATGAAAAATTTCCCAGAAATTTTTGGAAAATTCCTAGAATCGTATAAAAATTTTGTATAACATTCCCCTGTACGACAGGTTCGAAAAATTTCCTGGAATTCCAGAAAATTTCCGGGATATTTTTGGACCCGACCAAGAATGGTTGCAGCTGACGATTCGACGGTTCAGTAATCGAACCTGTAGACCCGGCTGTTCATATTGTTATTATTATTATTTTTTTTTTTTCATCAATAAGTAGGGGACGTCCTCGGCTGTAAAAGTATATCACGACGTTGAAGATGCAGCGCCATCTATCGATCATAACTGTGGAATGCTACGGTTCCAATGCAGACAGTCCATGTAATTGAAATTACGTTCTCGCAGATGCGCGAATTCATACAGTTACTTTCAGATACGAAATAAATTTATCTCATCGAGAGTCTCTGAGTGCATTTAAAGTCCACCACCAACTTGGACGGGAAAAGCGATGACTGGCGAGAAGAGCTTCAAATCACAAATGCTTCATTTCAGAACCTTAATGTTTTCACAGTTTTGTACAGTGCTTGCAGAGCATCTGATCTCTTGAATGATATGAAAAATAAAACTCGTATGGTAAGCAGTTTCTTGGGATTGGATCGGCAAAGAAAAGACGTTCAATAAACCTCCAGATGAAAACACTAGCATCAAACATATCAGATATCAGTTTGCATGTCAAAGTGTTGTAACCTGGGGGTAGCGGCTGCCAACACAACATTCAAAAAGGGCAGCCGTACCAAAAAAAAAGAAAGAAAAAAAAATAGGAGAAGCGAAACCGCAGTTTCGCCCCCCGTCAACGCCCAAGAAAGTTTCACTTTGCTTTGGCAAGTTAGAACTAACAAAAGAAAAACTCGAAGAACTCAAGAAAACATTTTTTGTTAGTTTTTTTTTTTAAGTTTTTTTTGTTTTTTTGTTTTTAATTTTTTTTTTTTTTTTTTGCGTTTTTTTTTCTCATCTGCGACTTGACGGTGATTTCGCCAAGTCTACATCGATTCAGAACCAGTTTCTGAAGTACCCAATTCAACGCAATGCCAAACTCGGTTTAAAATCCGCAAAACTGTCGCATGTTGGCACGCGCTAGCTTCCTCACTCGGTGCATGTTCTCTGGGACTGGAGTCGAGGCGCGAATTGGGGCAGATCTTCTTCTCCTGCGTGGCACTTCAATCGCTCGAGGAGCAATAACATCTAAATAGCTTCCTCCCAAGAAGTCCAACGTTGGAGATGTTGGTTGGATATTTCCAACGCAACAATAACTCGGTTCAGAAGAAATGTAGCTTCCTCCTAACGAGTAGTGTAGGGTCGGACTTGTAGGACGAAGGCGGCCAGCACATTCGAATGTTTGGTCACCGAAAAAGAACCTCTCGAAAGAGCTTTCGTCGTCGTCGTCGTCCTCCTCCTCCTCCTCTCCAACGTGCGCCACAACGAACGGTTGTTGTTCATATTCCTCCCTCGCAACCTGTTCCGGAATTCCAGCATTCGATGAAAGCGGTGGAATGCTTTCTTCCATCTGATTTTCAGAGACAGGCAGAAATAGTGAGGATATTTCACTTACTTCGTCGTCGGAGCTGTCCCTTGGGATGGCACGAAGAAAATCCCAAAGCTGACCAGCCTTTCCATTAGACGACATCTCTCTTTGAGCACGAAGGATAATGTCTTCTATATTCATGGATGGTCCCGACACTTCGAATAAGCTGGAGTCGGTGCCCGGTGCCTCCAACAGGCTTGAGCAATCACCCTCGTACTCAGAACTGTTAGGGCTCAAGGAGATGTTGACGGCCTCCTCACGAGCCTCTTCACCAGACGCCTTCTGCTCAGGTGGTACGGCGTCATCCTCCTCCACATTCCTTGTGCGGAATCTCTTCCAGCGCATCAACATAGATGTCACGAATGCTATTGCGCAAATTTTCGCCATCTTCTCTCTCTCTCTTTTCGTTAATACGAATCCACCGATAACGTGGTGGAGAATTAAAAGGGTCGACTCCCGGCCGCAAAACGAATAAACGATGAATCGTGTAAACGTGACACAGCGAGGAGCCGAGGACGCGCGCGCGAAACGCAAGTCCTTATATACCCATCGAGATGAAAAATTTCCCAGAAATTTTTGGAAAATTCCTAGAATCGTATAAAAATTTTGTATAACATTCCCCTGTACGACAGGTTCGAAAAATTTCCTGGAATTCCAGAAAATTTCCGGGATATTTTTGGACCCGACCAAGAATGGTTGCAGCTGACGATTCGACGGTTCAGTAATCGAACCTGTAGACCCGGCTGTTCATATTGTTATTATTATTATTTTTTTTTTTTCATCAATAAGTAGGGGACGTCCTCGGCTGTAAAAGTATATCACGACGTTGAAGATGCAGCGCCATCTATCGATCATAACTGTGGAATGCTACGGTTCCAATGCAGACAGTCCATGTAATTGAAATTACGTTCTCGCAGATGCGCGAATTCATACAGTTACTTTCAGATACGAAATAAATTTATCTCATCGAGAGTCTCTGAGTGCATTTAAAGTCCACCACCTACTTGGACGGGAAAAGCGATGACTGGCGAGAAGAGCTTCAAATCACAAATGCTTCATTTCAGAATCTTAATGTTTTCACAGTTTTGTACAGTGCTTGCAGAGCATCTGATCTCTTGAATGATATGAAAAATAAAACTCGTATGGTAAGCAGTTTCTTGGGATTGGATCGGCAAAGAAAAGACGTTCAATAAACCTCCAGATGAAAACACTAGCATCAAACATATCAGATGTCAGTTTGCATGTCAAAGTGTTGTAACCTGGGGGTAGCGGCTGACAAAACATTCAAAAAGGGCAGCCGTACCAAAAAAAAAGAAAGAAAAAAAAAATAGGAGAAGCGAAACCGCAGTTTCGCCCCCCGTCAACGCCCAAGAAAGTTTCACTTTGCTTTGGCAAGTTAGAACTAACAAAAGAAAAACTCGAAGAACTCAAGAAAACATTTTTTGTTAGTTTTTTTTTTTAAGTTTTTTTTGTTTTTTTGTTTTTAATTTTTTTTTTTTTTTTTTTTGCGTTTTTTTTTCTCATCTGCGACTTGACGGTGATTTCGCCAAGTCTACATCGATTCAGAACCAGTTTCTGAAGTACCCAATTCAACGCAATGCCAAACTCGGTTTAAAATCCGCAAAACTGTCGCATGTTGGCACGCGCTAGCTTCCTCACTCGGCGCATGTTCTCTGGGACTGGAGTCGAGGCGCGAATTGGGGCAGATCTTCTTCTCCTGCGTGGCACTTCAATCGCTCGAGGAGCAATAACATCTAAATAGCTTCCTCCCAAGAAGTCCAACGTTGGAGATGTTGGTTGGATATTTCCAACGCAACAATAACTCGGTTCAGAAGAAATGTAGCTTCCTCCTAACGAGTAGTGTAGGGTCGGACTTGTAGGACGAAGGCGGCCAGCACATTCGAATGTTTGGTCACCGAAAAAGAACCTCTCGAAAGAGCTTTCGTCGTCGTCGTCGTCCTCCTCCTCCTCCTCTCCAACGTGCGCCACAACGAACGGTTGTTGTTCATATTCCTCCCTCGCAACCTGTTCCGGAATTCCAGCATTCGATGAAAGCGGTGGAATGCTTTCTTCCATCTGATTTTCAGAGACAGGCAGAAATAGTGAGGATATTTCACTTACTTCGTCGTCGGAGCTGTCCCTTGGGATGGCACGAAGAAAATCCCAAAGCTGACCAGCCTTTCCATTAGACGACATCTCTCTTTGAGCACGAAGGATAATGTCTTCTATATTCATGGATGGTCCCGACACTTCGAATAAGCTGGAGTCGGTGCCCGGTGCCTCCAACAGGCTTGAGCAATCACCCTCGTACTCAGAACTGTTAGGGCTCAAGGAGATGTTGACGGCCTCCTCACGAGCCTCTTCACCAGACGCCTTCTGCTCAGGTGGTACGGCGTCATCCTCCTCCACATTCCTTGTGCGGAATCTCTTCCAGCGCATCAACATAGATGTCACGAATGCTATTGCGCAAATTTTCGCCATCTTCTCTCTCTCTCTTTTCGTTAATACGAATCCACCGATAACGTGGTGGAGAATTAAAAGGGTCGACTCCCGGCCGCAAAACGAATAAACGATGAATCGTGTAAACGTGACACAGCGAGGAGCCGAGGACGCGCGCGCGAAACGCAAGTCCTTATATACCCATCGAGATGAAAAATTTCCCAGAAATTTTTGGAAAATTCCTAGAATCGTATAAAAATTTTGTATAACATTCCCCTGTACGACAGGTTCGAAAAATTTCCTGGAATTCCAGAAAATTTCCGGGATATTTTTGGACCCGACCAAGAATGGTTGCAGCTGACGATTCGACGGTTCAGTAATCGAACCTGTAGACCCGGCTGTTCATATTGTTATTATTATTATTTTTTTTTTTTCATCAATAAGTAGGGGACGTCCTCGGCTGTAAAAGTATATCACGACGTTGAAGATGCAGCGCCATCTATCGATCATAACTGTGGAATGCTACGGTTCCAATGCAGACAGTCCATGTAATTGAAATTACGTTCTCGCAGATGCGCGAATTCATACAGTTACTTTCAGATACGAAATAAATTTATCTCATCGAGAGTCTCTGAGTGCATTTAAAGTCCACCACCTACTTGGACGGGAAAAGCGATGACTGGCGAGAAGAGCTTCAAATCACAAATGCTTCATTTCAGAATCTTAATGTTTTCACAGTTTTGTACAGTGCTTGCAGAGCATCTGATCTCTTGAATGATATGAAAAATAAAACTCGTATGGTAAGCAGTTTCTTGGGATTGGATCGGCAAAGAAAAGACGTTCAATAAACCTCCAGATGAAAACACTAGCATCAAACATATCAGATGTCAGTTTGCATGTCAAAGTGTTGTAACCTGGGGGTAGCGGCTGCCAACACAACATTCAAAAAGGGCAGCCGTACCAAAAAAAAAGAAAGAAAAAAAAAATAGGAGAAGCGAAACCGCAGTTTCGCCCCCCGTCAACGCCCAAGAAAGTTTCACTTTGCTTTGGCAAGTTAGAACTAACAAAAGAAAAACTCGAAGAACTCAAGAAAACATGTTTTGTTAGTTTTTTTTTTTAAGTTTTTTTTGTTTTTTTGTTTTTAATTTTTTTTTTTTTTTTTTTTGCGTTTTTTTTTCTCATCTGCGACTTGACGGTGATTTCGCCAAGTCTACATCGATTCAGAACCAGTTTCTGAAGTACCCAATTCAACGCAATGCCAAACTCGGTTTAAAATCCGCAAAACTGTCGCATGTTGGCACGCGCTAGCTTCCTCACTCGGCGCATGTTCTCTGGGACTGGAGTCGAGGCGCGAATTGGGGCAGATCTTCTTCTCCTGCGTGGCACTTCAATCGCTCGAGGAGCAATAACATCTAAATAGCTTCCTCCCAAGAAGTCCAACGTTGGAGATGTTGGTTGGATATTTCCAACGCAACAATAACTCGGTTCAGAAGAAATGTAGCTTCCTCCTAACGAGTAGTGTAGGGTCGGACTTGTAGGACGAAGGCGGCCAGCACATTCGAATGTTTGGTCACCGAAAAAGAACCTCTCGAAAGAGCTTTCGTCGTCGTCGTCGTCCTCCTCCTCCTCCTCTCCAACGTGCGCCACAACGAACGGTTGTTGTTCATATTCCTCCCTCGCAACCTGTTCCGGAATTCCAGCATTCGATGAAAGCGGTGGAATGCTTTCTTCCATCTGATTTTCAGAGACAGGCAGAAATAGTGAGGATATTTCACTTACTTCGTCGTCGGAGCTGTCCCTTGGGATGGCACGAAGAAAATCCCAAAGCTGACCAGCCTTTCCATTAGACGACATCTCTCTTTGAGCACGAAGGATAATGTCTTCTATATTCATGGATGGTCCCGACACTTCGAATAAGCTGGAGTCGGTGCCCGGTGCCTCCAACAGGCTTGAGCAATCACCCTCGTACTCAGAACTGTTAGGGCTCAAGGAGATGTTGACGGCCTCCTCACGAGCCTCTTCACCAGACGCCTTCTGCTCAGGTGGTACGGCGTCATCCTCCTCCACATTCCTTGTGCGGAATCTCTTCCAGCGCATCAACATAGATGTCACGAATGCTATTGCGCAAATTTTCGCCATCTTCTCTCTCTCTCTTTTCGTTAATACGAATCCACCGATAACGTGGTGGAGAATTAAAAGGGTCGACTCCCGGCCGCAAAACGAATAAACGATGAATCGTGTAAACGTGACACAGCGAGGAGCCGAGGACGCGCGCGCGAAACGCAAGTCCTTATATACCCATCGAGATGAAAAATTTCCCAGAAATTTTTGGAAAATTCCTAGAATCGTATAAAAATTTTGTATAACATTCCCCTGTACGACAGGTTCGAAAAATTTCCTGGAATTCCAGAAAATTTCCGGGATATTTTTGGACCCGACCAAGAATGGTTGCAGCTGACGATTCGACGGTTCAGTAATCGAACCTGTAGACCCGGCTGTTCATATTGTTATTATTATTATTATTTTTTTTTCATCAATAAGTAGGGGACGTCCTCGGCTGTAAAAGTATATCACGACGTTGAAGATGCAGCGCCATCTATCGATCATAACTGTGGAATGCTACGGTTCCAATGCAGACAGTCCATGTAATTGAAATTACGTTCTCGCAGATGCGCGAATTCATACAGTTACTTTCAGATACGAAATAAATTTATCTCATCGAGAGTCTCTGAGTGCATTTAAAGTCCACCACCAACTTGGACGGGAAAAGCGATGACTGGCGAGAAGAGCTTCAAATCACAAATGCTTCATTTCAGAACCTTAATGTTTTCACAGTTTTGTACAGTGCTTGCAGAGCATCTGATCTCTTGAATGATATGAAAAATAAAACTCGTATGGTAAGCAGTTTCTTGGGATTGGATCGGCAAAGAAAAGACGTTCAATAAACCTCCAGATGAAAACACTAGCATCAAACATATCAGATATCAGTTTGCATGTCAAAGTGTTGTAACCTGGGGGTAGCGGCTGCCAACACAACATTCAAAAAGGGCAGCCGTACCAAAAAAAAAGAAAGAAAAAAAAAATAGGAGAAGCGAAACCGCAGTTTCGCCCCCCGTCAACGCCCAAGAAAGTTTCACTTTGCTTTGGCAAGTTAGAACTAACAAAAGAAAAACTCGAAGAACTCAAGAAAACATTTTTTGTTAGTTTTTTTTTTTTAAGTTTTTTTTGTTTTTTTGTTTTTAATTTTTTTTTTTTTTTTTTTTTTGCGTTTTTTTTTCTCATCTGCGACTTGACGGTGATTTCGCCAAGTCTACATCGATTCAGAACCAGTTTCTGAAGTACCCAATTCAACGCAATGCCAAACTCGGTTTAAAATCCGCAAAACTGTCGCATGTTGGCACGCGCTAGCTTCCTCACTCGGCGCATGTTCTCTGGGACTGGAGTCGAGGCGCGAATTGGGGCAGATCTTCTTCTCCTGCGTGGCACTTCAATCGCTCGAGGAGCAATAACATCTAAATAGCTTCCTCCCAAGAAGTCCAACGTTGGAGATGTTGGTTGGATATTTCCAACGCAACAATAACTCGGTTCAGAAGAAATGTAGCTTCCTCCTAACGAGTAGTGTAGGGTCGGACTTGTAGGACGAAGGCGGCCAGCACATTCGAATGTTTGGTCACCGAAAAAGAACCTCTCGAAAGAGCTTTCGTCGTCGTCGTCGTCCTCCTCCTCCTCCTCTCCAACGTGCGCCACAACGAACGGTTGTTGTTCATATTCCTCCCTCGCAACCTGTTCCGGAATTCCAGCATTCGATGAAAGCGGTGGAATGCTTTCTTCCATCTGATTTTCAGAGACAGGCAGAAATAGTGAGGATATTTCACTTACTTCGTCGTCGGAGCTGTCCCTTGGGATGGCACGAAGAAAATCCCAAAGCTGACCAGCCTTTCCATTAGACGACATCTCTCTTTGAGCACGAAGGATAATGTCTTCTATATTCATGGATGGTCCCGACACTTCGAATAAGCTGGAGTCGGTGCCCGGTGCCTCCAACAGGCTTGAGCAATCACCCTCGTACTCAGAACTGTTAGGGCTCAAGGAGATGTTGACGGCCTCCTCACGAGCCTCTTCACCAGACGCCTTCTGCTCAGGTGGTACGGCGTCATCCTCCTCCACATTCCTTGTGCGGAATCTCTTCCAGCGCATCAACATAGATGTCACGAATGCTATTGCGCAAATTTTCGCCATCTTCTCTCTCTCTCTTTTCGTTAATACGAATCCACCGATAACGTGGTGGAGAATTAAAAGGGTCGACTCCCGGCCGCAAAACGAATAAACGATGAATCGTGTAAACGTGACACAGCGAGGAGCCGAGGACGCGCGCGCGAAACGCAAGTCCTTATATACCCATCGAGATGAAAAATTTCCCAGAAATTTTTGGAAAATTCCTAGAATCGTATAAAAATTTTGTATAACATTCCCCTGTACGACAGGTTCGAAAAATTTCCTGGAATTCCAGAAAATTTCCGGGATATTTTTGGACCCGACCAAGAATGGTTGCAGCTGACGATTCGACGGTTCAGTAATCGAACCTGTAGACCCGGCTGTTCATATTGTTATTATTATTATTTTTTTTTTTTCATCAATAAGTAGGGGACGTCCTCGGCTGTAAAAGTATATCACGACGTTGAAGATGCAGCGCCATCTATCGATCATAACTGTGGAATGCTACGGTTCCAATGCAGACAGTCCATGTAATTGAAATTACGTTCTCGCAGATGCGCGAATTCATACAGTTACTTTCAGATACGAAATAAATTTATCTCATCGAGAGTCTCTGAGTGCATTTAAAGTCCACCACCAACTTGGACGGGAAAAGCGATGACTGGCGAGAAGAGCTTCAAATCACAAATGCTTCATTTCAGAACCTTAATGTTTTCACAGTTTTGTACAGTGCTTGCAGAGCATCTGATCTCTTGAATGATATGAAAAATAAAACTCGTATGGTAAGCAGTTTCTTGGGATTGGATCGGCAAAGAAAAGACGTTCAATAAACCTCCAGATGAAAACACTAGCATCAAACATATCAGATATCAGTTTGCATGTCAAAGTGTTGTAACCTGGGGGTAGCGGCTGCCAACACAACATTCAAAAAGGGCAGCCGTACCAAAAAAAAAGAAAGAAAAAAAAAATAGGAGAAGCGAAACCGCAGTTTCGCCCCCCGTCAACGCCCAAGAAAGTTTCACTTTGCTTTGGCAAGTTAGAACTAACAAAAGAAAAACTCGAAGAACTCAAGAAAACATTTTTTGTTAGTTTTTTTTTTAAGTTTTTTTTGTTTTTTTGTTTTTAATTTTTTTTTTTTTTTTTTTGCGTTTTTTTTTCTCATCTGCGACTTGACGGTGATTTCGCCAAGTCTACATCGATTCAGAACCAGTTTCTGAAGTACCCAATTCAACGCAATGCCAAACTCGGTTTAAAATCCGCAAAACTGTCGCATGTTGGCACGCGCTAGCTTCCTCACTCGGCGCATGTTCTCTGGGACTGGAGTCGAGGCGCGAATTGGGGCAGATCTTCTTCTCCTGCGTGGCACTTCAATCGCTCGAGGAGCAATAACATCTAAATAGCTTCCTCCCAAGAAGTCCAACGTTGGAGATGTTGGTTGGATATTTCCAACGCAACAATAACTCGGTTCAGAAGAAATGTAGCTTCCTCCTAACGAGTAGTGTAGGGTCGGACTTGTAGGACGAAGGCGGCCAGCACATTCGAATGTTTGGTCACCGAAAAAGAACCTCTCGAAAGAGCTTTCGTCGTCGTCGTCGTCCTCCTCCTCCTCCTCTCCAACGTGCGCCACAACGAACGGTTGTTGTTCATATTCCTCCCTCGCAACCTGTTCCGGAATTCCAGCATTCGATGAAAGCGGTGGAATGCTTTCTTCCATCTGATTTTCAGAGACAGGCAGAAATAGTGAGGATATTTCACTTACTTCGTCGTCGGAGCTGTCCCTTGGGATGGCACGAAGAAAATCCCAAAGCTGACCAGCCTTTCCATTAGACGACATCTCTCTTTGAGCACGAAGGATAATGTCTTCTATATTCATGGATGGTCCCGACACTTCGAATAAGCTGGAGTCGGTGCCCGGTGCCTCCAACAGGCTTGAGCAATCACCCTCGTACTCAGAACTGTTAGGGCTCAAGGAGATGTTGACGGCCTCCTCACGAGCCTCTTCACCAGACGCCTTCTGCTCAGGTGGTACGGCGTCATCCTCCTCCACATTCCTTGTGCGGAATCTCTTCCAGCGCATCAACATAGATGTCACGAATGCTATTGCGCAAATTTTCGCCATCTTCTCTCTCTCTCTTTTCGTTAATACGAATCCACCGATAACGTGGTGGAGAATTAAAAGGGTCGACTCCCGGCCGCAAAACGAATAAACGATGAATCGTGTAAACGTGACACAGCGAGGAGCCGAGGACGCGCGCGCGAAACGCAAGTCCTTATATACCCATCGAGATGAAAAATTTCCCAGAAATTTTTGGAAAATTCCTAGAATCGTATAAAAATTTTGTATAACATTCCCCTGTACGACAGGTTCGAAAAATTTCCTGGAATTCCAGAAAATTTCCGGGATATTTTTGGACCCGACCAAGAATGGTTGCAGCTGACGATTCGACGGTTCAGTAATCGAACCTGTAGACCCGGCTGTTCATATTGTTATTATTATTATTTTTTTTTTTCATCAATAAGTAGGGGACGTCCTCGGCTGTAAAAGTATATCACGACGTTGAAGATGCAGCGCCATCTATCGATCATAACTGTGGAATGCTACGGTTCCAATGCAGACAGTCCATGTAATTGAAATTACGTTCTCGCAGATGCGCGAATTCATACAGTTACTTTCAGATACGAAATAAATTTATCTCATCGAGAGTCTCTGAGTGCATTTAAAGTCCACCACCTACTTGGACGGGAAAAGCGATGACTGGCGAGAAGAGCTTCAAATCACAAATGCTTCATTTCAGAATCTTAATGTTTTCACAGTTTTGTACAGTGCTTGCAGAGCATCTGATCTCTTGAATGATATGAAAAATAAAACTCGTATGGTAAGCAGTTTCTTGGGATTGGATCGGCAAAGAAAAGACGTTCAATAAACCTCCAGATGAAAACACTAGCATCAAACATATCAGATGTCAGTTTGCATGTCAAAGTGTTGTAACCTGGGGGTAGCGGCTGCCAACACAACATTCAAAAAGGGCAGCCGTACCAAAAAAAAAGAAAGAAAAAAAAAATAGGAGAAGCGAAACCGCAGTTTCGCCCCCCGTCAACGCCCAAGAAAGTTTCACTTTGCTTTGGCAAGTTAGAACTAACAAAAGAAAAACTCGAAGAACTCAAGAAAACATTTTTTGTTAGTTTTTTTTTTTAAGTTTTTTTTGTTTTTTTGTTTTTAATTTTTTTTTTTTTTTTTTTTGCGTTTTTTTTTCTCATCTGCGACTTGACGGTGATTTCGCCAAGTCTACATCGATTCAGAACCAGTTTCTGAAGTACCCAATTCAACGCAATGCCAAACTCGGTTTAAAATCCGCAAAACTGTCGCATGTTGGCACGCGCTAGCTTCCTCACTCGGCGCATGTTCTCTGGGACTGGAGTCGAGGCGCGAATTGGGGCAGATCTTCTTCTCCTGCGTGGCACTTCAATCGCTCGAGGAGCAATAACATCTAAATAGCTTCCTCCCAAGAAGTCCAACGTTGGAGATGTTGGTTGGATATTTCCAACGCAACAATAACTCGGTTCAGAAGAAATGTAGCTTCCTCCTAACGAGTAGTGTAGGGTCGGACTTGTAGGACGAAGGCGGCCAGCACATTCGAATGTTTGGTCACCGAAAAAGAACCTCTCGAAAGAGCTTTCGTCGTCGTCGTCGTCCTCCTCCTCCTCCTCTCCAACGTGCGCCACAACGAACGGTTGTTGTTCATATTCCTCCCTCGCAACCTGTTCCGGAATTCCAGCATTCGATGAAAGCGGTGGAATGCTTTCTTCCATCTGATTTTCAGAGACAGGCAGAAATAGTGAGGATATTTCACTTACTTCGTCGTCGGAGCTGTCCCTTGGGATGGCACGAAGAAAATCCCAAAGCTGACCAGCCTTTCCATTAGACGACATCTCTCTTTGAGCACGAAGGATAATGTCTTCTATATTCATGGATGGTCCCGACACTTCGAATAAGCTGGAGTCGGTGCCCGGTGCCTCCAACAGGCTTGAGCAATCACCCTCGTACTCAGAACTGTTAGGGCTCAAGGAGATGTTGACGGCCTCCTCACGAGCCTCTTCACCAGACGCCTTCTGCTCAGGTGGTACGGCGTCATCCTCCTCCACATTCCTTGTGCGGAATCTCTTCCAGCGCATCAACATAGATGTCACGAATGCTATTGCGCAAATTTTCGCCATCTTCTCTCTCTCTCTTTTCGTTAATACGAATCCACCGATAACGTGGTGGAGAATTAAAAGGGTCGACTCCCGGCCGCAAAACGAATAAACGATGAATCGTGTAAACGTGACACAGCGAGGAGCCGAGGACGCGCGCGCGAAACGCAAGTCCTTATATACCCATCGAGATGAAAAATTTCCCAGAAATTTTTGGAAAATTCCTAGAATCGTATAAAAATTTTGTATAACATTCCCCTGTACGACAGGTTCGAAAAATTTCCTGGAATTCCAGAAAATTTCCGGGATATTTTTGGACCCGACCAAGAATGGTTGCAGCTGACGATTCGACGGTTCAGTAATCGAACCTGTAGACCCGGCTGTTCATATTGTTATTATTATTATTATTTTTTTTTCATCAATAAGTAGGGGACGTCCTCGGCTGTAAAAGTATATCACGACGTTGAAGATGCAGCGCCATCTATCGATCATAACTGTGGAATGCTACGGTTCCAATGCAGACAGTCCATGTAATTGAAATTACGTTCTCGCAGATGCGCGAATTCATACAGTTACTTTCAGATACGAAATAAATTTATCTCATCGAGAGTCTCTGAGTGCATTTAAAGTCCACCACCAACTTGGACGGGAAAAGCGATGACTGGCGAGAAGAGCTTCAAATCACAAATGCTTCATTTCAGAACCTTAATGTTTTCACAGTTTTGTACAGTGCTTGCAGAGCATCTGATCTCTTGAATGATATGAAAAATAAAACTCGTATGGTAAGCAGTTTCTTGGGATTGGATCGGCAAAGAAAAGACGTTCAATAAACCTCCAGATGAAAACACTAGCATCAAACATATCAGATATCAGTTTGCATGTCAAAGTGTTGTAACCTGGGGGTAGCGGCTGCCAACACAACATTCAAAAAGGGCAGCCGTACCAAAAAAAAAGAAAGAAAAAAAAAATAGGAGAAGCGAAACCGCAGTTTCGCCCCCCGTCAACGCCCAAGAAAGTTTCACTTTGCTTTGGCAAGTTAGAACTAACAAAAGAAAAACTCGAAGAACTCAAGAAAACATTTTTTGTTAGTTTTTTTTTTTAAGTTTTTTTTGTTTTTTTGTTTTTAATTTTTTTTTTTTTTTTTTTGCGTTTTTTTTTCTCATCTGCGACTTGACGGTGATTTCGCCAAGTCTACATCGATTCAGAACCAGTTTCTGAAGTACCCAATTCAACGCAATGCCAAACTCGGTTTAAAATCCGCAAAACTGTCGCATGTTGGCACGCGCTAGCTTCCTCACTCGGCGCATGTTCTCTGGGACTGGAGTCGAGGCGCGAATTGGGGCAGATCTTCTTCTCCTGCGTGGCACTTCAATCGCTCGAGGAGCAATAACATCTAAATAGCTTCCTCCCAAGAAGTCCAACGTTGGAGATGTTGGTTGGATATTTCCAACGCAACAATAACTCGGTTCAGAAGAAATGTAGCTTCCTCCTAACGAGTAGTGTAGGGTCGGACTTGTAGGACGAAGGCGGCCAGCACATTCGAATGTTTGGTCACCGAAAAAGAACCTCTCGAAAGAGCTTTCGTCGTCGTCGTCGTCCTCCTCCTCCTCCTCTCCAACGTGCGCCACAACGAACGGTTGTTGTTCATATTCCTCCCTCGCAACCTGTTCCGGAATTCCAGCATTCGATGAAAGCGGTGGAATGCTTTCTTCCATCTGATTTTCAGAGACAGGCAGAAATAGTGAGGATATTTCACTTACTTCGTCGTCGGAGCTGTCCCTTGGGATGGCACGAAGAAAATCCCAAAGCTGACCAGCCTTTCCA
Source organism: Pholcus phalangioides (assembly GCF_987345545.1). NCBI lineage: Eukaryota > Metazoa > Arthropoda > Arachnida > Araneae > Pholcidae > Pholcus > Pholcus phalangioides. The sequence continues at coordinate 66,881 of NW_028301637.1, forward strand.
TTAGACGACATCTCTCTTTGAGCACGAAGGATAATGTCTTCTATATTCATGGATGGTCCCGACACTTCGAATAAGCTGGAGTCGGTGCCCGGTGCCTCCAACAGGCTTGAGCAATCACCCTCGTACTCAGAACTGTTAGGGCTCAAGGAGATGTTGACGGCCTCCTCACGAGCCTCTTCACCAGACGCCTTCTGCTCAGGTGGTACGGCGTCATCCTCCTCCACATTCCTTGTGCGGAATCTCTTCCAGCGCATCAACATAGATGTCACGAATGCTATTGCGCAAATTTTCGCCATCTTCTCTCTCTCTCTTTTCGTTAATACGAATCCACCGATAACGTGGTGGAGAATTAAAAGGGTCGACTCCCGGCCGCAAAACGAATAAACGATGAATCGTGTAAACGTGACACAGCGAGGAGCCGAGGACGCGCGCGCGAAACGCAAGTCCTTATATACCCATCGAGATGAAAAATTTCCCAGAAATTTTTGGAAAATTCCTAGAATCGTATAAAAATTTTGTATAACATTCCCCTGTACGACAGGTTCGAAAAATTTCCTGGAATTCCAGAAAATTTCCGGGATATTTTTGGACCCGACCAAGAATGGTTGCAGCTGACGATTCGACGGTTCAGTAATCGAACCTGTAGACCCGGCTGTTCATATTGTTATTATTATTATTTTTTTTTTTTCATCAATAAGTAGGGGACGTCCTCGGCTGTAAAAGTATATCACGACGTTGAAGATGCAGCGCCATCTATCGATCATAACTGTGGAATGCTACGGTTCCAATGCAGACAGTCCATGTAATTGAAATTACGTTCTCGCAGATGCGCGAATTCATACAGTTACTTTCAGATACGAAATAAATTTATCTCATCGAGAGTCTCTGAGTGCATTTAAAGTCCACCACCAACTTGGACGGGAAAAGCGATGACTGGCGAGAAGAGCTTCAAATCACAAATGCTTCATTTCAGAACCTTAATGTTTTCACAGTTTTGTACAGTGCTTGCAGAGCATCTGATCTCTTGAATGATATGAAAAATAAAACTCGTATGGTAAGCAGTTTCTTGGGATTGGATCGGCAAAGAAAAGACGTTCAATAAACCTCCAGATGAAAACACTAGCATCAAACATATCAGATATCAGTTTGCATGTCAAAGTGTTGTAACCTGGGGGTAGCGGCTGCCAACACAACATTCAAAAAGGGCAGCCGTACCAAAAAAAAAGAAAGAAAAAAAAATAGGAGAAGCGAAACCGCAGTTTCGCCCCCCGTCAACGCCCAAGAAAGTTTCACTTTGCTTTGGCAAGTTAGAACTAACAAAAGAAAAACTCGAAGAACTCAAGAAAACATTTTTTGTTAGTTTTTTTTTTTAAGTTTTTTTTGTTTTTTTGTTTTTAATTTTTTTTTTTTTTTTTTGCGTTTTTTTTTCTCATCTGCGACTTGACGGTGATTTCGCCAAGTCTACATCGATTCAGAACCAGTTTCTGAAGTACCCAATTCAACGCAATGCCAAACTCGGTTTAAAATCCGCAAAACTGTCGCATGTTGGCACGCGCTAGCTTCCTCACTCGGTGCATGTTCTCTGGGACTGGAGTCGAGGCGCGAATTGGGGCAGATCTTCTTCTCCTGCGTGGCACTTCAATCGCTCGAGGAGCAATAACATCTAAATAGCTTCCTCCCAAGAAGTCCAACGTTGGAGATGTTGGTTGGATATTTCCAACGCAACAATAACTCGGTTCAGAAGAAATGTAGCTTCCTCCTAACGAGTAGTGTAGGGTCGGACTTGTAGGACGAAGGCGGCCAGCACATTCGAATGTTTGGTCACCGAAAAAGAACCTCTCGAAAGAGCTTTCGTCGTCGTCGTCGTCCTCCTCCTCCTCCTCTCCAACGTGCGCCACAACGAACGGTTGTTGTTCATATTCCTCCCTCGCAACCTGTTCCGGAATTCCAGCATTCGATGAAAGCGGTGGAATGCTTTCTTCCATCTGATTTTCAGAGACAGGCAGAAATAGTGAGGATATTTCACTTACTTCGTCGTCGGAGCTGTCCCTTGGGATGGCACGAAGAAAATCCGAAAGCTGACCAGCCTTTCCATTAGACGACATCTCTCTTTGAGCACGAAGGATAATGTCTTCTATATTCATGGATGGTCCCGACACTTCGAATAAGCTGGAGTCGGTGCCCGGTGCCTCCAACAGGCTTGAGCAATCACCCTCGTACTCAGAACTGTTAGGGCTCAAGGAGATGTTGACGGCCTCCTCACGAGCCTCTTCACCAGACGCCTTCTGCTCAGGTGGTACGGCGTCATCCTCCTCCACATTCCTTGTGCGGAATCTCTTCCAGCGCATCAACATAGATGTCACGAATGCTATTGCGCAAATTTTCGCCATCTTCTCTCTCTCTCTTTTCGTTAATACGAATCCACCGATAACGTGGTGGAGAATTAAAAGGGTCGACTCCCGGCCGCAAAACGAATAAACGATGAATCGTGTAAACGTGACACAGCGAGGAGCCGAGGACGCGCGCGCGAAACGCAAGTCCTTATATACCCATCGAGATGAAAAATTTCCCAGAAATTTTTGGAAAATTCCTAGAATCGTATAAAAATTTTGTATAACATTCCCCTGTACGACAGGTTCGAAAAATTTCCTGGAATTCCAGAAAATTTCCGGGATATTTTTGGACCCGACCAAGAATGGTTGCAGCTGACGATTCGACGGTTCAGTAATCGAACCTGTAGACCCGGCTGTTCATATTGTTATTATTATTATTTTTTTTTTTCATCAATAAGTAGGGGACGTCCTCGGCTGTAAAAGTATATCACGACGTTGAAGATGCAGCGCCATCTATCGATCATAACTGTGGAATGCTACGGTTCCAATGCAGACAGTCCATGTAATTGAAATTACGTTCTCGCAGATGCGCGAATTCATACAGTTACTTTCAGATACGAAATAAATTTATCTCATCGAGAGTCTCTGAGTGCATTTAAAGTCCACCACCTACTTGGACGGGAAAAGCGATGACTGGCGAGAAGAGCTTCAAATCACAAATGCTTCATTTCAGAATCTTAATGTTTTCACAGTTTTGTACAGTGCTTGCAGAGCATCTGATCTCTTGAATGATATGAAAAATAAAACTCGTATGGTAAGCAGTTTCTTGGGATTGGATCGGCAAAGAAAAGACGTTCAATAAACCTCCAGATGAAAACACTAGCATCAAACATATCAGATGTCAGTTTGCATGTCAAAGTGTTGTAACCTGGGGGTAGCGGCTGCCAACACAACATTCAAAAAGGGCAGCCGTACCAAAAAAAAAGAAAGAAAAAAAAAATAGGAGAAGCGAAACCGCAGTTTCGCCCCCCGTCAACGCCCAAGAAAGTTTCACTTTGCTTTGGCAAGTTAGAACTAACAAAAGAAAAACTCGAAGAACTCAAGAAAACATGTTTTGTTAGTTTTTTTTTTTAAGTTTTTTTTGTTTTTTTGTTTTTAATTTTTTTTTTTTTTTTTTTTGCGTTTTTTTTTCTCATCTGCGACTTGACGGTGATTTCGCCAAGTCTACATCGATTCAGAACCAGTTTCTGAAGTACCCAATTCAACGCAATGCCAAACTCGGTTTAAAATCCGCAAAACTGTCGCATGTTGGCACGCGCTAGCTTCCTCACTCGGCGCATGTTCTCTGGGACTGGAGTCGAGGCGCGAATTGGGGCAGATCTTCTTCTCCTGCGTGGCACTTCAATCGCTCGAGGAGCAATAACATCTAAATAGCTTCCTCCCAAGAAGTCCAACGTTGGAGATGTTGGTTGGATATTTCCAACGCAACAATAACTCGGTTCAGAAGAAATGTAGCTTCCTCCTAACGAGTAGTGTAGGGTCGGACTTGTAGGACGAAGGCGGCCAGCACATTCGAATGTTTGGTCACCGAAAAAGAACCTCTCGAAAGAGCTTTCGTCGTCGTCGTCGTCCTCCTCCTCCTCCTCTCCAACGTGCGCCACAACGAACGGTTGTTGTTCATATTCCTCCCTCGCAACCTGTTCCGGAATTCCAGCATTCGATGAAAGCGGTGGAATGCTTTCTTCCATCTGATTTTCAGAGACAGGCAGAAATAGTGAGGATATTTCACTTACTTCGTCGTCGGAGCTGTCCCTTGGGATGGCACGAAGAAAATCCCAAAGCTGACCAGCCTTTCCATTAGACGACATCTCTCTTTGAGCACGAAGGATAATGTCTTCTATATTCATGGATGGTCCCGACACTTCGAATAAGCTGGAGTCGGTGCCCGGTGCCTCCAACAGGCTTGAGCAATCACCCTCGTACTCAGAACTGTTAGGGCTCAAGGAGATGTTGACGGCCTCCTCACGAGCCTCTTCACCAGACGCCTTCTGCTCAGGTGGTACGGCGTCATCCTCCTCCACATTCCTTGTGCGGAATCTCTTCCAGCGCATCAACATAGATGTCACGAATGCTATTGCGCAAATTTTCGCCATCTTCTCTCTCTCTCTTTTCGTTAATACGAATCCACCGATAACGTGGTGGAGAATTAAAAGGGTCGACTCCCGGCCGCAAAACGAATAAACGATGAATCGTGTAAACGTGACACAGCGAGGAGCCGAGGACGCGCGCGCGAAACGCAAGTCCTTATATACCCATCGAGATGAAAAATTTCCCAGAAATTTTTGGAAAATTCCTAGAATCGTATAAAAATTTTGTATAACATTCCCCTGTACGACAGGTTCGAAAAATTTCCTGGAATTCCAGAAAATTTCCGGGATATTTTTGGACCCGACCAAGAATGGTTGCAGCTGACGATTCGACGGTTCAGTAATCGAACCTGTAGACCCGGCTGTTCATATTGTTATTATTATTATTATTTTTTTTTCATCAATAAGTAGGGGACGTCCTCGGCTGTAAAAGTATATCACGACGTTGAAGATGCAGCGCCATCTATCGATCATAACTGTGGAATGCTACGGTTCCAATGCAGACAGTCCATGTAATTGAAATTACGTTCTCGCAGATGCGCGAATTCATACAGTTACTTTCAGATACGAAATAAATTTATCTCATCGAGAGTCTCTGAGTGCATTTAAAGTCCACCACCAACTTGGACGGGAAAAGCGATGACTGGCGAGAAGAGCTTCAAATCACAAATGCTTCATTTCAGAACCTTAATGTTTTCACAGTTTTGTACAGTGCTTGCAGAGCATCTGATCTCTTGAATGATATGAAAAATAAAACTCGTATGGTAAGCAGTTTCTTGGGATTGGATCGGCAAAGAAAAGACGTTCAATAAACCTCCAGATGAAAACACTAGCATCAAACATATCAGATATCAGTTTGCATGTCAAAGTGTTGTAACCTGGGGGTAGCGGCTGCCAACACAACATTCAAAAAGGGCAGCCGTACCAAAAAAAAAGAAAGAAAAAAAAAATAGGAGAAGCGAAACCGCAGTTTCGCCCCCCGTCAACGCCCAAGAAAGTTTCACTTTGCTTTGGCAAGTTAGAACTAACAAAAGAAAAACTCGAAGAACTCAAGAAAACATTTTTTGTTAGTTTTTTTTTTTTAAGTTTTTTTTGTTTTTTTGTTTTTAATTTTTTTTTTTTTTTTTTTTTTGCGTTTTTTTTTCTCATCTGCGACTTGACGGTGATTTCGCCAAGTCTACATCGATTCAGAACCAGTTTCTGAAGTACCCAATTCAACGCAATGCCAAACTCGGTTTAAAATCCGCAAAACTGTCGCATGTTGGCACGCGCTAGCTTCCTCACTCGGCGCATGTTCTCTGGGACTGGAGTCGAGGCGCGAATTGGGGCAGATCTTCTTCTCCTGCGTGGCACTTCAATCGCTCGAGGAGCAATAACATCTAAATAGCTTCCTCCCAAGAAGTCCAACGTTGGAGATGTTGGTTGGATATTTCCAACGCAACAATAACTCGGTTCAGAAGAAATGTAGCTTCCTCCTAACGAGTAGTGTAGGGTCGGACTTGTAGGACGAAGGCGGCCAGCACATTCGAATGTTTGGTCACCGAAAAAGAACCTCTCGAAAGAGCTTTCGTCGTCGTCGTCGTCCTCCTCCTCCTCCTCTCCAACGTGCGCCACAACGAACGGTTGTTGTTCATATTCCTCCCTCGCAACCTGTTCCGGAATTCCAGCATTCGATGAAAGCGGTGGAATGCTTTCTTCCATCTGATTTTCAGAGACAGGCAGAAATAGTGAGGATATTTCACTTACTTCGTCGTCGGAGCTGTCCCTTGGGATGGCACGAAGAAAATCCCAAAGCTGACCAGCCTTTCCATTAGACGACATCTCTCTTTGAGCACGAAGGATAATGTCTTCTATATTCATGGATGGTCCCGACACTTCGAATAAGCTGGAGTCGGTGCCCGGTGCCTCCAACAGGCTTGAGCAATCACCCTCGTACTCAGAACTGTTAGGGCTCAAGGAGATGTTGACGGCCTCCTCACGAGCCTCTTCACCAGACGCCTTCTGCTCAGGTGGTACGGCGTCATCCTCCTCCACATTCCTTGTGCGGAATCTCTTCCAGCGCATCAACATAGATGTCACGAATGCTATTGCGCAAATTTTCGCCATCTTCTCTCTCTCTCTTTTCGTTAATACGAATCCACCGATAACGTGGTGGAGAATTAAAAGGGTCGACTCCCGGCCGCAAAACGAATAAACGATGAATCGTGTAAACGTGACACAGCGAGGAGCCGAGGACGCGCGCGCGAAACGCAAGTCCTTATATACCCATCGAGATGAAAAATTTCCCAGAAATTTTTGGAAAATTCCTAGAATCGTATAAAAATTTTGTATAACATTCCCCTGTACGACAGGTTCGAAAAATTTCCTGGAATTCCAGAAAATTTCCGGGATATTTTTGGACCCGACCAAGAATGGTTGCAGCTGACGATTCGACGGTTCAGTAATCGAACCTGTAGACCCGGCTGTTCATATTGTTATTATTATTATTTTTTTTTTTCATCAATAAGTAGGGGACGTCCTCGGCTGTAAAAGTATATCACGACGTTGAAGATGCAGCGCCATCTATCGATCATAACTGTGGAATGCTACGGTTCCAATGCAGACAGTCCATGTAATTGAAATTACGTTCTCGCAGATGCGCGAATTCATACAGTTACTTTCAGATACGAAATAAATTTATCTCATCGAGAGTCTCTGAGTGCATTTAAAGTCCACCACCAACTTGGACGGGAAAAGCGATGACTGGCGAGAAGAGCTTCAAATCACAAATGCTTCATTTCAGAACCTTAATGTTTTCACAGTTTTGTACAGTGCTTGCAGAGCATCTGATCTCTTGAATGATATGAAAAATAAAACTCGTATGGTAAGCAGTTTCTTGGGATTGGATCGGCAAAGAAAAGACGTTCAATAAACCTCCAGATGAAAACACTAGCATCAAACATATCAGATATCAGTTTGCATGTCAAAGTGTTGTAACCTGGGGGTAGCGGCTGCCAACACAACATTCAAAAAGGGCAGCCGTACCAAAAAAAAAGAAAGAAAAAAAAAATAGGAGAAGCGAAACCGCAGTTTCGCCCCCCGTCAACGCCCAAGAAAGTTTCACTTTGCTTTGGCAAGTTAGAACTAACAAAAGAAAAACTCGAAGAACTCAAGAAAACATTTTTTGTTAGTTTTTTTTTTAAGTTTTTTTTGTTTTTTTGTTTTTAATTTTTTTTTTTTTTTTTTTGCGTTTTTTTTTCTCATCTGCGACTTGACGGTGATTTCGCCAAGTCTACATCGATTCAGAACCAGTTTCTGAAGTACCCAATTCAACGCAATGCCAAACTCGGTTTAAAATCCGCAAAACTGTCGCATGTTGGCACGCGCTAGCTTCCTCACTCGGCGCATGTTCTCTGGGACTGGAGTCGAGGCGCGAATTGGGGCAGATCTTCTTCTCCTGCGTGGCACTTCAATCGCTCGAGGAGCAATAACATCTAAATAGCTTCCTCCCAAGAAGTCCAACGTTGGAGATGTTGGTTGGATATTTCCAACGCAACAATAACTCGGTTCAGAAGAAATGTAGCTTCCTCCTAACGAGTAGTGTAGGGTCGGACTTGTAGGACGAAGGCGGCCAGCACATTCGAATGTTTGGTCACCGAAAAAGAACCTCTCGAAAGAGCTTTCGTCGTCGTCGTCGTCCTCCTCCTCCTCCTCTCCAACGTGCGCCACAACGAACGGTTGTTGTTCATATTCCTCCCTCGCAACCTGTTCCGGAATTCCAGCATTCGATGAAAGCGGTGGAATGCTTTCTTCCATCTGATTTTCAGAGACAGGCAGAAATAGTGAGGATATTTCACTTACTTCGTCGTCGGAGCTGTCCCTTGGGATGGCACGAAGAAAATCCCAAAGCTGACCAGCCTTTCCATTAGACGACATCTCTCTTTGAGCACGAAGGATAATGTCTTCTATATTCATGGATGGTCCCGACACTTCGAATAAGCTGGAGTCGGTGCCCGGTGCCTCCAACAGGCTTGAGCAATCACCCTCGTACTCAGAACTGTTAGGGCTCAAGGAGATGTTGACGGCCTCCTCACGAGCCTCTTCACCAGACGCCTTCTGCTCAGGTGGTACGGCGTCATCCTCCTCCACATTCCTTGTGCGGAATCTCTTCCAGCGCATCAACATAGATGTCACGAATGCTATTGCGCAAATTTTCGCCATCTTCTCTCTCTCTCTTTTCGTTAATACGAATCCACCGATAACGTGGTGGAGAATTAAAAGGGTCGACTCCCGGCCGCAAAACGAATAAACGATGAATCGTGTAAACGTGACACAGCGAGGAGCCGAGGACGCGCGCGCGAAACGCAAGTCCTTATATACCCATCGAGATGAAAAATTTCCCAGAAATTTTTGGAAAATTCCTAGAATCGTATAAAAATTTTGTATAACATTCCCCTGTACGACAGGTTCGAAAAATTTCCTGGAATTCCAGAAAATTTCCGGGATATTTTTGGACCCGACCAAGAATGGTTGCAGCTGACGATTCGACGGTTCAGTAATCGAACCTGTAGACCCGGCTGTTCATATTGTTATTATTATTATTTTTTTTTTTCATCAATAAGTAGGGGACGTCCTCGGCTGTAAAAGTATATCACGACGTTGAAGATGCAGCGCCATCTATCGATCATAACTGTGGAATGCTACGGTTCCAATGCAGACAGTCCATGTAATTGAAATTACGTTCTCGCAGATGCGCGAATTCATACAGTTACTTTCAGATACGAAATAAATTTATCTCATCGAGAGTCTCTGAGTGCATTTAAAGTCCACCACCAACTTGGACGGGAAAAGCGATGACTGGCGAGAAGAGCTTCAAATCACAAATGCTTCATTTCAGAACCTTAATGTTTTCACAGTTTTGTACAGTGCTTGCAGAGCATCTGATCTCTTGAATGATATGAAAAATAAAACTCGTATGGTAAGCAGTTTCTTGGGATTGGATCGGCAAAGAAAAGACGTTCAATAAACCTCCAGATGAAAACACTAGCATCAAACATATCAGATATCAGTTTGCATGTCAAAGTGTTGTAACCTGGGGGTAGCGGCTGCCAACACAACATTCAAAAAGGGCAGCCGTACCAAAAAAAAAGAAAGAAAAAAAAAATAGGAGAAGCGAAACCGCAGTTTCGCCCCCCGTCAACGCCCAAGAAAGTTTCACTTTGCTTTGGCAAGTTAGAACTAACAAAAGAAAAACTCGAAGAACTCAAGAAAACATTTTTTGTTAGTTTTTTTTTTTAAGTTTTTTTTGTTTTTTTGTTTTTAATTTTTTTTTTTTTTTTTTGCGTTTTTTTTTCTCATCTGCGACTTGACGGTGATTTCGCCAAGTCTACATCGATTCAGAACCAGTTTCTGAAGTACCCAATTCAACGCAATGCCAAACTCGGTTTAAAATCCGCAAAACTGTCGCATGTTGGCACGCGCTAGCTTCCTCACTCGGCGCATGTTCTCTGGGACTGGAGTCGAGGCGCGAATTGGGGCAGATCTTCTTCTCCTGCGTGGCACTTCAATCGCTCGAGGAGCAATAACATCTAAATAGCTTCCTCCCAAGAAGTCCAACGTTGGAGATGTTGGTTGGATATTTCCAACGCAACAATAACTCGGTTCAGAAGAAATGTAGCTTCCTCCTAACGAGTAGTGTAGGGTCGGACTTGTAGGACGAAGGCGGCCAGCACATTCGAATGTTTGGTCACCGAAAAAGAACCTCTCGAAAGAGCTTTCGTCGTCGTCGTCGTCCTCCTCCTCCTCCTCTCCAACGTGCGCCACAACGAACGGTTGTTGTTCATATTCCTCCCTCGCAACCTGTTCCGGAATTCCAGCATTCGATGAAAGCGGTGGAATGCTTTCTTCCATCTGATTTTCAGAGACAGGCAGAAATAGTGAGGATATTTCACTTACTTCGTCGTCGGAGCTGTCCCTTGGGATGGCACGAAGAAAATCCCAAAGCTGACCAGCCTTTCCATTAGACGACATCTCTCTTTGAGCACGAAGGATAATGTCTTCTATATTCATGGATGGTCCCGACACTTCGAATAAGCTGGAGTCGGTGCCCGGTGCCTCCAACAGGCTTGAGCAATCACCCTCGTACTCAGAACTGTTAGGGCTCAAGGAGATGTTGACGGCCTCCTCACGAGCCTCTTCACCAGACGCCTTCTGCTCAGGTGGTACGGCGTCATCCTCCTCCACATTCCTTGTGCGGAATCTCTTCCAGCGCATCAACATAGATGTCACGAATGCTATTGCGCAAATTTTCGCCATCTTCTCTCTCTCTCTTTTCGTTAATACGAATCCACCGATAACGTGGTGGAGAATTAAAAGGGTCGACTCCCGGCCGCAAAACGAATAAACGATGAATCGTGTAAACGTGACACAGCGAGGAGCCGAGGACGCGCGCGCGAAACGCAAGTCCTTATATACCCATCGAGATGAAAAATTTCCCAGAAATTTTTGGAAAATTCCTAGAATCGTATAAAAATTTTGTATAACATTCCCCTGTACGACAGGTTCGAAAAATTTCCTGGAATTCCAGAAAATTTCCGGGATATTTTTGGACCCGACCAAGAATGGTTGCAGCTGACGATTCGACGGTTCAGTAATCGAACCTGTAGACCCGGCTGTTCATATTGTTATTATTATTTTTTTTTTTTTTCATCAATAAGTAGGGGACGTCCTCGGCTGTAAAAGTATATCACGACGTTGAAGATGCAGCGCCATCTATCGATCATAACTGTGGAATGCTACGGTTCCAATGCAGACAGTCCATGTAATTGAAATTACGTTCTCGCAGATGCGCGAATTCATACAGTTACTTTCAGATACGAAATAAATTTATCTCATCGAGAGTCTCTGAGTGCATTTAAAGTCCACCACCAACTTGGACGGGAAAAGCGATGACTGGCGAGAAGAGCTTCAAATCACAAATGCTTCATTTCAGAACCTTAATGTTTTCACAGTTTTGTACAGTGCTTGCAGAGCATCTGATCTCTTGAATGATATGAAAAATAAAACTCGTATGGTAAGCAGTTTCTTGGGATTGGATCGGCAAAGAAAAGACGTTCAATAAACCTCCAGATGAAAACACTAGCATCAAACATATCAGATATCAGTTTGCATGTCAAAGTGTTGTAACCTGGGGGTAGCGGCTGCCAACACAACATTCAAAAAGGGCAGCCGTACCAAAAAAAAAGAAAGAAAAAAAAAATAGGAGAAGCGAAACCGCAGTTTCGCCCCCCGTCAACGCCCAAGAAAGTTTCACTTTGCTTTGGCAAGTTAGAACTAACAAAAGAAAAACTCGAAGAACTCAAGAAAACATTTTTTGTTAGTTTTTTTTTTTAAGTTTTTTTTGTTTTTTTGTTTTTAATTTTTTTTTTTTTTTTTTGCGTTTTTTTTTCTCATCTGCGACTTGACGGTGATTTCGCCAAGTCTACATCGATTCAGAACCAGTTTCTGAAGTACCCAATTCAACGCAATGCCAAACTCGGTTTAAAATCCGCAAAACTGTCGCATGTTGGCACGCGCTAGCTTCCTCACTCGGCGCATGTTCTCTGGGACTGGAGTCGAGGCGCGAATTGGGGCAGATCTTCTTCTCCTGCGTGGCACTTCAATCGCTCGAGGAGCAATAACATCTAAATAGCTTCCTCCCAAGAAGTCCAACGTTGGAGATGTTGGTTGGATATTTCCAACGCAACAATAACTCGGTTCAGAAGAAATGTAGCTTCCTCCTAACGAGTAGTGTAGGGTCGGACTTGTAGGACGAAGGCGGCCAGCACATTCGAATGTTTGGTCACCGAAAAAGAACCTCTCGAAAGAGCTTTCGTCGTCGTCGTCGTCCTCCTCCTCCTCCTCTCCAACGTGCGCCACAACGAACGGTTGTTGTTCATATTCCTCCCTCGCAACCTGTTCCGGAATTCCAGCATTCGATGAAAGCGGTGGAATGCTTTCTTCCATCTGATTTTCAGAGACAGGCAGAAATAGTGAGGATATTTCACTTACTTCGTCGTCGGAGCTGTCCCTTGGGATGGCACGAAGAAAATCCCAAAGCTGACCAGCCTTTCCATTAGACGACATCTCTCTTTGAGCACGAAGGATAATGTCTTCTATATTCATGGATGGTCCCGACACTTCGAATAAGCTGGAGTCGGTGCCCGGTGCCTCCAACAGGCTTGAGCAATCACCCTCGTACTCAGAACTGTTAGGGCTCAAGGAGATGTTGACGGCCTCCTCACGAGCCTCTTCACCAGACGCCTTCTGCTCAGGTGGTACGGCGTCATCCTCCTCCACATTCCTTGTGCGGAATCTCTTCCAGCGCATCAACATAGATGTCACGAATGCTATTGCGCAAATTTTCGCCATCTTCTCTCTCTCTCTTTTCGTTAATACGAATCCACCGATAACGTGGTGGAGAATTAAAAGGGTCGACTCCCGGCCGCAAAACGAATAAACGATGAATCGTGTAAACGTGACACAGCGAGGAGCCGAGGACGCGCGCGCGAAACGCAAGTCCTTATATACCCATCGAGATGAAAAATTTCCCAGAAATTTTTGGAAAATTCCTAGAATCGTATAAAAATTTTGTATAACATTCCCCTGTACGACAGGTTCGAAAAATTTCCTGGAATTCCAGAAAATTTCCGGGATATTTTTGGACCCGACCAAGAATGGTTGCAGCTGACGATTCGACGGTTCAGTAATCGAACCTGTAGACCCGGCTGTTCATATTGTTATTATTATTATTATTTTTTTTTCATCAATAAGTAGGGGACGTCCTCGGCTGTAAAAGTATATCACGACGTTGAAGATGCAGCGCCATCTATCGATCATAACTGTGGAATGCTACGGTTCCAATGCAGACAGTCCATGTAATTGAAATTACGTTCTCGCAGATGCGCGAATTCATACAGTTACTTTCAGATACGAAATAAATTTATCTCATCGAGAGTCTCTGAGTGCATTTAAAGTCCACCACCAACTTGGACGGGAAAAGCGATGACTGGCGAGAAGAGCTTCAAATCACAAATGCTTCATTTCAGAACCTTAATGTTTTCACAGTTTTGTACAGTGCTTGCAGAGCATCTGATCTCTTGAATGATATGAAAAATAAAACTCGTATGGTAAGCAGTTTCTTGGGATTGGATCGGCAAAGAAAAGACGTTCAATAAACCTCCAGATGAAAACACTAGCATCAAACATATCAGATATCAGTTTGCATGTCAAAGTGTTGTAACCTGGGGGTAGCGGCTGCCAACACAACATTCAAAAAGGGCAGCCGTACCAAAAAAAAAGAAAGAAAAAAAAAATAGGAGAAGCGAAACCGCAGTTTCGCCCCCCGTCAACGCCCAAGAAAGTTTCACTTTGCTTTGGCAAGTTAGAACTAACAAAAGAAAAACTCGAAGAACTCAAGAAAACATTTTTTGTTAGTTTTTTTTTTTAAGTTTTTTTTGTTTTTTTGTTTTTAATTTTTTTTTTTTTTTTTTGCGTTTTTTTTTCTCATCTGCGACTTGACGGTGATTTCGCCAAGTCTACATCGATTCAGAACCAGTTTCTGAAGTACCCAATTCAACGCAATGCCAAACTCGGTTTAAAATCCGCAAAACTGTCGCATGTTGGCACGCGCTAGCTTCCTCACTCGGCGCATGTTCTCTGGGACTGGAGTCGATGCGCGAATTGGGGCAGATCTTCTTCTCCTGCGTGGCACTTCAATCGCTCGAGGAGCAATAACATCTAAATAGCTTCCTCCCAAGAAGTCCAACGTTGGAGATGTTGGTTGGATATTTCCAACGCAACAATAACTCGGTTCAGAAGAAATGTAGCTTCCTCCTAACGAGTAGTGTAGGGTCGGACTTGTAGGACGAAGGCGGCCAGCACATTCGAATGTTTGGTCACCGAAAAAGAACCTCTCGAAAGAGCTTTCGTCGTCGTCGTCGTCCTCCTCCTCCTCCTCTCCAACGTGCGCCACAACGAACGGTTGTTGTTCATATTCCTCCCTCGCAACCTGTTCCGGAATTCCAGCATTCGATGAAAGCGGTGGAATGCTTTCTTCCATCTGATTTTCAGAGACAGGCAGAAATAGTGAGGATATTTCACTTACTTCGTCGTCGGAGCTGTCCCTTGGGATGGCACGAAGAAAATCCCAAAGCTGACCAGCCTTTCCATTAGACGACATCTCTCTTTGAGCACGAAGGATAATGTCTTCTATATTCATGGATGGTCCCGACACTTCGAATAAGCTGGAGTCGGTGCCCGGTGCCTCCAACAGGCTTGAGCAATCACCCTCGTACTCAGAACTGTTAGGGCTCAAGGAGATGTTGACGGCCTCCTCACGAGCCTCTTCACCAGACGCCTTCTGCTCAGGTGGTACGGCGTCATCCTCCTCCACATTCCTTGTGCGGAATCTCTTCCAGCGCATCAACATAGATGTCACGAATGCTATTGCGCAAATTTTCGCCATCTTCTCTCTCTCTCTTTTCGTTAATACGAATCCACCGATAACGTGGTGGAGAATTAAAAGGGTCGACTCCCGGCCGCAAAACGAATAAACGATGAATCGTGTAAACGTGACACAGCGAGGAGCCGAGGACGCGCGCGCGAAACGCAAGTCCTTATATACCCATCGAGATGAAAAATTTCCCAGAAATTTTTGGAAAATTCCTAGAATCGTATAAAAATTTTGTATAACATTCCCCTGTACGACAGGTTCGAAAAATTTCCTGGAATTCCAGAAAATTTCCGGGATATTTTTGGACCCGACCAAGAATGGTTGCAGCTGACGATTCGACGGTTCAGTAATCGAACCTGTAGACCCGGCTGTTCATATTGTTATTATTATTTTTTTTTTTTTTCATCAATAAGTAGGGGACGTCCTCGGCTGTAAAAGTATATCACGACGTTGAAGATGCAGCGCCATCTATCGATCATAACTGTGGAATGCTACGGTTCCAATGCAGACAGTCCATGTAATTGAAATTACGTTCTCGCAGATGCGCGAATTCATACAGTTACTTTCAGATACGAAATAAATTTATCTCATCGAGAGTCTCTGAGTGCATTTAAAGTCCACCACCAACTTGGACGGGAAAAGCGATGACTGGCGAGAAGAGCTTCAAATCACAAATGCTTCATTTCAGAACCTTAATGTTTTCACAGTTTTGTACAGTGCTTGCAGAGCATCTGATCTCTTGAATGATATGAAAAATAAAACTCGTATGGTAAGCAGTTTCTTGGGATTGGATCGGCAAAGAAAAGACGTTCAATAAACCTCCAGATGAAAACACTAGCATCAAACATATCAGATATCAGTTTGCATGTCAAAGTGTTGTAACCTGGGGGTAGCGGCTGCCAACACAACATTCAAAAAGGGCAGCCGTACCAAAAAAAAAGAAAGAAAAAAAAAATAGGAGAAGCGAAACCGCAGTTTCGCCCCCCGTCAACGCCCAAGAAAGTTTCACTTTGCTTTGGCAAGTTAGAACTAACAAAAGAAAAACTCGAAGAACTCAAGAAAACATTTTTTGTTAGTTTTTTTTTTTAAGTTTTTTTTGTTTTTTTGTTTTTAATTTTTTTTTTTTTTTTTTGCGTTTTTTTTTCTCATCTGCGACTTGACGGTGATTTCGCCAAGTCTACATCGATTCAGAACCAGTTTCTGAAGTACCCAATTCAACGCAATGCCAAACTCGGTTTAAAATCCGCAAAACTGTCGCATGTTGGCACGCGCTAGCTTCCTCACTCGGCGCATGTTCTCTGGGACTGGAGTCGAGGCGCGAATTGGGGCAGATCTTCTTCTCCTGCGTGGCACTTCAATCGCTCGAGGAGCAATAACATCTAAATAGCTTCCTCCCAAGAAGTCCAACGTTGGAGATGTTGGTTGGATATTTCCAACGCAACAATAACTCGGTTCAGAAGAAATGTAGCTTCCTCCTAACGAGTAGTGTAGGGTCGGACTTGTAGGACGAAGGCGGCCAGCACATTCGAATGTTTGGTCACCGAAAAAGAACCTCTCGAAAGAGCTTTCGTCGTCGTCGTCGTCCTCCTCCTCCTCCTCTCCAACGTGCGCCACAACGAACGGTTGTTGTTCATATTCCTCCCTCGCAACCTGTTCCGGAATTCCAGCATTCGATGAAAGCGGTGGAATGCTTTCTTCCATCTGATTTTCAGAGACAGGCAGAAATAGTGAGGATATTTCACTTACTTCGTCGTCGGAGCTGTCCCTTGGGATGGCACGAAGAAAATCCCAAAGCTGACCAGCCTTTCCATTAGACGACATCTCTCTTTGAGCACGAAGGATAATGTCTTCTATATTCATGGATGGTCCCGACACTTCGAATAAGCTGGAGTCGGTGCCCGGTGCCTCCAACAGGCTTGAGCAATCACCCTCGTACTCAGAACTGTTAGGGCTCAAGGAGATGTTGACGGCCTCCTCACGAGCCTCTTCACCAGACGCCTTCTGCTCAGGTGGTACGGCGTCATCCTCCTCCACATTCCTTGTGCGGAATCTCTTCCAGCGCATCAACATAGATGTCACGAATGCTATTGCGCAAATTTTCGCCATCTTCTCTCTCTCTCTTTTCGTTAATACGAATCCACCGATAACGTGGTGGAGAATTAAAAGGGTCGACTCCCGGCCGCAAAACGAATAAACGATGAATCGTGTAAACGTGACACAGCGAGGAGCCGAGGACGCGCGCGCGAAACGCAAGTCCTTATATACCCATCGAGATGAAAAATTTCCCAGAAATTTTTGGAAAATTCCTAGAATCGTATAAAAATTTTGTATAACATTCCCCTGTACGACAGGTTCGAAAAATTTCCTGGAATTCCAGAAAATTTCCGGGATATTTTTGGACCCGACCAAGAATGGTTGCAGCTGACGATTCGACGGTTCAGTAATCGAACCTGTAGACCCGGCTGTTCATATTGTTATTATTATTATTATTTTTTTTTCATCAATAAGTAGGGGACGTCCTCGGCTGTAAAAGTATATCACGACGTTGAAGATGCAGCGCCATCTATCGATCATAACTGTGGAATGCTACGGTTCCAATGCAGACAGTCCATGTAATTGAAATTACGTTCTCGCAGATGCGCGAATTCATACAGTTACTTTCAGATACGAAATAAATTTATCTCATCGAGAGTCTCTGAGTGCATTTAAAGTCCACCACCAACTTGGACGGGAAAAGCGATGACTGGCGAGAAGAGCTTCAAATCACAAATGCTTCATTTCAGAACCTTAATGTTTTCACAGTTTTGTACAGTGCTTGCAGAGCATCTGATCTCTTGAATGATATGAAAAATAAAACTCGTATGGTAAGCAGTTTCTTGGGATTGGATCGGCAAAGAAAAGACGTTCAATAAACCTCCAGATGAAAACACTAGCATCAAACATATCAGATATCAGTTTGCATGTCAAAGTGTTGTAACCTGGGGGTAGCGGCTGCCAACACAACATTCAAAAAGGGCAGCCGTACCAAAAAAAAAGAAAGAAAAAAAAAATAGGAGAAGCGAAACCGCAGTTTCGCCCCCCGTCAACGCCCAAGAAAGTTTCACTTTGCTTTGGCAAGTTAGAACTAACAAAAGAAAAACTCGAAGAACTCAAGAAAACATTTTTTGTTAGTTTTTTTTTTTAAGTTTTTTTTGTTTTTTTGTTTTTAATTTTTTTTTTTTTTTTTTGCGTTTTTTTTTCTCATCTGCGACTTGACGGTGATTTCGCCAAGTCTACATCGATTCAGAACCAGTTTCTGAAGTACCCAATTCAACGCAATGCCAAACTCGGTTTAAAATCCGCAAAACTGTCGCATGTTGGCACGCGCTAGCTTCCTCACTCGGCGCATGTTCTCTGGGACTGGAGTCGAGGCGCGAATTGGGGCAGATCTTCTTCTCCTGCGTGGCACTTCAATCGCTCGAGGAGCAATAACATCTAAATAGCTTCCTCCCAAGAAGTCCAACGTTGGAGATGTTGGTTGGATATTTCCAACGCAACAATAACTCGGTTCAGAAGAAATGTAGCTTCCTCCTAACGAGTAGTGTAGGGTCGGACTTGTAGGACGAAGGCGGCCAGCACATTCGAATGTTTGGTCACCGAAAAAGAACCTCTCGAAAGAGCTTTCGTCGTCGTCGTCGTCCTCCTCCTCCTCCTCTCCAACGTGCGCCACAACGAACGGTTGTTGTTCATATTCCTCCCTCGCAACCTGTTCCGGAATTCCAGCATTCGATGAAAGCGGTGGAATGCTTTCTTCCATCTGATTTTCAGAGACAGGCAGAAATAGTGAGGATATTTCACTTACTTCGTCGTCGGAGCTGTCCCTTGGGATGGCACGAAGAAAATCCCAAAGCTGACCAGCCTTTCCATTAGACGACATCTCTCTTTGATCACGAAGGATAATGTCTTCTATATTCATGGATGGTCCCGACACTTCGAATAAGCTGGAGTCGGTGCCCGGTGCCTCCAACAGGCTTGAGCAATCACCCTCGTACTCAGAACTGTTAGGGCTCAAGGAGATGTTGACGGCCTCCTCACGAGCCTCTTCACCAGACGCCTTCTGCTCAGGTGGTACGGCGTCATCCTCCTCCACATTCCTTGTGCGGAATCTCTTCCAGCGCATCAACATAGATGTCACGAATGCTATTGCGCAAATTTTCGCCATCTTCTCTCTCTCTCTTTTCGTTAATACGAATCCACCGATAACGTGGTGGAGAATTAAAAGGGTCGACTCCCGGCCGCAAAACGAATAAACGATGAATCGTGTAAACGTGACACAGCGAGGAGCCGAGGACGCGCGCGCGAAACGCAAGTCCTTATATACCCATCGAGATGAAAAATTTCCCAGAAATTTTTGGAAAATTCCTAGAATCGTATAAAAATTTTGTATAACATTCCCCTGTACGACAGGTTCGAAAAATTTCCTGGAATTCCAGAAAATTTCCGGGATATTTTTGGACCCGACCAAGAATGGTTGCAGCTGACGATTCGACGGTTCAGTAATCGAACCTGTAGACCCGGCTGTTCATATTGTTATTATTATTATTATTTTTTTTTCATCAATAAGTAGGGGACGTCCTCGGCTGTAAAAGTATATCACGACGTTGAAGATGCAGCGCCATCTATCGATCATAACTGTGGAATGCTACGGTTCCAATGCAGACAGTCCATGTAATTGAAATTACGTTCTCGCAGATGCGCGAATTCATACAGTTACTTTCAGATACGAAATAAATTTATCTCATCGAGAGTCTCTGAGTGCATTTAAAGTCCACCACCAACTTGGACGGGAAAAGCGATGACTGGCGAGAAGAGCTTCAAATCACAAATGCTTCATTTCAGAACCTTAATGTTTTCACAGTTTTGTACAGTGCTTGCAGAGCATCTGATCTCTTGAATGATATGAAAAATAAAACTCGTATGGTAAGCAGTTTCTTGGGATTGGATCGGCAAAGAAAAGACGTTCAATAAACCTCCAGATGAAAACACTAGCATCAAACATATCAGATATCAGTTTGCATGTCAAAGTGTTGTAACCTGGGGGTAGCGGCTGCCAACACAACATTCAAAAAGGGCAGCCGTACCAAAAAAAAAGAAAGAAAAAAAAAATAGGAGAAGCGAAACCGCAGTTTCGCCCCCCGTCAACGCCCAAGAAAGTTTCACTTTGCTTTGGCAAGTTAGAACTAACAAAAGAAAAACTCGAAGAACTCAAGAAAACATTTTTTGTTAGTTTTTTTTTTTAAGTTTTTTTTGTTTTTTTGTTTTTAATTTTTTTTTTTTTTTTTTGCGTTTTTTTTTCTCATCTGCGACTTGACGGTGATTTCGCCAAGTCTACATCGATTCAGAACCAGTTTCTGAAGTACCCAATTCAACGCAATGCCAAACTCGGTTTAAAATCCGCAAAACTGTCGCATGTTGGCACGCGCTAGCTTCCTCACTCGGCGCATGTTCTCTGGGACTGGAGTCGAGGCGCGAATTGGGGCAGATCTTCTTCTCCTGCGTGGCACTTCAATCGCTCGAGGAGCAATAACATCTAAATAGCTTCCTCCCAAGAAGTCCAACGTTGGAGATGTTGGTTGGATATTTCCAACGCAACAATAACTCGGTTCAGAAGAAATGTAGCTTCCTCCTAACGAGTAGTGTAGGGTCGGACTTGTAGGACGAAGGCGGCCAGCACATTCGAATGTTTGGTCACCGAAAAAGAACCTCTCGAAAGAGCTTTCGTCGTCGTCGTCGTCCTCCTCCTCCTCCTCTCCAACGTGCGCCACAACGAACGGTTGTTGTTCATATTCCTCCCTCGCAACCTGTTCCGGAATTCCAGCATTCGATGAAAGCGGTGGAATGCTTTCTTCCATCTGATTTTCAGAGACAGGCAGAAATAGTGAGGATATTTCACTTACTTCGTCGTCGGAGCTGTCCCTTGGGATGGCACGAAGAAAATCCCAAAGCTGACCAGCCTTTCCATTAGACGACATCTCTCTTTGAGCACGAAGGATAATGTCTTCTATATTCATGGATGGTCCCGACACTTCGAATAAGCTGGAGTCGGTGCCCGGTGCCTCCAACAGGCTTGAGCAATCACCCTCGTACTCAGAACTGTTAGGGCTCAAGGAGATGTTGACGGCCTCCTCACGAGCCTCTTCACCAGACGCCTTCTGCTCAGGTGGTACGGCGTCATCCTCCTCCACATTCCTTGTGCGGAATCTCTTCCAGCGCATCAACATAGATGTCACGAATGCTATTGCGCAAATTTTCGCCATCTTCTCTCTCTCTCTTTTCGTTAATACGAATCCACCGATAACGTGGTGGAGAATTAAAAGGGTCGACTCCCGGCCGCAAAACGAATAAACGATGAATCGTGTAAACGTGACACAGCGAGGAGCCGAGGACGCGCGCGCGAAACGCAAGTCCTTATATACCCATCGAGATGAAAAATTTCCCAGAAATTTTTGGAAAATTCCTAGAATCGTATAAAAATTTTGTATAACATTCCCCTGTACGACAGGTTCGAAAAATTTCCTGGAATTCCAGAAAATTTCCGGGATATTTTTGGACCCGACCAAGAATGGTTGCAGCTGACGATTCGACGGTTCAGTAATCGAACCTGTAGACCCGGCTGTTCATATTGTTATTATTATTATTTTTTTTTTTTCATCAATAAGTAGGGGACGTCCTCGGCTGTAAAAGTATATCACGACGTTGAAGATGCAGCGCCATCTATCGATCATAACTGTGGAATGCTACGGTTCCAATGCAGACAGTCCATGTAATTGAAATTACGTTCTCGCAGATGCGCGAATTCATACAGTTACTTTCAGATACGAAATAAATTTATCTCATCGAGAGTCTCTGAGTGCATTTAAAGTCCACCACCAACTTGGACGGGAAAAGCGATGACTGGCGAGAAGAGCTTCAAATCACAAATGCTTCATTTCAGAACCTTAATGTTTTCACAGTTTTGTACAGTGCTTGCAGAGCATCTGATCTCTTGAATGATATGAAAAATAAAACTCGTATGGTAAGCAGTTTCTTGGGATTGGATCGGCAAAGAAAAGACGTTCAATAAACCTCCAGATGAAAACACTAGCATCAAACATATCAGATATCAGTTTGCATGTCAAAGTGTTGTAACCTGGGGGTAGCGGCTGCCAACACAACATTCAAAAAGGGCAGCCGTACCAAAAAAAAAGAAAGAAAAAAAAAATAGGAGAAGCGAAACCGCAGTTTCGCCCCCCGTCAACGCCCAAGAAAGTTTCACTTTGCTTTGGCAAGTTAGAACTAACAAAAGAAAAACTCGAAGAACTCAAGAAAACATTTTTTGTTAGTTTTTTTTTTTAAGTTTTTTTTGTTTTTTTGTTTTTAATTTTTTTTTTTTTTTTTTGCGTTTTTTTTTCTCATCTGCGACTTGACGGTGATTTCGCCAAGTCTACATCGATTCAGAACCAGTTTCTGAAGTACCCAATTCAACGCAATGCCAAACTCGGTTTAAAATCCGCAAAACTGTCGCATGTTGGCACGCGCTAGCTTCCTCACTCGGCGCATGTTCTCTGGGACTGGAGTCGAGGCGCGAATTGGGGCAGATCTTCTTCTCCTGCGTGGCACTTCAATCGCTCGAGGAGCAATAACATCTAAATAGCTTCCTCCCAAGAAGTCCAACGTTGGAGATGTTGGTTGGATATTTCCAACGCAACAATAACTCGGTTCAGAAGAAATGTAGCTTCCTCCTAACGAGTAGTGTAGGGTCGGACTTGTAGGACGAAGGCGGCCAGCACATTCGAATGTTTGGTCACCGAAAAAGAACCTCTCGAAAGAGCTTTCGTCGTCGTCGTCGTCCTCCTCCTCTCCAACGTGCGCCACAACGAACGGTTGTTGTTCATATTCCTCCCTCGCAACCTGTTCCGGAATTCCAGCATTCGATGAAAGCGGTGGAATGCTTTCTTCCATCTGATTTTCAGAGACAGGCAGAAATAGTGAGGATATTTCACTTACTTCGTCGTCGGAGCTGTCCCTTGGGATGGCACGAAGAAAATCCCAAAGCTGACCAGCCTTTCCATTAGACGACATCTCTCTTTGAGCACGAAGGATAATGTCTTCTATATTCATGGATGGTCCCGACACTTCGAATAAGCTGGAGTCGGTGCCCGGTGCCTCCAACAGGCTTGAGCAATCACCCTCGTACTCAGAACTGTTAGGGCTCAAGGAGATGTTGACGGCCTCCTCACGAGCCTCTTCACCAGACGCCTTCTGCTCAGGTGGTACGGCGTCATCCTCCTCCACATTCCTTGTGCGGAATCTCTTCCAGCGCATCAACATAGATGTCACGAATGCTATTGCGCAAATTTTCGCCATCTTCTCTCTCTCTCTTTTCGTTAATACGAATCCACCGATAACGTGGTGGAGAATTAAAAGGGTCGACTCCCGGCCGCAAAACGAATAAACGATGAATCGTGTAAACGTGACACAGCGAGGAGCCGAGGACGCGCGCGCGAAACGCAAGTCCTTATATACCCATCGAGATGAAAAATTTCCCAGAAATTTTTGGAAAATTCCTAGAATCGTATAAAAATTTTGTATAACATTCCCCTGTACGACAGGTTCGAAAAATTTCCTGGAATTCCAGAAAATTTCCGGGATATTTTTGGACCCGACCAAGAATGGTTGCAGCTGACGATTCGACGGTTCAGTAATCGAACCTGTAGACCCGGCTGTTCATATTGTTATTATTATTTTTTTTTTTTTTCATCAATAAGTAGGGGACGTCCTCGGCTGTAAAAGTATATCACGACGTTGAAGATGCAGCGCCATCTATCGATCATAACTGTGGAATGCTACGGTTCCAATGCAGACAGTCCATGTAATTGAAATTACGTTCTCGCAGATGCGCGAATTCATACAGTTACTTTCAGATACGAAATAAATTTATCTCATCGAGAGTCTCTGAGTGCATTTAAAGTCCACCACCAACTTGGACGGGAAAAGCGATGACTGGCGAGAAGAGCTTCAAATCACAAATGCTTCATTTCAGAACCTTAATGTTTTCACAGTTTTGTACAGTGCTTGCAGAGCATCTGATCTCTTGAATGATATGAAAAATAAAACTCGTATGGTAAGCAGTTTCTTGGGATTGGATCGGCAAAGAAAAGACGTTCAATAAACCTCCAGATGAAAACACTAGCATCAAACATATCAGATATCAGTTTGCATGTCAAAGTGTTGTAACCTGGGGGTAGCGGCTGCCAACACAACATTCAAAAAGGGCAGCCGTACCAAAAAAAAAGAAAGAAAAAAAAAATAGGAGAAGCGAAACCGCAGTTTCGCCCCCCGTCAACGCCCAAGAAAGTTTCACTTTGCTTTGGCAAGTTAGAACTAACAAAAGAAAAACTCGAAGAACTCAAGAAAACATTTTTTGTTAGTTTTTTTTTTTAAGTTTTTTTTGTTTTTTTGTTTTTAATTTTTTTTTTTTTTTTTTTGCGTTTTTTTTTCTCATCTGCGACTTGACGGTGATTTCGCCAAGTCTACATCGATTCAGAACCAGTTTCTGAAGTACCCAATTCAACGCAATGCCAAACTCGGTTTAAAATCCGCAAAACTGTCGCATGTTGGCACGCGCTAGCTTCCTCACTCGGCGCATGTTCTCTGGGACTGGAGTCGAGGCGCGAATTGGGGCAGATCTTCTTCTCCTGCGTGGCACTTCAATCGCTCGAGGAGCAATAACATCTAAATAGCTTCCTCCCAAGAAGTCCAACGTTGGAGATGTTGGTTGGATATTTCCAACGCAACAATAACTCGGTTCAGAAGAAATGTAGCTTCCTCCTAACGAGTAGTGTAGGGTCGGACTTGTAGGACGAAGGCGGCCAGCACATTCGAATGTTTGGTCACCGAAAAAGAACCTCTCGAAAGAGCTTTCGTCGTCGTCGTCGTCCTCCTCCTCCTCCTCTCCAACGTGCGCCACAACGAACGGTTGTTGTTCATATTCCTCCCTCGCAACCTGTTCCGGAATTCCAGCATTCGATGAAAGCGGTGGAATGCTTTCTTCCATCTGATTTTCAGAGACAGGCAGAAATAGTGAGGATATTTCACTTACTTCGTCGTCGGAGCTGTCCCTTGGGATGGCACGAAGAAAATCCCAAAGCTGACCAGCCTTTCCATTAGACGACATCTCTCTTTGAGCACGAAGGATAATGTCTTCTATATTCATGGATGGTCCCGACACTTCGAATAAGCTGGAGTCGGTGCCCGGTGCCTCCAACAGGCTTGAGCAATCACCCTCGTACTCAGAACTGTTAGGGCTCAAGGAGATGTTGACGGCCTCCTCACGAGCCTCTTCACCAGACGCCTTCTGCTCAGGTGGTACGGCGTCATCCTCCTCCACATTCCTTGTGCGGAATCTCTTCCAGCGCATCAACATAGATGTCACGAATGCTATTGCGCAAATTTTCGCCATCTTCTCTCTCTCTCTTTTCGTTAATACGAATCCACCGATAACGTGGTGGAGAATTAAAAGGGTCGACTCCCGGCCGCAAAACGAATAAACGATGAATCGTGTAAACGTGACGCAGCGAGGAGCCGAGGACGCGCGCGCGAAACGCAAGTCCTTATATACCCATCGAGATGAAAAATTTCCCAGAAATTTTTGGAAAATTCCTAGAATCGTATAAAAATTTTGTATAACATTCCCCTGTACGACAGGTTCGAAAAATTTCCTGGAATTCCAGAAAATTTCCGGGATATTTTTGGACCCGACCAAGAATGGTTGCAGCTGACGATTCGACGGTTCAGTAATCGAACCTGTAGACCCGGCTGTTCATATTGTTATTATTATTTTTTTTTTTTTTTCATCAATAAGTAGGGGACGTCCTCGGCTGTAAAAGTATATCACGACGTTGAAGATGCAGCGCCATCTATCGATCATAACTGTGGAATGCTACGGTTCCAATGCAGACAGTCCATGTAATTGAAATTACGTTCTCGCAGATGCGCGAATTCATACAGTTACTTTCAGATACGAAATAAATTTATCTCATCGAGAGTCTCTGAGTGCATTTAAAGTCCACCACCAACTTGGACGGGAAAAGCGATGACTGGCGAGAAGAGCTTCAAATCACAAATGCTTCATTTCAGAACCTTAATGTTTTCACAGTTTTGTACAGTGCTTGCAGAGCATCTGATCTCTTGAATGATATGAAAAATAAAACTCGTATGGTAAGCAGTTTCTTGGGATTGGATCGGCAAAGAAAAGACGTTCAATAAACCTCCAGATGAAAACACTAGCATCAAACATATCAGATATCAGTTTGCATGTCAAAGTGTTGTAACCTGGGGGTAGCGGCTGCCAACACAACATTCAAAAAGGGCAGCCGTACCAAAAAAAAAGAAAGAAAAAAAAAATAGGAGAAGCGAAACCGCAGTTTCGCCCCCCGTCAACGCCCAAGAAAGTTTCACTTTGCTTTGGCAAGTTAGAACTAACAAAAGAAAAACTCGAAGAACTCAAGAAAACATTTTTTGTTAGTTTTTTTTTTAAGTTTTTTTTGTTTTTTTGTTTTTAATTTTTTTTTTTTTTTTTGCGTTTTTTTTTCTCATCTGCGACTTGACGGTGATTTCGCCAAGTCTACATCGATTCAGAACCAGTTTCTGAAGTACCCAATTCAACGCAATGCCAAACTCGGTTTAAAATCCGCAAAACTGTCGCATGTTGGCACGCGCTAGCTTCCTCACTCGGCGCATGTTCTCTGGGACTGGAGTCGAGGCGCGAATTGGGGCAGATCTTCTTCTCCTGCGTGGCACTTCAATCGCTCGAGGAGCAATAACATCTAAATAGCTTCCTCCCAAGAAGTCCAACGTTGGAGATGTTGGTTGGATATTTCCAACGCAACAATAACTCGGTTCAGAAGAAATGTAGCTTCCTCCTAACGAGTAGTGTAGGGTCGGACTTGTAGGACGAAGGCGGCCAGCACATTCGAATGTTTGGTCACCGAAAAAGAACCTCTCGAAAGAGCTTTCGTCGTCGTCGTCGTCCTCCTCCTCCTCCTCTCCAACGTGCGCCACAACGAACGGTTGTTGTTCATATTCCTCCCTCGCAACCTGTTCCGGAATTCCAGCATTCGATGAAAGCGGTGGAATGCTTTCTTCCATCTGATTTTCAGAGACAGGCAGAAATAGTGAGGATATTTCACTTACTTCGTCGTCGGAGCTGTCCCTTGGGATGGCACGAAGAAAATCCCAAAGCTGACCAGCCTTTCCATTAGACGACATCTCTCTTTGAGCACGAAGGATAATGTCTTCTATATTCATGGATGGTCCCGACACTTCGAATAAGCTGGAGTCGGTGCCCGGTGCCTCCAACAGGCTTGAGCAATCACCCTCGTACTCAGAACTGTTAGGGCTCAAGGAGATGTTGACGGCCTCCTCACGAGCCTCTTCACCAGACGCCTTCTGCTCAGGTGGTACGGCGTCATCCTCCTCCACATTCCTTGTGCGGAATCTCTTCCAGCGCATCAACATAGATGTCACGAATGCTATTGCGCAAATTTTCGCCATCTTCTCTCTCTCTCTTTTCGTTAATACGAATCCACCGATAACGTGGTGGAGAATTAAAAGGGTCGACTCCCGGCCGCAAAACGAATAAACGATGAATCGTGTAAACGTGACACAGCGAGGAGCCGAGGACGCGCGCGCGAAACGCAAGTCCTTATATACCCATCGAGATGAAAAATTTCCCAGAAATTTTTGGAAAATTCCTAGAATCGTATAAAAATTTTGTATAACATTCCCCTGTACGACAGGTTCGAAAAATTTCCTGGAATTCCAGAAAATTTCCGGGATATTTTTGGACCCGACCAAGAATGGTTGCAGCTGACGATTCGACGGTTCAGTAATCGAACCTGTAGACCCGGCTGTTCATATTGTTATTATTATTTTTTTTTTTTTTCATCAATAAGTAGGGGACGTCCTCGGCTGTAAAAGTATATCACGACGTTGAAGATGCAGCGCCATCTATCGATCATAACTGTGGAATGCTACGGTTCCAATGCAGACAGTCCATGTAATTGAAATTACGTTCTCGCAGATGCGCGAATTCATACAGTTACTTTCAGATACGAAATAAATTTATCTCATCGAGAGTCTCTGAGTGCATTTAAAGTCCACCACCAACTTGGACGGGAAAAGCGATGACTGGCGAGAAGAGCTTCAAATCACAAATGCTTCATTTCAGAACCTTAATGTTTTCACAGTTTTGTACAGTGCTTGCAGAGCATCTGATCTCTTGAATGATATGAAAAATAAAACTCGTATGGTAAGCAGTTTCTTGGGATTGGATCGGCAAAGAAAAGACGTTCAATAAACCTCCAGATGAAAACACTAGCATCAAACATATCAGATATCAGTTTGCATGTCAAAGTGTTGTAACCTGGGGGTAGCGGCTGCCAACACAACATTCAAAAAGGGCAGCCGTACCAAAAAAAAAGAAAGAAAAAAAAAATAGGAGAAGCGAAACCGCAGTTTCGCCCCCCGTCAACGCCCAAGAAAGTTTCACTTTGCTTTGGCAAGTTAGAACTAACAAAAGAAAAACTCGAAGAACTCAAGAAAACATTTTTTGTTAGTTTTTTTTTTTAAGTTTTTTTTGTTTTTTTGTTTTTAATTTTTTTTTTTTTTTTTTGCGTTTTTTTTTCTCATCTGCGACTTGACGGTGATTTCGCCAAGTCTACATCGATTCAGAACCAGTTTCTGAAGTACCCAATTCAACGCAATGCCAAACTCGGTTTAAAATCCGCAAAACTGTCGCATGTTGGCACGCGCTAGCTTCCTCACTCGGCGCATGTTCTCTGGGACTGGAGTCGAGGCGCGAATTGGGGCAGATCTTCTTCTCCTGCGTGGCACTTCAATCGCTCGAGGAGCAATAACATCTAAATAGCTTCCTCCCAAGAAGTCCAACGTTGGAGATGTTGGTTGGATATTTCCAACGCAACAATAACTCGGTTCAGAAGAAATGTAGCTTCCTCCTAACGAGTAGTGTAGGGTCGGACTTGTAGGACGAAGGCGGCCAGCACATTCGAATGTTTGGTCACCGAAAAAGAACCTCTCGAAAGAGCTTTCGTCGTCGTCGTCGTCCTCCTCCTCCTCCTCTCCAACGTGCGCCACAACGAACGGTTGTTGTTCATATTCCTCCCTCGCAACCTGTTCCGGAATTCCAGCATTCGATGAAAGCGGTGGAATGCTTTCTTCCATCTGATTTTCAGAGACAGGCAGAAATAGTGAGGATATTTCACTTACTTCGTCGTCGGAGCTGTCCCTTGGGATGGCACGAAGAAAATCCCAAAGCTGACCAGCCTTTCCATTAGACGACATCTCTCTTTGAGCACGAAGGATAATGTCTTCTATATTCATGGATGGTCCCGACACTTCGAATAAGCTGGAGTCGGTGCCCGGTGCCTCCAACAGGCTTGAGCAATCACCCTCGTACTCAGAACTGTTAGGGCTCAAGGAGATGTTGACGGCCTCCTCACGAGCCTCTTCACCAGACGCCTTCTGCTCAGGTGGTACGGCGTCATCCTCCTCCACATTCCTTGTGCGGAATCTCTTCCAGCGCATCAACATAGATGTCACGAATGCTATTGCGCAAATTTTCGCCATCTTCTCTCTCTCTCTTTTCGTTAATACGAATCCACCGATAACGTGGTGGAGAATTAAAAGGGTCGACTCCCGGCCGCAAAACGAATAAACGATGAATCGTGTAAACGTGACGCAGCGAGGAGCCGAGGACGCGCGCGCGAAACGCAAGTCCTTATATACCCATCGAGATGAAAAATTTCCCAGAAATTTTTGGAAAATTCCTAGAATCGTATAAAAATTTTGTATAACATTCCCCTGTACGACAGGTTCGAAAAATTTCCTGGAATTCCAGAAAATTTCCGGGATATTTTTGGACCCGACCAAGAATGGTTGCAGCTGACGATTCGACGGTTCAGTAATCGAACCTGTAGACCCGGCTGTTCATATTGTTATTATTATTATTTTTTTTTTTCATCAATAAGTAGGGGACGTCCTCGGCTGTAAAAGTATATCACGACGTTGAAGATGCAGCGCCATCTATCGATCATAACTGTGGAATGCTACGGTTCCAATGCAGACAGTCCATGTAATTGAAATTACGTTCTCGCAGATGCGCGAATTCATACAGTTACTTTCAGATACGAAATAAATTTATCTCATCGAGAGTCTCTGAGTGCATTTAAAGTCCACCACCAACTTGGACGGGAAAAGCGATGACTGGCGAGAAGAGCTTCAAATCACAAATGCTTCATTTCAGAACCTTAATGTTTTCACAGTTTTGTACAGTGCTTGCAGAGCATCTGATCTCTTGAATGATATGAAAAATAAAACTCGTATGGTAAGCAGTTTCTTGGGATTGGATCGGCAAAGAAAAGACGTTCAATAAACCTCCAGATGAAAACACTAGCATCAAACATATCAGATATCAGTTTGCATGTCAAAGTGTTGTAACCTGGGGGTAGCGGCTGCCAACACAACATTCAAAAAGGGCAGCCGTACCAAAAAAAAAGAAAGAAAAAAAAAATAGGAGAAGCGAAACCGCAGTTTCGCCCCCCGTCAACGCCCAAGAAAGTTTCACTTTGCTTTGGCAAGTTAGAACTAACAAAAGAAAAACTCGAAGAACTCAAGAAAACATTTTTTGTTAGTTTTTTTTTTTAAGTTTTTTTTGTTTTTTTGTTTTTAATTTTTTTTTTTTTTTTTTTTGCGTTTTTTTTTCTCATCTGCGACTTGACGGTGATTTCGCCAAGTCTACATCGATTCAGAACCAGTTTCTGAAGTACCCAATTCAACGCAATGCCAAACTCGGTTTAAAATCCGCAAAACTGTCGCATGTTGGCACGCGCTAGCTTCCTCACTCGGCGCATGTTCTCTGGGACTGGAGTCGAGGCGCGAATTGGGGCAGATCTTCTTCTCCTGCGTGGCACTTCAATCGCTCGAGGAGCAATAACATCTAAATAGCTTCCTCCCAAGAAGTCCAACGTTGGAGATGTTGGTTGGATATTTCCAACGCAACAATAACTCGGTTCAGAAGAAATGTAGCTTCCTCCTAACGAGTAGTGTAGGGTCGGACTTGTAGGACGAAGGCGGCCAGCACATTCGAATGTTTGGTCACCGAAAAAGAACCTCTCGAAAGAGCTTTTGTCGTCGTCGTCGTCCTCCTCCTCCTCCTCTCCAACGTGCGCCACAACGAACGGTTGTTGCTCATATTCCTCCCTCGCAACCTGTTCCGGAATTCCAGCATTCGATGAAAGCGGTGGAATGCTTTCTTCCATCTGATTTTCAGAGACAGGCAGAAATAGTGAGGATATTTCACTTACTTCGTCGTCGGAGCTGTCCCTTGGGATGGCACGAAGAAAATCCCAAAGCTGACCAGCCTTTCCATTAGACGACATCTCTCTTTGAGCACGAAGGATAATGTCTTCTATATTCATGGATGGTCCCGACACTTCGAATAAGCTGGAGTCGGTGCCCGGTGCCTCCAACAGGCTTGAGCAATCACCCTCGTACTCAGAACTGTTAGGGCTCAAGGAGATGTTGACGGCCTCCTCACGAGCCTCTTCACCAGACGCCTTCTGCTCAGGTGGTACGGCGTCATCCTCCTCCACATTCCTTGTGCGGAATCTCTTCCAGCGCATCAACATAGATGTCACGAATGCTATTGCGCAAATTTTCGCCATCTTCTCTCTCTCTCTTTTCGTTAATACGAATCCACCGATAACGTGGTGGAGAATTAAAAGGGTCGACTCCCGGCCGCAAAACGAATAAACGATGAATCGTGTAAACGTGACACAGCGAGGAGCCGAGGACGCGCGCGCGAAACGCAAGTCCTTATATACCCATCGAGATGAAAAATTTCCCAGAAATTTTTGGAAAATTCCTAGAATCGTATAAAAATTTTGTATAACATTCCCCTGTACGACAGGTTCGAAAAATTTCCTGGAATTCCAGAAAATTTCCGGGATATTTTTGGACCCGACCAAGAATGGTTGCAGCTGACGATTCGACGGTTCAGTAATCGAACCTGTAGACCCGGCTGTTCATATTGTTATTATTATTATTATTTTTTTTTCATCAATAAGTAGGGGACGTCCTCGGCTGTAAAAGTATATCACGACGTTGAAGATGCAGCGCCATCTATCGATCATAACTGTGGAATGCTACGGTTCCAATGCAGACAGTCCATGTAATTGAAATTACGTTCTCGCAGATGCGCGAATTCATACAGTTACTTTCAGATACGAAATAAATTTATCTCATCGAGAGTCTCTGAGTGCATTTAAAGTCCACCACCAACTTGGACGGGAAAAGCGATGACTGGCGAGAAGAGCTTCAAATCACAAATGCTTCATTTCAGAACCTTAATGTTTTCACAGTTTTGTACAGTGCTTGCAGAGCATCTGATCTCTTGAATGATATGAAAAATAAAACTCGTATGGTAAGCAGTTTCTTGGGATTGGATCGGCAAAGAAAAGACGTTCAATAAACCTCCAGATGAAAACACTAGCATCAAACATATCAGATATCAGTTTGCATGTCAAAGTGTTGTAACCTGGGGGTAGCGGCTGCCAACACAACATTCAAAAAGGGCAGCCGTACCAAAAAAAAAGAAAGAAAAAAAAAATAGGAGAAGCGAAACCGCAGTTTCGCCCCCCGTCAACGCCCAAGAAAGTTTCACTTTGCTTTGGCAAGTTAGAACTAACAAAAGAAAAACTCGAAGAACTCAAGAAAACATTTTTTGTTAGTTTTTTTTTTTAAGTTTTTTTTGTTTTTTTGTTTTTAATTTTTTTTTTTTTTTTTTGCGTTTTTTTTTCTCATCTGCGACTTGACGGTGATTTCGCCAAGTCTACATCGATTCAGAACCAGTTTCTGAAGTACCCAATTCAACGCAATGCCAAACTCGGTTTAAAATCCGCAAAACTGTCGCATGTTGGCACGCGCTAGCTTCCTCACTCGGCGCATGTTCTCTGGGACTGGAGTCGAGGCGCGAATTGGGGCAGATCTTCTTCTCCTGCGTGGCACTTCAATCGCTCGAGGAGCAATAACATCTAAATAGCTTCCTCCCAAGAAGTCCAACGTTGGAGATGTTGGTTGGATATTTCCAACGCAACAATAACTCGGTTCAGAAGAAATGTAGCTTCCTCCTAACGAGTAGTGTAGGGTCGGACTTGTAGGACGAAGGCGGCCAGCACATTCGAATGTTTGGTCACCGAAAAAGAACCTCTCGAAAGAGCTTTCGTCGTCGTCGTCGTCCTCCTCCTCCTCCTCTCCAACGTGCGCCACAACGAACGGTTGTTGTTCATATTCCTCCCTCGCAACCTGTTCCGGAATTCCAGCATTCGATGAAAGCGGTGGAATGCTTTCTTCCATCTGATTTTCAGAGACAGGCAGAAATAGTGAGGATATTTCACTTACTTCGTCGTCGGAGCTGTCCCTTGGGATGGCACGAAGAAAATCCCAAAGCTGACCAGCCTTTCCATTAGACGACATCTCTCTTTGAGCACGAAGGATAATGTCTTCTATATTCATGGATGGTCCCGACACTTCGAATAAGCTGGAGTCGGTGCCCGGTGCCTCCAACAGGCTTGAGCAATCACCCTCGTACTCAGAACTGTTAGGGCTCAAGGAGATGTTGACGGCCTCCTCACGAGCCTCTTCACCAGACGCCTTCTGCTCAGGTGGTACGGCGTCATCCTCCTCCACATTCCTTGTGCGGAATCTCTTCCAGCGCATCAACATAGATGTCACGAATGCTATTGCGCAAATTTTCGCCATCTTCTCTCTCTCTCTTTTCGTTAATACGAATCCACCGATAACGTGGTGGAGAATTAAAAGGGTCGACTCCCGGCCGCAAAACGAATAAACGATGAATCGTGTAAACGTGACACAGCGAGGAGCCGAGGACGCGCGCGCGAAACGCAAGTCCTTATATACCCATCGAGATGAAAAATTTCCCAGAAATTTTTGGAAAATTCCTAGAATCGTATAAAAATTTTGTATAACATTCCCCTGTACGACAGGTTCGAAAAATTTCCTGGAATTCCAGAAAATTTCCGGGATATTTTTGGACCCGACCAAGAATGGTTGCAGCTGACGATTCGACGGTTCAGTAATCGAACCTGTAGACCCGGCTGTTCATATTGTTATTATTATTATTATTTTTTTTTCATCAATAAGTAGGGGACGTCCTCGGCTGTAAAAGTATATCACGACGTTGAAGATGCAGCGCCATCTATCGATCATAACTGTGGAATGCTACGGTTCCAATGAAGACAGTCCATGTAATTGAAATTACGTTCTCGCAGATGCGCGAATTCATACAGTTACTTTCAGATACGAAATAAATTTATCTCATCGAGAGTCTCTGGGTGCATTTAAAGTCCACCACCAACTTGGACGGGAAAAGCGATGACTGGCGAGAAGAGCTTCAAATCACAAATGCTTCATTTCAGAACCTTAATGTTTTCACAGTTTTGTACAGTGCTTGCAGAGCATCTGATCTCTTGAATGATATGAAAAATAAAACTCGTATGGTAAGCAGTTTCTTGGGATTGGATCGGCAAAGAAAAGACGTTCAATAAACCTCCAGATGAAAACACTAGCATCAAACATATCAGATATCAGTTTGCATGTCAAAGTGTTGTAACCTGGGGGTAGCGGCTGCCAACACAACATTCAAAAAGGGCAGCCGTACCAAAAAAAAAGAAAGAAAAAAAAAATAGGAGAAGCGAAACCGCAGTTTCGCCCCCCGTCAACGCCCAAGAAAGTTTCACTTTGCTTTGGCAAGTTAGAACTAACAAAAGAAAAACTCGAAGAACTCAAGAAAACATTTTTTGTTAGTTTTTTTTTTAAGTTTTTTTTGTTTTTTTGTTTTTAATTTTTTTTTTTTTTTTTTGCGTTTTTTTTTCTCATCTGCGACTTGACGGTGATTTCGCCAAGTCTACATCGATTCAGAACCAGTTTCTGAAGTACCCAATTCAACGCAATGCCAAACTCGGTTTAAAATCCGCAAAACTGTCGCATGTTGGCACGCGCTAGCTTCCTCACTCGGCGCATGTTCTCTGGGACTGGAGTCGAGGCGCGAATTGGGGCAGATCTTCTTCTCCTGCGTGGCACTTCAATCGCTCGAGGAGCAATAACATCTAAATAGCTTCCTCCCAAGAAGTCCAACGTTGGAGATGTTGGTTGGATATTTCCAACGCAACAATAACTCGGTTCAGAAGAAATGTAGCTTCCTCCTAACGAGTAGTGTAGGGTCGGACTTGTAGGACGAAGGCGGCCAGCACATTCGAATGTTTGGTCACCGAAAAAGAACCTCTCGAAAGAGCTTTCGTCGTCGTCGTCGTCCTCCTCCTCTCCAACGTGCGCCACAACGAACGGTTGTTGTTCATATTCCTCCCTCGCAACCTGTTCCGGAATTCCAGCATTCGATGAAAGCGGTGGAATGCTTTCTTCCATCTGATTTTCAGAGACAGGCAGAAATAGTGAGGATATTTCACTTACTTCGTCGTCGGAGCTGTCCCTTGGGATGGCACGAAGAAAATCCCAAAGCTGACCAGCCTTTCCATTAGACGACATCTCTCTTTGAGCACGAAGGATAATGTCTTCTATATTCATGGATGGTCCCGACACTTCGAATAAGCTGGAGTCGGTGCCCGGTGCCTCCAACAGGCTTGAGCAATCACCCTCGTACTCAGAACTGTTAGGGCTCAAGGAGATGTTGACGGCCTCCTCACGAGCCTCTTCACCAGACGCCTTCTGCTCAGGTGGTACGGCGTCATCCTCCTCCACATTCCTTGTGCGGAATCTCTTCCAGCGCATCAACATAGATGTCACGAATGCTATTGCGCAAATTTTCGCCATCTTCTCTCTCTCTCTTTTCGTTAATACGAATCCACCGATAACGTGGTGGAGAATTAAAAGGGTCGACTCCCGGCCGCAAAACGAATAAACGATGAATCGTGTAAACGTGACACAGCGAGGAGCCGAGGACGCGCGCGCGAAACGCAAGTCCTTATATACCCATCGAGATGAAAAATTTCCCAGAAATTTTTGGAAAATTCCTAGAATCGTATAAAAATTTTGTATAACATTCCCCTGTACGACAGGTTCGAAAAATTTCCTGGAATTCCAGAAAATTTCCGGGATATTTTTGGACCCGACCAAGAATGGTTGCAGCTGACGATTCGACGGTTCAGTAATCGAACCTGTAGACCCGGCTGTTCATATTGTTATTATTATTATTATTTTTTTTCATCAATAAGTAGGGGACGTCCTCGGCTGTAAAAGTATATCACGACGTTGAAGATGCAGCGCCATCTATCGATCATAACTGTGGAATGCTACGGTTCCAATGCAGACAGTCCATGTAATTGAAATTACGTTCTCGCAGATGCGCGAATTCATACAGTTACTTTCAGATACGAAATAAATTTATCTCATCGAGAGTCTCTGAGTGCATTTAAAGTCCACCACCAACTTGGACGGGAAAAGCGATGACTGGCGAGAAGAGCTTCAAATCACAAATGCTTCATTTCAGAACCTTAATGTTTTCACAGTTTTGTACAGTGCTTGCAGAGCATCTGATCTCTTGAATGATATGAAAAATAAAACTCGTATGGTAAGCAGTTTCTTGGGATTGGATCGGCAAAGAAAAGACGTTCAATAAACCTCCAGATGAAAACACTAGCATCAAACATATCAGATATCAGTTTGCATGTCAAAGTGTTGTAACCTGGGGGTAGCGGCTGCCAACACAACATTCAAAAAGGGCAGCCGTACCAAAAAAAAAGAAAGAAAAAAAAAATAGGAGAAGCGAAACCGCAGTTTCGCCCCCCGTCAACGCCCAAGAAAGTTTCACTTTGCTTTGGCAAGTTAGAACTAACAAAAGAAAAACTCGAAGAACTCAAGAAAACATTTTTTGTTAGTTTTTTTTTTTAAGTTTTTTTTGTTTTTTTGTTTTTAATTTTTTTTTTTTTTTTTGCGTTTTTTTTTCTCATCTGCGACTTGACGGTGATTTCGCCAAGTCTACATCGATTCAGAACCAGTTTCTGAAGTACCCAATTCAACGCAATGCCAAACTCGGTTTAAAATCCGCAAAACTGTCGCATGTTGGCACGCGCTAGCTTCCTCACTCGGCGCATGTTCTCTGGGACTGGAGTCGAGGCGCGAATTGGGGCAGATCTTCTTCTCCTGCGTGGCACTTCAATCGCTCGAGGAGCAATAACATCTAAATAGCTTCCTCCCAAGAAGTCCAACGTTGGAGATGTTGGTTGGATATTTCCAACGCAACAATAACTCGGTTCAGAAGAAATGTAGCTTCCTCCTAACGAGTAGTGTAGGGTCGGACTTGTAGGACGAAGGCGGCCAGCACATTCGAATGTTTGGTCACCGAAAAAGAACCTCTCGAAAGAGCTTTCGTCGTCGTCGTCGTCCTCCTCCTCCTCCTCTCCAACGTGCGCCACAACGAACGGTTGTTGTTCATATTCCTCCCTCGCAACCTGTTCCGGAATTCCAGCATTCGATGAAAGCGGTGGAATGCTTTCTTCCATCTGATTTTCAGAGACAGGCAGAAATAGTGAGGATATTTCACTTACTTCGTCGTCGGAGCTGTCCCTTGGGATGGCACGAAGAAAATCCCAAAGCTGACCAGCCTTTCCATTAGACGACATCTCTCTTTGAGCACGAAGGATAATGTCTTCTATATTCATGGATGGTCCCGACACTTCGAATAAGCTGGAGTCGGTGCCCGGTGCCTCCAACAGGCTTGAGCAATCACCCTCGTACTCAGAACTGTTAGGGCTCAAGGAGATGTTGACGGCCTCCTCACGAGCCTCTTCACCAGACGCCTTCTGCTCAGGTGGTACGGCGTCATCCTCCTCCACATTCCTTGTGCGGAATCTCTTCCAGCGCATCAACATAGATGTCACGAATGCTATTGCGCAAATTTTCGCCATCTTCTCTCTCTCTCTTTTCGTTAATACGAATCCACCGATAACGTGGTGGAGAATTAAAAGGGTCGACTCCCGGCCGCAAAACGAATAAACGATGAATCGTGTAAACGTGACACAGCGAGGAGCCGAGGACGCGCGCGCGAAACGCAAGTCCTTATATACCCATCGAGATGAAAAATTTCCCAGAAATTTTTGGAAAATTCCTAGAATCGTATAAAAATTTTGTATAACATTCCCCTGTACGACAGGTTCGAAAAATTTCCTGGAATTCCAGAAAATTTCCGGGATATTTTTGGACCCGACCAAGAATGGTTGCAGCTGACGATTCGACGGTTCAGTAATCGAACCTGTAGACCCGGCTGTTCATATTGTTATTATTATTATTATTTTTTTTTCATCAATAAGTAGGGGACGTCCTCGGCTGTAAAAGTATATCACGACGTTGAAGATGCAGCGCCATCTATCGATCATAACTGTGGAATGCTACGGTTCCAATGCAGACAGTCCATGTAATTGAAATTACGTTCTCGCAGATGCGCGAATTCATACAGTTACTTTCAGATACGAAATAAATTTATCTCATCGAGAGTCTCTGAGTGCATTTAAAGTCCACCACCAACTTGGACGGGAAAAGCGATGACTGGCGAGAAGAGCTTCAAATCACAAATGCTTCATTTCAGAACCTTAATGTTTTCACAGTTTTGTACAGTGCTTGCAGAGCATCTGATCTCTTGAATGATATGAAAAATAAAACTCGTATGGTAAGCAGTTTCTTGGGATTGGATCGGCAAAGAAAAGACGTTCAATAAACCTCCAGATGAAAACACTAGCATCAAACATATCAGATATCAGTTTGCATGTCAAAGTGTTGTAACCTGGGGGTAGCGGCTGCCAACACAACATTCAAAAAGGGCAGCCGTACCAAAAAAAAAGAAAGAAAAAAAAAATAGGAGAAGCGAAACCGCAGTTTCGCCCCCCGTCAACGCCCAAGAAAGTTTCACTTTGCTTTGGCAAGTTAGAACTAACAAAAGAAAAACTCGAAGAACTCAAGAAAACATTTTTTGTTAGTTTTTTTTTTTAAGTTTTTTTTGTTTTTTTGTTTTTAATTTTTTTTTTTTTTTTTTGCGTTTTTTTTTCTCATCTGCGACTTGACGGTGATTTCGCCAAGTCTACATCGATTCAGAACCAGTTTCTGAAGTACCCAATTCAACGCAATGCCAAACTCGGTTTAAAATCCGCAAAACTGTCGCATGTTGGCACGCGCTAGCTTCCTCACTCGGCGCATGTTCTCTGGGACTGGAGTCGAGGCGCGAATTGGGGCAGATCTTCTTCTCCTGCGTGGCACTTCAATCGCTCGAGGAGCAATAACATCTAAATAGCTTCCTCCCAAGAAGTCCAACGTTGGAGATGTTGGTTGGATATTTCCAACGCAACAATAACTCGGTTCAGAAGAAATGTAGCTTCCTCCTAACGAGTAGTGTAGGGTCGGACTTGTAGGACGAAGGCGGCCAGCACATTCGAATGTTTGGTCACCGAAAAAGAACCTCTCGAAAGAGCTTTCGTCGTCGTCGTCGTCCTCCTCCTCCTCCTCTCCAACGTGCGCCACAACGAACGGTTGTTGTTCATATTCCTCCCTCGCAACCTGTTCCGGAATTCCAGCATTCGATGAAAGCGGTGGAATGCTTTCTTCCATCTGATTTTCAGAGACAGGCAGAAATAGTGAGGATATTTCACTTACTTCGTCGTCGGAGCTGTCCCTTGGGATGGCACGAAGAAAATCCCAAAGCTGACCAGCCTTTCCATTAGACGACATCTCTCTTTGAGCACGAAGGATAATGTCTTCTATATTCATGGATGGTCCCGACACTTCGAATAAGCTGGAGTCGGTGCCCGGTGCCTCCAACAGGCTTGAGCAATCACCCTCGTACTCAGAACTGTTAGGGCTCAAGGAGATGTTGACGGCCTCCTCACGAGCCTCTTCACCAGACGCCTTCTGCTCAGGTGGTACGGCGTCATCCTCCTCCACATTCCTTGTGCGGAATCTCTTCCAGCGCATCAACATAGATGTCACGAATGCTATTGCGCAAATTTTCGCCATCTTCTCTCTCTCTCTTTTCGTTAATACGAATCCACCGATAACGTGGTGGAGAATTAAAAGGGTCGACTCCCGGCCGCAAAACGAATAAACGATGAATCGTGTAAACGTGACACAGCGAGGAGCCGAGGACGCGCGCGCGAAACGCAAGTCCTTATATACCCATCGAGATGAAAAATTTCCCAGAAATTTTTGGAAAATTCCTAGAATCGTATAAAAATTTTGTATAACATTCCCCTGTACGACAGGTTCGAAAAATTTCCTGGAATTCCAGAAAATTTCCGGGATATTTTTGGACCCGACCAAGAATGGTTGCAGCTGACGATTCGACGGTTCAGTAATCGAACCTGTAGACCCGGCTGTTCATATTGTTATTATTATTATTATTTTTTTTTCATCAATAAGTAGGGGACGTCCTCGGCTGTAAAAGTATATCACGACGTTGAAGATGCAGCGCCATCTATCGATCATAACTGTGGAATGCTACGGTTCCAATGCAGACAGTCCATGTAATTGAAATTACGTTCTCGCAGATGCGCGAATTCATACAGTTACTTTCAGATACGAAATAAATTTATCTCATCGAGAGTCTCTGAGTGCATTTAAAGTCCACCACCAACTTGGACGGCAAAAGCGATGACTGGCGAGAAGAGCTTCAAATCACAAATGCTTCATTTCAGAACCTTAATGTTTTCACAGTTTTGTACAGTGCTTGCAGAGCATCTGATCTCTTGAATGATATGAAAAATAAAACTCGTATGGTAAGCAGTTTCTTGGGATTGGATCGGCAAAGAAAAGACGTTCAATAAACCTCCAGATGAAAACACTAGCATCAAACATATCAGATATCAGTTTGCATGTCAAAGTGTTGTAACCTGGGGGTAGCGGCTGCCAACACAACATTCAAAAAGGGCAGCCGTACCAAAAAAAAAGAAAGAAAAAAAAAATAGGAGAAGCGAAACCGCAGTTTCGCCCCCCGTCAACGCCCAAGAAAGTTTCACTTTGCTTTGGCAAGTTAGAACTAACAAAAGAAAAACTCGAAGAACTCAAGAAAACATTTTTTGTTAGTTTTTTTTTTTAAGTTTTTTTTGTTTTTTTGTTTTTAATTTTTTTTTTTTTTTTGCGTTTTTTTTTTCTCATCTGCGACTTGACGGTGATTTCGCCAAGTCTACATCGATTCAGAACCAGTTTCTGAAGTACCCAATTCAACGCAATGCCAAACTCGGTTTAAAATCCGCAAAACTGTCGCATGTTGGCACGCGCTAGCTTCCTCACTCGGCGCATGTTCTCTGGGACTGGAGTCGAGGCGCGAATTGGGGCAGATCTTCTTCTCCTGCGTGGCACTTCAATCGCTCGAGGAGCAATAACATCTAAATAGCTTCCTCCCAAGAAGTCCAACGTTGGAGATGTTGGTTGGATATTTCCAACGCAACAATAACTCGGTTCAGAAGAAATGTAGCTTCCTCCTAACGAGTAGTGTAGGGTCGGACTTGTAGGACGAAGGCGGCCAGCACATTCGAATGTTTGGTCACCGAAAAAGAACCTCTCGAAAGAGCTTTCGTCGTCGTCGTCGTCCTCCTCCTCCTCCTCTCCAACGTGCGCCACAACGAACGGTTGTTGTTCATATTCCTCCCTCGCAACCTGTTCCGGAATTCCAGCATTCGATGAAAGCGGTGGAATGCTTTCTTCCATCTGATTTTCAGAGACAGGCAGAAATAGTGAGGATATTTCACTTACTTCGTCGTCGGAGCTGTCCCTTGGGATGGCACGAAGAAAATCCCAAAGCTGACCAGCCTTTCCATTAGACGACATCTCTCTTTGAGCACGAAGGATAATGTCTTCTATATTCATGGATGGTCCCGACACTTCGAATAAGCTGGAGTCGGTGCCCGGTGCCTCCAACAGGCTTGAGCAATCACCCTCGTACTCAGAACTGTTAGGGCTCAAGGAGATGTTGACGGCCTCCTCACGAGCCTCTTCACCAGACGCCTTCTGCTCAGGTGGTACGGCG
Source organism: Pholcus phalangioides (assembly GCF_987345545.1). NCBI lineage: Eukaryota > Metazoa > Arthropoda > Arachnida > Araneae > Pholcidae > Pholcus > Pholcus phalangioides. The sequence continues at coordinate 108,974 of NW_028301637.1, forward strand.
TCATCCTCCTCCACATTCCTTGTGCGGAATCTCTTCCAGCGCATCAACATAGATGTCACGAATGCTATTGCGCAAATTTTCGCCATCTTCTCTCTCTCTCTTTTCGTTAATACGAATCCACCGATAACGTGGTGGAGAATTAAAAGGGTCGACTCCCGGCCGCAAAACGAATAAACGATGAATCGTGTAAACGTGACACAGCGAGGAGCCGAGGACGCGCGCGCGAAACGCAAGTCCTTATATACCCATCGAGATGAAAAATTTCCCAGAAATTTTTGGAAAATTCCTAGAATCGTATAAAAATTTTGTATAACATTCCCCTGTACGACAGGTTCGAAAAATTTCCTGGAATTCCAGAAAATTTCCGGGATATTTTTGGACCCGACCAAGAATGGTTGCAGCTGACGATTCGACGGTTCAGTAATCGAACCTGTAGACCCGGCTGTTCATATTGTTATTATTATTATTATTTTTTTTTCATCAATAAGTAGGGGACGTCCTCGGCTGTAAAAGTATATCACGACGTTGAAGATGCAGCGCCATCTATCGATCATAACTGTGGAATGCTACGGTTCCAATGCAGACAGTCCATGTAATTGAAATTACGTTCTCGCAGATGCGCGAATTCATACAGTTACTTTCAGATACGAAATAAATTTATCTCATCGAGAGTCTCTGAGTGCATTTAAAGTCCACCACCAACTTGGACGGGAAAAGCGATGACTGGCGAGAAGAGCTTCAAATCACAAATGCTTCATTTCAGAACCTTAATGTTTTCACAGTTTTGTACAGTGCTTGCAGAGCATCTGATCTCTTGAATGATATGAAAAATAAAACTCGTATGGTAAGCAGTTTCTTGGGATTGGATCGGCAAAGAAAAGACGTTCAATAAACCTCCAGATGAAAACACTAGCATCAAACATATCAGATATCAGTTTGCATGTCAAAGTGTTGTAACCTGGGGGTAGCGGCTGCCAACACAACATTCAAAAAGGGCAGCCGTACCAAAAAAAAAGAAAGAAAAAAAAAATAGGAGAAGCGAAACCGCAGTTTCGCCCCCCGTCAACGCCCAAGAAAGTTTCACTTTGCTTTGGCAAGTTAGAACTAACAAAAGAAAAACTCGAAGAACTCAAGAAAACATTTTTTGTTAGTTTTTTTTTTTAAGTTTTTTTTGTTTTTTTGTTTTTAATTTTTTTTTTTTTTTTGCGTTTTTTTTTTCTCATCTGCGACTTGACGGTGATTTCGCCAAGTCTACATCGATTCAGAACCAGTTTCTGAAGTACCCAATTCAACGCAATGCCAAACTCGGTTTAAAATCCGCAAAACTGTCGCATGTTGGCACGCGCTAGCTTCCTCACTCGGCGCATGTTCTCTGGGACTGGAGTCGAGGCGCGAATTGGGGCAGATCTTCTTCTCCTGCGTGGCACTTCAATCGCTCGAGGAGCAATAACATCTAAATAGCTTCCTCCCAAGAAGTCCAACGTTGGAGATGTTGGTTGGATATTTCCAACGCAACAATAACTCGGTTCAGAAGAAATGTAGCTTCCTCCTAACGAGTAGTGTAGGGTCGGACTTGTAGGACGAAGGCGGCCAGCACATTCGAATGTTTGGTCACCGAAAAAGAACCTCTCGAAAGAGCTTTCGTCGTCGTCGTCGTCCTCCTCCTCCTCCTCTCCAACGTGCGCCACAACGAACGGTTGTTGTTCATATTCCTCCCTCGCAACCTGTTCCGGAATTCCAGCATTCGATGAAAGCGGTGGAATGCTTTCTTCCATCTGATTTTCAGAGACAGGCAGAAATAGTGAGGATATTTCACTTACTTCGTCGTCGGAGCTGTCCCTTGGGATGGCACGAAGAAAATCCCAAAGCTGACCAGCCTTTCCATTAGACGACATCTCTCTTTGAGCACGAAGGATAATGTCTTCTATATTCATGGATGGTCCCGACACTTCGAATAAGCTGGAGTCGGTGCCCGGTGCCTCCAACAGGCTTGAGCAATCACCCTCGTACTCAGAACTGTTAGGGCTCAAGGAGATGTTGACGGCCTCCTCACGAGCCTCTTCACCAGACGCCTTCTGCTCAGGTGGTACGGCGTCATCCTCCTCCACATTCCTTGTGCGGAATCTCTTCCAGCGCATCAACATAGATGTCACGAATGCTATTGCGCAAATTTTCGCCATCTTCTCTCTCTCTCTTTTCGTTAATACGAATCCACCGATAACGTGGTGGAGAATTAAAAGGGTCGACTCCCGGCCGCAAAACGAATAAACGATGAATCGTGTAAACGTGACACAGCGAGGAGCCGAGGACGCGCGCGCGAAACGCAAGTCCTTATATACCCATCGAGATGAAAAATTTCCCAGAAATTTTTGGAAAATTCCTAGAATCGTATAAAAATTTTGTATAACATTCCCCTGTACGACAGGTTCGAAAAATTTCCTGGAATTCCAGAAAATTTCCGGGATATTTTTGGACCCGACCAAGAATGGTTGCAGCTGACGATTCGACGGTTCAGTAATCGAACCTGTAGACCCGGCTGTTCATATTGTTATTATTATTATTTTTTTTTTTTCATCAATAAGTAGGGGACGTCCTCGGCTGTAAAAGTATATCACGACGTTGAAGATGCAGCGCCATCTATCGATCATAACTGTGGAATGCTACGGTTCCAATGCAGACAGTCCATGTAATTGAAATTACGTTCTCGCAGATGCGCGAATTCATACAGTTACTTTCAGATACGAAATAAATTTATCTCATCGAGAGTCTCTGAGTGCATTTAAAGTCCACCACCAACTTGGACGGGAAAAGCGATGACTGGCGAGAAGAGCTTCAAATCACAAATGCTTCATTTCAGAACCTTAATGTTTTCACAGTTTTGTACAGTGCTTGCAGAGCATCTGATCTCTTGAATGATATGAAAAATAAAACTCGTATGGTAAGCAGTTTCTTGGGATTGGATCGGCAAAGAAAAGACGTTCAATAAACCTCCAGATGAAAACACTAGCATCAAACATATCAGATATCAGTTTGCATGTCAAAGTGTTGTAACCTGGGGGTAGCGGCTGCCAACACAACATTCAAAAAGGGCAGCCGTACCAAAAAAAAAGAAAGAAAAAAAAAATAGGAGAAGCGAAACCGCAGTTTCGCCCCCCGTCAACGCCCAAGAAAGTTTCACTTTGCTTTGGCAAGTTAGAACTAACAAAAGAAAAACTCGAAGAACTCAAGAAAACATTTTTTGTTAGTTTTTTTTTTAAAGTTTTTTTTGTTTTTTTGTTTTTAATTTTTTTTTTTTTTTTTTTGCGTTTTTTTTTCTCATCTGCGACTTGACGGTGATTTCGCCAAGTCTACATCGATTCAGAACCAGTTTCTGAAGTACCCAATTCAACGCAATGCCAAACTCGGTTTAAAATCCGCAAAACTGTCGCATGTTGGCACGCGCTAGCTTCCTCACTCGGCGCATGTTCTCTGGGACTGGAGTCGAGGCGCGAATTGGGGCAGATCTTCTTCTCCTGCGTGGCACTTCAATCGCTCGAGGAGCAATAACATCTAAATAGCTTCCTCCCAAGAAGTCCAACGTTGGAGATGTTGGTTGGATATTTCCAACGCAACAATAACTCGGTTCAGAAGAAATGTAGCTTCCTCCTAACGAGTAGTGTAGGGTCGGACTTGTAGGACGAAGGCGGCCAGCACATTCGAATGTTTGGTCACCGAAAAAGAACCTCTCGAAAGAGCTTTCGTCGTCGTCGTCGTCCTCCTCCTCCTCCTCTCCAACGTGCGCCACAACGAACGGTTGTTGTTCATATTCCTCCCTCGCAACCTGTTCCGGAATTCCAGCATTCGATGAAAGCGGTGGAATGCTTTCTTCCATCTGATTTTCAGAGACAGGCAGAAATAGTGAGGATATTTCACTTACTTCGTCGTCGGAGCTGTCCCTTGGGATGGCACGAAGAAAATCCCAAAGCTGACCAGCCTTTCCATTAGACGACATCTCTCTTTGAGCACGAAGGATAATGTCTTCTATATTCATGGATGGTCCCGACACTTCGAATAAGCTGGAGTCGGTGCCCGGTGCCTCCAACAGGCTTGAGCAATCACCCTCGTACTCAGAACTGTTAGGGCTCAAGGAGATGTTGACGGCCTCCTCACGAGCCTCTTCACCAGACGCCTTCTGCTCAGGTGGTACGGCGTCATCCTCCTCCACATTCCTTGTGCGGAATCTCTTCCAGCGCATCAACATAGATGTCACGAATGCTATTGCGCAAATTTTCGCCATCTTCTCTCTCTCTCTTTTCGTTAATACGAATCCACCGATAACGTGGTGGAGAATTAAAAGGGTCGACTCCCGGCCGCAAAACGAATAAACGATGAATCGTGTAAACGTGACACAGCGAGGAGCCGAGGACGCGCGCGCGAAACGCAAGTCCTTATATACCCATCGAGATGAAAAATTTCCCAGAAATTTTTGGAAAATTCCTAGAATCGTATAAAAATTTTGTATAACATTCCCCTGTACGACAGGTTCGAAAAATTTCCTGGAATTCCAGAAAATTTCCGGGATATTTTTGGACCCGACCAAGAATGGTTGCAGCTGACGATTCGACGGTTCAGTAATCGAACCTGTAGACCCGGCTGTTCATATTGTTATTATTATTATTATTTTTTTTTCATCAATAAGTAGGGGACGTCCTCGGCTGTAAAAGTATATCACGACGTTGAAGATGCAGCGCCATCTATCGATCATAACTGTGGAATGCTACGGTTCCAATGCAGACAGTCCATGTAATTGAAATTACGTTCTCGCAGATGCGCGAATTCATACAGTTACTTTCAGATACGAAATAAATTTATCTCATCGAGAGTCTCTGAGTGCATTTAAAGTCCACCACCAACTTGGACGGGAAAAGCGATGACTGGCGAGAAGAGCTTCAAATCACAAATGCTTCATTTCAGAACCTTAATGTTTTCACAGTTTTGTACAGTGCTTGCAGAGCATCTGATCTCTTGAATGATATGAAAAATAAAACTCGTATGGTAAGCAGTTTCTTGGGATTGGATCGGCAAAGAAAAGACGTTCAATAAACCTCCAGATGAAAACACTAGCATCAAACATATCAGATATCAGTTTGCATGTCAAAGTGTTGTAACCTGGGGGTAGCGGCTGCCAACACAACATTCAAAAAGGGCAGCCGTACCAAAAAAAAAGAAAGAAAAAAAAAATAGGAGAAGCGAAACCGCAGTTTCGCCCCCCGTCAACGCCCAAGAAAGTTTCACTTTGCTTTGGCAAGTTAGAACTAACAAAAGAAAAACTCGAAGAACTCAAGAAAACATTTTTTGTTAGTTTTTTTTTTTAAGTTTTTTTTGTTTTTTTGTTTTTAATTTTTTTTTTTTTTTGCGTTTTTTTTTCTCATCTGCGACTTGACGGTGATTTCGCCAAGTCTACATCGATTCAGAACCAGTTTCTGAAGTACCCAATTCAACGCAATGCCAAACTCGGTTTAAAATCCGCAAAACTGTCGCATGTTGGCACGCGCTAGCTTCCTCACTCGGCGCATGTTCTCTGGGACTGGAGTCGAGGCGCGAATTGGGGCAGATCTTCTTCTCCTGCGTGGCACTTCAATCGCTCGAGGAGCAATAACATCTAAATAGCTTCCTCCCAAGAAGTCCAACGTTGGAGATGTTGGTTGGATATTTCCAACGCAACAATAACTCGGTTCAGAAGAAATGTAGCTTCCTCCTAACGAGTAGTGTAGGGTCGGACTTGTAGGACGAAGGCGGCCAGCACATTCGAATGTTTGGTCACCGAAAAAGAACCTCTCGAAAGAGCTTTCGTCGTCGTCGTCGTCCTCCTCCTCCTCCTCTCCAACGTGCGCCACAACGAACGGTTGTTGTTCATATTCCTCCCTCGCAACCTGTTCCGGAATTCCAGCATTCGATGAAAGCGGTGGAATGCTTTCTTCCATCTGATTTTCAGAGACAGGCAGAAATAGTGAGGATATTTCACTTACTTCGTCGTCGGAGCTGTCCCTTGGGATGGCACGAAGAAAATCCCAAAGCTGACCAGCCTTTCCATTAGACGACATCTCTCTTTGAGCACGAAGGATAATGTCTTCTATATTCATGGATGGTCCCGACACTTCGAATAAGCTGGAGTCGGTGCCCGGTGCCTCCAACAGGCTTGAGCAATCACCCTCGTACTCAGAACTGTTAGGGCTCAAGGAGATGTTGACGGCCTCCTCACGAGCCTCTTCACCAGACGCCTTCTGCTCAGGTGGTACGGCGTCATCCTCCTCCACATTCCTTGTGCGGAATCTCTTCCAGCGCATCAACATAGATGTCACGAATGCTATTGCGCAAATTTTCGCCATCTTCTCTCTCTCTCTTTTCGTTAATACGAATCCACCGATAACGTGGTGGAGAATTAAAAGGGTCGACTCCCGGCCGCAAAACGAATAAACGATGAATCGTGTAAACGTGACACAGCGAGGAGCCGAGGACGCGCGCGCGAAACGCAAGTCCTTATATACCCATCGAGATGAAAAATTTCCCAGAAATTTTTGGAAAATTCCTAGAATCGTATAAAAATTTTGTATAACATTCCCCTGTACGACAGGTTCGAAAAATTTCCTGGAATTCCAGAAAATTTCCGGGATATTTTTGGACCCGACCAAGAATGGTTGCAGCTGACGATTCGACGGTTCAGTAATCGAACCTGTAGACCCGGCTGTTCATATTGTTATTATTATTATTATTTTTTTTTCATCAATAAGTAGGGGACGTCCTCGGCTGTAAAAGTATATCACGACGTTGAAGATGCAGCGCCATCTATCGATCATAACTGTGGAATGCTACGGTTCCAATGCAGACAGTCCATGTAATTGAAATTACGTTCTCGCAGATGCGCGAATTCATACAGTTACTTTCAGATACGAAATAAATTTATCTCATCGAGAGTCTCTGAGTGCATTTAAAGTCCACCACCAACTTGGACGGGAAAAGCGATGACTGGCGAGAAGAGCTTCAAATCACAAATGCTTCATTTCAGAACCTTAATGTTTTCACAGTTTTGTACAGTGCTTGCAGAGCATCTGATCTCTTGAATGATATGAAAAATAAAACTCGTATGGTAAGCAGTTTCTTGGGATTGGATCGGCAAAGAAAAGACGTTCAATAAACCTCCAGATGAAAACACTAGCATCAAACATATCAGATATCAGTTTGCATGTCAAAGTGTTGTAACCTGGGGGTAGCGGCTGCCAACACAACATTCAAAAAGGGCAGCCGTACCAAAAAAAAAGAAAGAAAAAAAAATAGGAGAAGCGAAACCGCAGTTTCGCCCCCCGTCAACGCCCAAGAAAGTTTCACTTTGCTTTGGCAAGTTAGAACTAACAAAAGAAAAACTCGAAGAACTCAAGAAAACATTTTTTGTTAGTTTTTTTTTTTAAGTTTTTTTTGTTTTTTTGTTTTTAATTTTTTTTTTTTTTTTTTTGCGTTTTTTTTTCTCATCTGCGACTTGACGGTGATTTCGCCAAGTCTACATCGATTCAGAACCAGTTTCTGAAGTACCCAATTCAACGCAATGCCAAACTCGGTTTAAAATCCGCAAAACTGTCGCATGTTGGCACGCGCTAGCTTCCTCACTCGGCGCATGTTCTCTGGGACTGGAGTCGAGGCGCGAATTGGGGCAGATCTTCTTCTCCTGCGTGGCACTTCAATCGCTCGAGGAGCAATAACATCTAAATAGCTTCCTCCCAAGAAGTCCAACGTTGGAGATGTTGGTTGGATATTTCCAACGCAACAATAACTCGGTTCAGAAGAAATGTAGCTTCCTCCTAACGAGTAGTGTAGGGTCGGACTTGTAGGACGAAGGCGGCCAGCACATTCGAATGTTTGGTCACCGAAAAAGAACCTCTCGAAAGAGCTTTCGTCGTCGTCGTCGTCCTCCTCCTCCTCCTCTCCAACGTGCGCCACAACGAACGGTTGTTGTTCATATTCCTCCCTCGCAACCTGTTCCGGAATTCCAGCATTCGATGAAAGCGGTGGAATGCTTTCTTCCATCTGATTTTCAGAGACAGGCAGAAATAGTGAGGATATTTCACTTACTTCGTCGTCGGAGCTGTCCCTTGGGATGGCACGAAGAAAATCCCAAAGCTGACCAGCCTTTCCATTAGACGACATCTCTCTTTGAGCACGAAGTATAATGTCTTCTATATTCATGGATGGTAGCGACACTTCGAATAAGCTGGAGTCGGTGCCCGGTGCCTCCAACAGGCTTGAGCAATCACCCTCGTACTCAGAACTGTTAGGGCTCAAGGAGATGTTGACGGCCTCCTCACGAGCCTCTTCACCAGACGCCTTCTGCTCAGGTGGTACGGCGTCATCCTCCTCCACATTCCTTGTGCGGAATCTCTTCCAGCGCATCAACATAGATGTCACGAATGCTATTGCGCAAATTTTCGCCATCTTCTCTCTCTCTCTTTTCGTTAATACGAATCCACCGATAACGTGGTGGAGAATTAAAAGGGTCGACTCCCGGCCGCAAAACGAATAAACGATGAATCGTGTAAACGTGACACAGCGAGGAGCCGAGGACGCGCGCGCGAAACGCAAGTCCTTATATACCCATCGAGATGAAAAATTTCCCAGAAATTTTTGGAAAATTCCTAGAATCGTATAAAAATTTTGTATAACATTCCCCTGTACGACAGGTTCGAAAAATTTCCTGGAATTCCAGAAAATTTCCGGGATATTTTTGGACCCGACCAAGAATGGTTGCAGCTGACGATTCGACGGTTCAGTAATCGAACCTGTAGACCCGGCTGTTCATATTGTTATTATTATTATTTTTTTTTTTTCATCAATAAGTAGGGGACGTCCTCGGCTGTAAAAGTATATCACGACGTTGAAGATGCAGCGCCATCTATCGATCATAACTGTGGAATGCTACGGTTCCAATGCAGACAGTCCATGTAATTGAAATTACGTTCTCGCAGATGCGCGAATTCATACAGTTACTTTCAGATACGAAATAAATTTATCTCATCGAGAGTCTCTGAGTGCATTTAAAGTCCACCACCAACTTGGACGGGAAAAGCGATGACTGGCGAGAAGAGCTTCAAATCACAAATGCTTCATTTCAGAACCTTAATGTTTTCACAGTTTTGTACAGTGCTTGCAGAGCATCTGATCTCTTGAATGATATGAAAAATAAAACTCGTATGGTAAGCAGTTTCTTGGGATTGGATCGGCAAAGAAAAGACGTTCAATAAACCTCCAGATGAAAACACTAGCATCAAACATATCAGATATCAGTTTGCATGTCAAAGTGTTGTAACCTGGGGGTAGCGGCTGCCAACACAACATTCAAAAAGGGCAGCCGTACCAAAAAAAAAGAAAGAAAAAAAAAATAGGAGAAGCGAAACCGCAGTTTCGCCCCCCGTCAACGCCCAAGAAAGTTTCACTTTGCTTTGGCAAGTTAGAACTAACAAAAGAAAAACTCGAAGAACTCAAGAAAACATTTTTTGTTAGTTTTTTTTTTTAAGTTTTTTTTGTTTTTTTGTTTTTAATTTTTTTTTTTTTTTTTTTGCGTTTTTTTTTCTCATCTGCGACTTGACGGTGATTTCGCCAAGTCTACATCGATTCAGAACCAGTTTCTGAAGTACCCAATTCAACGCAATGCCAAACTCGGTTTAAAATCCGCAAAACTGTCGCATGTTGGCACGCGCTAGCTTCCTCACTCGGCGCATGTTCTCTGGGACTGGAGTCGAGGCGCGAATTGGGGCAGATCTTCTTCTCCTGCGTGGCACTTCAATCGCTCGAGGAGCAATAACATCTAAATAGCTTCCTCCCAAGAAGTCCAACGTTGGAGATGTTGGTTGGATATTTCCAACGCAACAATAACTCGGTTCAGAAGAAATGTAGCTTCCTCCTAACGAGTAGTGTAGGGTCGGACTTGTAGGACGAAGGCGGCCAGCACATTCGAATGTTTGGTCACCGAAAAAGAACCTCTCGAAAGAGCTTTCGTCGTCGTCGTCGTCCTCCTCCTCCTCCTCTCCAACGTGCGCCACAACGAACGGTTGTTGTTCATATTCCTCCCTCGCAACCTGTTCCGGAATTCCAGCATTCGATGAAAGCGGTGGAATGCTTTCTTCCATCTGATTTTCAGAGACAGGCAGAAATAGTGAGGATATTTCACTTACTTCGTCGTCGGAGCTGTCCCTTGGGATGGCACGAAGAAAATCCCAAAGCTGACCAGCCTTTCCATTAGACGACATCTCTCTTTGAGCACGAAGGATAATGTCTTCTATATTCATGGATGGTCCCGACACTTCGAATAAGCTGGAGTCGGTGCCCGGTGCCTCCAACAGGCTTGAGCAATCACCCTCGTACTCAGAACTGTTAGGGCTCAAGGAGATGTTGACGGCCTCCTCACGAGCCTCTTCACCAGACGCCTTCTGCTCAGGTGGTACGGCGTCATCCTCCTCCACATTCCTTGTGCGGAATCTCTTCCAGCGCATCAACATAGATGTCACGAATGCTATTGCGCAAATTTTCGCCATCTTCTCTCTCTCTCTTTTCGTTAATACGAATCCACCGATAACGTGGTGGAGAATTAAAAGGGTCGACTCCCGGCCGCAAAACGAATAAACGATGAATCGTGTAAACGTGACACAGCGAGGAGCCGAGGACGCGCGCGCGAAACGCAAGTCCTTATATACCCATCGAGATGAAAAATTTCCCAGAAATTTTTGGAAAATTCCTAGAATCGTATAAAAATTTTGTATAACATTCCCCTGTACGACAGGTTCGAAAAATTTCCTGGAATTCCAGAAAATTTCCGGGATATTTTTGGACCCGACCAAGAATGGTTGCAGCTGACGATTCGACGGTTCAGTAATCGAACCTGTAGACCCGGCTGTTCATATTGTTATTATTATTATTATTTTTTTTTCATCAATAAGTAGGGGACGTCCTCGGCTGTAAAAGTATATCACGACGTTGAAGATGCAGCGCCATCTATCGATCATAACTGTGGAATGCTACGGTTCCAATGCAGACAGTCCATGTAATTGAAATTACGTTCTCGCAGATGCGCGAATTCATACAGTTACTTTCAGATACGAAATAAATTTATCTCATCGAGAGTCTCTGAGTGCATTTAAAGTCCACCACCAACTTGGACGGGAAAAGCGATGACTGGCGAGAAGAGCTTCAAATCACAAATGCTTCATTTCAGAACCTTAATGTTTTCACAGTTTTGTACAGTGCTTGCAGAGCATCTGATCTCTTGAATGATATGAAAAATAAAACTCGTATGGTAAGCAGTTTCTTGGGATTGGATCGGCAAAGAAAAGACGTTCAATAAACCTCCAGATGAAAACACTAGCATCAAACATATCAGATATCAGTTTGCATGTCAAAGTGTTGTAACCTGGGGGTAGCGGCTGCCAACACAACATTCAAAAAGGGCAGCCGTACCAAAAAAAAAGAAAGAAAAAAAAAATAGGAGAAGCGAAACCGCAGTTTCGCCCCCCGTCAACGCCCAAGAAAGTTTCACTTTGCTTTGGCAAGTTAGAACTAACAAAAGAAAAACTCGAAGAACTCAAGAAAACATTTTTTGTTAGTTTTTTTTTTAAGTTTTTTTTGTTTTTTTGTTTTTAATTTTTTTTTTTTTTTTTTGCGTTTTTTTTTCTCATCTGCGACTTGACGGTGATTTCGCCAAGTCTACATCGATTCAGAACCAGTTTCTGAAGTACCCAATTCAACGCAATGCCAAACTCGGTTTAAAATCCGCAAAACTGTCGCATGTTGGCACGCGCTAGCTTCCTCACTCGGCGCATGTTCTCTGGGACTGGAGTCGAGGCGCGAATTGGGGCAGATCTTCTTCTCCTGCGTGGCACTTCAATCGCTCGAGGAGCAATAACATCTAAATAGCTTCCTCCCAAGAAGTCCAACGTTGGAGATGTTGGTTGGATATTTCCAACGCAACAATAACTCGGTTCAGAAGAAATGTAGCTTCCTCCTAACGAGTAGTGTAGGGTCGGACTTGTAGGACGAAGGCGGCCAGCACATTCGAATGTTTGGTCACCGAAAAAGAACCTCTCGAAAGAGCTTTCGTCGTCGTCGTCGTCCTCCTCCTCCTCCTCTCCAACGTGCGCCACAACGAACGGTTGTTGTTCATATTCCTCCCTCGCAACCTGTTCCGGAATTCCAGCATTCGATGAAAGCGGTGGAATGCTTTCTTCCATCTGATTTTCAGAGACAGGCAGAAATAGTGAGGATATTTCACTTACTTCGTCGTCGGAGCTGTCCCTTGGGATGGCACGAAGAAAATCCCAAAGCTGACCAGCCTTTCCATTAGACGACATCTCTCTTTGAGCACGAAGGATAATGTCTTCTATATTCATGGATGGTCCCGACACTTCGAATAAGCTGGAGTCGGTGCCCGGTGCCTCCAACAGGCTTGAGCAATCACCCTCGTACTCAGAACTGTTAGGGCTCAAGGAGATGTTGACGGCCTCCTCACGAGCCTCTTCACCAGACGCCTTCTGCTCAGGTGGTACGGCGTCATCCTCCTCCACATTCCTTGTGCGGAATCTCTTCCAGCGCATCAACATAGATGTCACGAATGCTATTGCGCAAATTTTCGCCATCTTCTCTCTCTCTCTTTTCGTTAATACGAATCCACCGATAACGTGGTGGAGAATTAAAAGGGTCGACTCCCGGCCGCAAAACGAATAAACGATGAATCGTGTAAACGTGACACAGCGAGGAGCCGAGGACGCGCGCGCGAAACGCAAGTCCTTATATACCCATCGAGATGAAAAATTTCCCAGAAATTTTTGGAAAATTCCTAGAATCGTATAAAAATTTTGTATAACATTCCCCTGTACGACAGGTTCGAAAAATTTCCTGGAATTCCAGAAAATTTCCGGGATATTTTTGGACCCGACCAAGAATGGTTGCAGCTGACGATTCGACGGTTCAGTAATCGAACCTGTAGACCCGGCTGTTCATATTGTTATTATTATTATTATTTTTTTTTCATCAATAAGTAGGGGACGTCCTCGGCTGTAAAAGTATATCACGACGTTGAAGATGCAGCGCCATCTATCGATCATAACTGTGGAATGCTACGGTTCCAATGCAGACAGTCCATGTAATTGAAATTACGTTCTCGCAGATGCGCGAATTCATACAGTTACTTTCAGATACGAAATAAATTTATCTCATCGAGAGTCTCTGAGTGCATTTAAAGTCCACCACCAACTTGGACGGGAAAAGCGATGACTGGCGAGAAGAGCTTCAAATCACAAATGCTTCATTTCAGAACCTTAATGTTTTCACAGTTTTGTACAGTGCTTGCAGAGCATCTGATCTCTTGAATGATATGAAAAATAAAACTCGTATGGTAAGCAGTTTCTTGGGATTGGATCGGCAAAGAAAAGACGTTCAATAAACCTCCAGATGAAAACACTAGCATCAAACATATCAGATATCAGTTTGCATGTCAAAGTGTTGTAACCTGGGGGTAGCGGCTGCCAACACAACATTCAAAAAGGGCAGCCGTACCAAAAAAAAAGAAAGAAAAAAAAAATAGGAGAAGCGAAACCGCAGTTTCGCCCCCCGTCAACGCCCAAGAAAGTTTCACTTTGCTTTGGCAAGTTAGAACTAACAAAAGAAAAACTCGAAGAACTCAAGAAAACATTTTTTGTTAGTTTTTTTTTTTAAGTTTTTTTTGTTTTTTTGTTTTTAATTTTTTTTTTTTTTTTTTTGCGTTTTTTTTTCTCATCTGCGACTTGACGGTGATTTCGCCAAGTCTACATCGATTCAGAACCAGTTTCTGAAGTACCCAATTCAACGCAATGCCAAACTCGGTTTAAAATCCGCAAAACTGTCGCATGTTGGCACGCGCTAGCTTCCTCACTCGGCGCATGTTCTCTGGGACTGGAGTCGAGGCGCGAATTGGGGCAGATCTTCTTCTCCTGCGTGGCACTTCAATCGCTCGAGGAGCAATAACATCTAAATAGCTTCCTCCCAAGAAGTCCAACGTTGGAGATGTTGGTTGGATATTTCCAACGCAACAATAACTCGGTTCAGAAGAAATGTAGCTTCCTCCTAACGAGTAGTGTAGGGTCGGACTTGTAGGACGAAGGCGGCCAGCACATTCGAATGTTTGGTCACCGAAAAAGAACCTCTCGAAAGAGCTTTCGTCGTCGTCGTCGTCCTCCTCCTCCTCCTCTCCAACGTGCGCCACAACGAACGGTTGTTGTTCATATTCCTCCCTCGCAACCTGTTCCGGAATTCCAGCATTCGATGAAAGCGGTGGAATGCTTTCTTCCATCTGATTTTCAGAGACAGGCAGAAATAGTGAGGATATTTCACTTACTTCGTCGTCGGAGCTGTCCCTTGGGATGGCACGAAGAAAATCCCAAAGCTGACCAGCCTTTCCATTAGACGACATCTCTCTTTGAGCACGAAGGATAATGTCTTCTATATTCATGGATGGTCCCGACACTTCGAATAAGCTGGAGTCGGTGCCCGGTGCCTCCAACAGGCTTGAGCAATCACCCTCGTACTCAGAACTGTTAGGGCTCAAGGAGATGTTGACGGCCTCCTCACGAGCCTCTTCACCAGACGCCTTCTGCTCAGGTGGTACGGCGTCATCCTCCTCCACATTCCTTGTGCGGAATCTCTTCCAGCGCATCAACATAGATGTCACGAATGCTATTGCGCAAATTTTCGCCATCTTCTCTCTCTCTCTTTTCGTTAATACGAATCCACCGATAACGTGGTGGAGAATTAAAAGGGTCGACTCCCGGCCGCAAAACGAATAAACGATGAATCGTGTAAACGTGACACAGCGAGGAGCCGAGGACGCGCGCGCGAAACGCAAGTCCTTATATACCCATCGAGATGAAAAATTTCCCAGAAATTTTTGGAAAATTCCTAGAATCGTATAAAAATTTTGTATAACATTCCCCTGTACGACAGGTTCGAAAAATTTCCTGGAATTCCAGAAAATTTCCGGGATATTTTTGGACCCGACCAAGAATGGTTGCAGCTGACGATTCGACGGTTCAGTAATCGAACCTGTAGACCCGGCTGTTCATATTGTTATTATTATTATTATTTTTTTTTCATCAATAAGTAGGGGACGTCCTCGGCTGTAAAAGTATATCACGACGTTGAAGATGCAGCGCCATCTATCGATCATAACTGTGGAATGCTACGGTTCCAATGCAGACAGTCCATGTAATTGAAATTACGTTCTCGCAGATGCGCGAATTCATACAGTTACTTTCAGATACGAAATAAATTTATCTCATCGAGAGTCTCTGAGTGCATTTAAAGTCCACCACCAACTTGGACGGGAAAAGCGATGACTGGCGAGAAGAGCTTCAAATCACAAATGCTTCATTTCAGAACCTTAATGTTTTCACAGTTTTGTACAGTGCTTGCAGAGCATCTGATCTCTTGAATGATATGAAAAATAAAACTCGTATGGTAAGCAGTTTCTTGGGATTGGATCGGCAAAGAAAAGACGTTCAATAAACCTCCAGATGAAAACACTAGCATCAAACATATCAGATATCAGTTTGCATGTCAAAGTGTTGTAACCTGGGGGTAGCGGCTGCCAACACAACATTCAAAAAGGGCAGCCGTACCAAAAAAAAAGAAAGAAAAAAAAAATAGGAGAAGCGAAACCGCAGTTTCGCCCCCCGTCAACGCCCAAGAAAGTTTCACTTTGCTTTGGCAAGTTAGAACTAACAAAAGAAAAACTCGAAGAACTCAAGAAAACATTTTTTGTTAGTTTTTTTTTTTAAGTTTTTTTTGTTTTTTTGTTTTTAATTTTTTTTTTTTTTTTTTTGCGTTTTTTTTTCTCATCTGCGACTTGACGGTGATTTCGCCAAGTCTACATCGATTCAGAACCAGTTTCTGAAGTACCCAATTCAACGCAATGCCAAACTCGGTTTAAAATCCGCAAAACTGTCGCATGTTGGCACGCGCTAGCTTCCTCACTCGGCGCATGTTCTCTGGGACTGGAGTCGAGGCGCGAATTGGGGCAGATCTTCTTCTCCTGCGTGGCACTTCAATCGCTCGAGGAGCAATAACATCTAAATAGCTTCCTCCCAAGAAGTCCAACGTTGGAGATGTTGGTTGGATATTTCCAACGCAACAATAACTCGGTTCAGAAGAAATGTAGCTTCCTCCTAACGAGTAGTGTAGGGTCGGACTTGTAGGACGAAGGCGGCCAGCACATTCGAATGTTTGGTCACCGAAAAAGAACCTCTCGAAAGAGCTTTCGTCGTCGTCGTCGTCCTCCTCCTCCTCCTCTCCAACGTGCGCCACAACGAACGGTTGTTGTTCATATTCCTCCCTCGCAACCTGTTCCGGAATTCCAGCATTCGATGAAAGCGGTGGAATGCTTTCTTCCATCTGATTTTCAGAGACAGGCAGAAATAGTGAGGATATTTCACTTACTTCGTCGTCGGAGCTGTCCCTTGGGATGGCACGAAGAAAATCCCAAAGCTGACCAGCCTTTCCATTAGACGACATCTCTCTTTGAGCACGAAGGATAATGTCTTCTATATTCATGGATGGTCCCGACACTTCGAATAAGCTGGAGTCGGTGCCCGGTGCCTCCAACAGGCTTGAGCAATCACCCTCGTACTCAGAACTGTTAGGGCTCAAGGAGATGTTGACGGCCTCCTCACGAGCCTCTTCACCAGACGCCTTCTGCTCAGGTGGTACGGCGTCATCCTCCTCCACATTCCTTGTGCGGAATCTCTTCCAGCGCATCAACATAGATGTCACGAATGCTATTGCGCAAATTTTCGCCATCTTCTCTCTCTCTCTTTTCGTTAATACGAATCCACCGATAACGTGGTGGAGAATTAAAAGGGTCGACTCCCGGCCGCAAAACGAATAAACGATGAATCGTGTAAACGTGACACAGCGAGGAGCCGAGGACGCGCGCGCGAAACGCAAGTCCTTATATACCCATCGAGATGAAAAATTTCCCAGAAATTTTTGGAAAATTCCTAGAATCGTATAAAAATTTTGTATAACATTCCCCTGTACGACAGGTTCGAAAAATTTCCTGGAATTCCAGAAAATTTCCGGGATATTTTTGGACCCGACCAAGAATGGTTGCAGCTGACGATTCGACGGTTCAGTAATCGAACCTGTAGACCCGGCTGTTCATATTGTCATTATTATTATTATTTTTTTTTCATCAATAAGTAGGGGACGTCCTCGGCTGTAAAAGTATATCACGACGTTGAAGATGCAGCGCCATCTATCGATCATAACTGTGGAATGCTACGGTTCCAATGCAGACAGTCCATGTAATTGAAATTACGTTCTCGCAGATGCGCGAATTCATACAGTTACTTTCAGATACGAAATAAATTTATCTCATCGAGAGTCTCTGAGTGCATTTAAAGTCCACCACCAACTTGGACGGGAAAAGCGATGACTGGCGAGAAGAGCTTCAAATCACAAATGCTTCATTTCAGAACCTTAATGTTTTCACAGTTTTGTACAGTGCTTGCAGAGCATCTGATCTCTTGAATGATATGAAAAATAAAACTCGTATGGTAAGCAGTTTCTTGGGATTGGATCGGCAAAGAAAATACGTTCAATAAACCTCCAGATGAAAACACTAGCATCAAACATATCAGATATCAGTTTGCATGTCAAAGTGTTGTAACCTGGGGGTAGCGGCTGCCAACACAACATTCAAAAAGGGCAGCCGTACCAAAAAAAAAGAAAGAAAAAAAAATAGGAGAAGCGAAACCGCAGTTTCGCCCCCCGTCAACGCCCAAGAAAGTTTCACTTTGCTTTGGCAAGTTAGAACTAACAAAAGAAAAACTCGAAGAACTCAAGAAAACATTTTTTGTTAGTTTTTTTTTTTAAGTTTTTTTTGTTTTTTTGTTTTTAATTTTGTTTTTTTTTTTGCGTTTTTTTTTCTCATCTGCGACTTGACGGTGATTTCGCCAAGTCTACATCGATTCAGAACCAGTTTCTGAAGTACCCAATTCAACGCAATGCCAAACTCGGTTTAAAATCCGCAAAACTGTCGCATGTTGGCACGCGCTAGCTTCCTCACTCGGCGCATGTTCTCTGGGACTGGAGTCGAGGCGCGAATTGGTGCAGATCTTCTTCTCCTGCGTGGCACTTCAATCGCTCGAGGAGCAATAACATCTAAATAGCTTCCTCCCAAGAAGTCCAACGTTGGAGATGTTGGTTGGATATTTCCAACGCAACAATAACTCGGTTCAGAAGAAATGTAGCTTCCTCCTAACGAGTAGTGTAGGGTCGGACTTGTAGGACGAAGGCGGCCAGCACATTCGAATGTTTGGTCACCGAAAAAGAACCTCTCGAAAGAGCTTTCGTCGTCGTCGTCGTCCTCCTCCTCCTCCTCTCCAACGTGCGCCACAACGAACGGTTGTTGTTCATATTCCTCCCTCGCAACCTGTTCCGGAATTCCAGCATTCGATGAAAGCGGTGGAATGCTTTCTTCCATCTGATTTTCAGAGACAGGCAGAAATAGTGAGGATATTTCACTTACTTCGTCGTCGGAGCTGTTCCTTGGGATGGCACGAAGAAAATCCCAAAGCTGACCAGCCTTTCCATTAGACGACATCTCTCTTTGAGCACGAAGGATAATGTCTTCTATATTCATGGATGGTCCCGACACTTCGAATAAGCTGGAGTCGGTGCCCGGTGCCTCCAACAGGCTTGAGCAATCACCCTCGTACTCAGAACTGTTAGGGCTCAAGGAGATGTTGACGGCCTCCTCACGAGCCTCTTCACCAGACGCCTTCTGCTCAGGTGGTACGGCGTCATCCTCCTCCACATTCCTTGTGCGGAATCTCTTCCAGCGCATCAACATAGATGTCACGAATGCTATTGCGCAAATTTTCGCCATCTTCTCTCTCTCTCTTTTCGTTAATACGAATCCACCGATAACGTGGTGGAGAATTAAAAGGGTCGACTCCCGGCCGCAAAACGAATAAACGATGAATCGTGTAAACGTGACACAGCGAGGAGCCGAGGACGCGCGCGCGAAACGCAAGTCCTTATATACCCATCGAGATGAAAAATTTCCCAGAAATTTTTGGAAAATTCCTAGAATCGTATAAAAATTTTGTATAACATTCCCCTGTACGACAGGTTCGAAAAATTTCCTGGAATTCCAGAAAATTTCCGGGATATTTTTGGACCCGACCAAGAATGGTTGCAGCTGACGATTCGACGGTTCAGTAATCGAACCTGTAGACCCGGCTGTTCATATTGTTATTATTTTTTTTTTTTTCATCAATAAGTAGGGGACGTCCTCGGCTGTAAAAGTATATCACGACGTTGAAGATGCAGCGCCATCTATCGATCATAACTGTAGAATGCTACGGTTCCAATGCAGACAGTCCATGTAATTGAAATTACGTTCTCGCAGATGCGCGAATTCATACAGTTACTTTCAGATACGAAATAAATTTATCTCATCGAGAGTCTCTGAGTGCATTTAAAGTCCACCACCAACTTGGACGGGAAAAGCGATGACTGGCGAGAAGAGCTTCAAATCACAAATGCTTCATTTCAGAACCTTAATGTTTTCACAGTTTTGTACAGTGCTTGCAGAGCATCTGATCTCTTGAATGATATGAAAAATAAAACTCGTATGGTAAGCAGTTTCTTGGGATTGGATCGGCAAAGAAAAGACGTTCAATAAACCTCCAGATGAAAACACTAGCATCAAACATATCAGATATCAGTTTGCATGTCAAAGTGTTGTAACCTGGGGGTAGCGGCTGCCAACACAACATTCAAAAAGGGCAGCCGTACCAAAAAAAAAGAAAGAAAAAAAAATAGGAGAAGCGAAACCGCAGTTTCGCCCCCCGTCAACGCCCAAGAAAGTTTCACTTTGCTTTGGCAAGTTAGAACTAACAAAAGAAAAACTCGAAGAACTCAAGAAAACATTTTTTGTTAGTTTTTTTTTTAAGTTTTTTTTGTTTTTTTGTTTTTAATTTTGTTTTTTTTTTTGCGTTTTTTTTTCTCATCTGCGACTTGACGGTGATTTCGCCAAGTCTACATCGATTCAGAACCAGTTTCTGAAGTACCCAATTCAACGCAATGCCAAACTCGGTTTAAAATCCGCAAAACTGTCGCATGTTGGCACGCGCTAGCTTCCTCACTCGGCGCATGTTCTCTGGGACTGGAGTCGAGGCGCGAATTGGGGCAGATCTTCTTCTCCTGCGTGGCACTTCAATCGCTCGAGGAGCAATAACATCTAAATAGCTTCCTCCCAAGAAGTCCAACGTTGGAGATGTTGGTTGGATATTTCCAACGCAACAATAACTCGGTTCAGAAGAAATGTAGCTTCCTCCTAACGAGTAGTGTAGGGTCGGACTTGTAGGACGAAGGCGGCCAGCACATTCGAATGTTTGGTCACCGAAAAAGAACCTCTCGAAAGAGCTTTCGTCGTCGTCGTCGTCCTCCTCCTCCTCCTCTCCAACGTGCGCCACAACGAACGGTTGTTGTTCATATTCCTCCCTCGCAACCTGTTCCGGAATTCCAGCATTCGATGAAAGCGGTGGAATGCTTTCTTCCATCTGATTTTCAGAGACAGGCAGAAATAGTGAGGATATTTCACTTACTTCGTCGTCGGAGCTGTCCCTTGGGATGGCACGAAGAAAATCCCAAAGCTGACCAGCCTTTCCATTAGACGACATCTCTCTTTGAGCACGAAGGATAATGTCTTCTATATTCATGGATGGTCCCGACACTTCGAATAAGCTGGAGTCGGTGCCCGGTGCCTCCAACAGGCTTGAGCAATCACCCTCGTACTCAGAACTGTTAGGGCTCAAGGAGATGTTGACGGCCTCCTCACGAGCCTCTTCACCAGACGCCTTCTGCTCAGGTGGTACGGCGTCATCCTCCTCCACATTCCTTGTGCGGAATCTCTTCCAGCGCATCAACATAGATGTCACGAATGCTATTGCGCAAATTTTCGCCATCTTCTCTCTCTCTCTTTTCGTTAATACGAATCCACCGATAACGTGGTGGAGAATTAAAAGGGTCGACTCCCGGCCGCAAAACGAATAAACGATGAATCGTGTAAACGTGACACAGCGAGGAGCCGAGGACGCGCGCGCGAAACGCAAGTCCTTATATACCCATCGAGATGAAAAATTTCCCAGAAATTTTTGGAAAATTCCTAGAATCGTATAAAAATTTTGTATAACATTCCCCTGTACGACAGGTTCGAAAAATTTCCTGGAATTCCAGAAAATTTCCGGGATATTTTTGGACCCGACCAAGAATGGTTGCAGCTGACGATTCGACGGTTCAGTAATCGAACCTGTAGACCCGGCTGTTCATATTGTTATTATTATTATTATTTTTTTTTCATCAATAAGTAGGGGACGTCCTCGGCTGTAAAAGTATATCACGACGTTGAAGATGCAGCGCCATCTATCGATCATAACTGTGGAATGCTACGGTTCCAATGCAGACAGTCCATGTAATTGAAATTACGTTCTCGCAGATGCGCGAATTCATACAGTTACTTTCAGATACGAAATAAATTTATCTCATCGAGAGTCTCTGAGTGCATTTAAAGTCCACCACCAACTTGGACGGCAAAAGCGATGACTGGCGAGAAGAGCTTCAAATCACAAATGCTTCATTTCAGAACCTTAATGTTTTCACAGTTTTGTACAGTGCTTGCAGAGCATCTGATCTCTTGAATGATATGAAAAATAAAACTCGTATGGTAAGCAGTTTCTTGGGATTGGATCGGCAAAGAAAAGACGTTCAATAAACCTCCAGATGAAAACACTAGCATCAAACATATCAGATATCAGTTTGCATGTCAAAGTGTTGTAACCTGGGGGTAGCGGCTGCCAACACAACATTCAAAAAGGGCAGCCGTACCAAAAAAAAAGAAAGAAAAAAAAATAGGAGAAGCGAAACCGCAGTTTCGCCCCCCGTCAACGCCCAAGAAAGTTTCACTTTGCTTTGGCAAGTTAGAACTAACAAAAGAAAAACTCGAAGAACTCAAGAAAACATTTTTTGTTAGTTTTTTTTTTTAAGTTTTTTTGTTTTTAATTTTTTTTTTTTTTTTTTTTTGCGTTTTTTTTTTCTCATCTGCGACTTGACGGTGATTTCGCCAAGTCTACATCGATTCAGAACCAGTTTCTGAAGTACCCAATTCAACGCAATGCCAAACTCGGTTTAAAATCCGCAAAACTGTCGCATGTTGGCACGCGCTAGCTTCCTCACTCGGCGCATGTTCTCTGGGACTGGAGTCGAGGCGCGAATTGGGGCAGATCTTCTTCTCCTGCGTGGCACTTCAATCGCTCGAGGAGCAATAACATCTAAATAGCTTCCTCCCAAGAAGTCCAACGTTGGAGATGTTGGTTGGATATTTCCAACGCAACAATAACTCGGTTCAGAAGAAATGTAGCTTCCTCCTAACGAGTAGTGTAGGGTCGGACTTGTAGGACGAAGGCGGCCAGCACATTTGAATGTTTGGTCACCGAAAAAGAACCTCTCGAAAGAGCTTTCGTCGTCGTCGTCGTCCTCCTCCTCCTCCTCTCCAACGTGCGCCACAACGAACGGTTGTTGTTCATATTCCTCCCTCGCAACCTGTTCCGGAATTCCAGCATTCGATGAAAGCGGTGGAATGCTTTCTTCCATCTGATTTTCAGAGACAGGCAGAAATAGTGAGGATATTTCACTTACTTCGTCGTCGGAGCTGTCCCTTGGGATGGCACGAAGAAAATCCCAAAGCTGACCAGCCTTTCCATTAGACGACATCTCTCTTTGAGCACGAAGGATAATGTCTTCTATATTCATGGATGGTCCCGACACTTCGAATAAGCTGGAGTCGGTGCCCGGTGCCTCCAACAGGCTTGAGCAATCACCCTCGTACTCAGAACTGTTAGGGCTCAAGGAGATGTTGACGGCCTCCTCACGAGCCTCTTCACCAGACGCCTTCTGCTCAGGTGGTACGGCGTCATCCTCCTCCACATTCCTTGTGCGGAATCTCTTCCAGCGCATCAACATAGATGTCACGAATGCTATTGCGCAAATTTTCGCCATCTTCTCTCTCTCTCTTTTCGTTAATACGAATCCACCGATAACGTGGTGGAGAATTAAAAGGGTCGACTCCCGGCCGCAAAACGAATAAACGATGAATCGTGTAAACGTGACACAGCGAGGAGCCGAGGACGCGCGCGCGAAACGCAAGTCCTTATATACCCATCGAGATGAAAAATTTCCCAGAAATTTTTGGAAAATTCCTAGAATCGTATAAAAATTTTGTATAACATTCCCCTGTACGACAGGTTCGAAAAATTTCCTGGAATTCCAGAAAATTTCCGGGATATTTTTGGACCCGACCAAGAATGGTTGCAGCTGACGATTCGACGGTTCAGTAATCGAACCTGTAGACCCGGCTGTTCATATTGTTATTATTATTATTATTTTTTTTTCATCAATAAGTAGGGGACGTCCTCGGCTGTAAAAGTATATCACGACGTTGAAGATGCAGCGCCATCTATCGATCATAACTGTGGAATGCTACGGTTCCAATGCAGACAGTCCATGTAATTGAAATTACGTTCTCGCAGATGCGCGAATTCATACAGTTACTTTCAGATACGAAATAAATTTATCTCATCGAGAGTCTCTGAGTGCATTTAAAGTCCACCACCAACTTGGACGGGAAAAGCGATGACTGGCGAGAAGAGCTTCAAATCACAAATGCTTCATTTCAGAACCTTAATGTTTTCACAGTTTTGTACAGTGCTTGCAGAGCATCTGATCTCTTGAATGATATGAAAAATAAAACTCGTATGGTAAGCAGTTTCTTGGGATTGGATCGGCAAAGAAAATACGTTCAATAAACCTCCAGATGAAAACACTAGCATCAAACATATCAGATATCAGTTTGCATGTCAAAGTGTTGTAACCTGGGGGTAGCGGCTGCCAACACAACATTCAAAAAGGGCAGCCGTACCAAAAAAAAAGAAAGAAAAAAAAATAGGAGAAGCGAAACCGCAGTTTCGCCCCCCGTCAACGCCCAAGAAAGTTTCACTTTGCTTTGGCAAGTTAGAACTAACAAAAGAAAAACTCGAAGAACTCAAGAAAACATTTTTTGTTAGTTTTTTTTTTTAAGTTTTTTTTGTTTTTTTGTTTTTAATTTTGTTTTTTTTTTTGCGTTTTTTTTTCTCATCTGCGACTTGACGGTGATTTCGCCAAGTCTACATCGATTCAGAACCAGTTTCTGAAGTACCCAATTCAACGCAATGCCAAACTCGGTTTAAAATCCGCAAAACTGTCGCATGTTGGCACGCGCTAGCTTCCTCACTCGGCGCATGTTCTCTGGGACTGGAGTCGAGGCGCGAATTGGTGCAGATCTTCTTCTCCTGCGTGGCACTTCAATCGCTCGAGGAGCAATAACATCTAAATAGCTTCCTCCCAAGAAGTCCAACGTTGGAGATGTTGGTTGGATATTTCCAACGCAACAATAACTCGGTTCAGAAGAAATGTAGCTTCCTCCTAACGAGTAGTGTAGGGTCGGACTTGTAGGACGAAGGCGGCCAGCACATTCGAATGTTTGGTCACCGAAAAAGAACCTCTCGAAAGAGCTTTCGTCGTCGTCGTCGTCCTCCTCCTCCTCCTCTCCAACGTGCGCCACAACGAACGGTTGTTGTTCATATTCCTCCCTCGCAACCTGTTCCGGAATTCCAGCATTCGATGAAAGCGGTGGAATGCTTTCTTCCATCTGATTTTCAGAGACAGGCAGAAATAGTGAGGATATTTCACTTACTTCGTCGTCGGAGCTGTTCCTTGGGATGGCACGAAGAAAATCCCAAAGCTGACCAGCCTTTCCATTAGACGACATCTCTCTTTGAGCACGAAGGATAATGTCTTCTATATTCATGGATGGTCCCGACACTTCGAATAAGCTGGAGTCGGTGCCCGGTGCCTCCAACAGGCTTGAGCAATCACCCTCGTACTCAGAACTGTTAGGGCTCAAGGAGATGTTGACGGCCTCCTCACGAGCCTCTTCACCAGACGCCTTCTGCTCAGGTGGTACGGCGTCATCCTCCTCCACATTCCTTGTGCGGAATCTCTTCCAGCGCATCAACATAGATGTCACGAATGCTATTGCGCAAATTTTCGCCATCTTCTCTCTCTCTCTTTTCGTTAATACGAATCCACCGATAACGTGGTGGAGAATTAAAAGGGTCGACTCCCGGCCGCAAAACGAATAAACGATGAATCGTGTAAACGTGACACAGCGAGGAGCCGAGGACGCGCGCGCGAAACGCAAGTCCTTATATACCCATCGAGATGAAAAATTTCCCAGAAATTTTTGGAAAATTCCTAGAATCGTATAAAAATTTTGTATAACATTCCCCTGTACGACAGGTTCGAAAAATTTCCTGGAATTCCAGAAAATTTCCGGGATATTTTTGGACCCGACCAAGAATGGTTGCAGCTGACGATTCGACGGTTCAGTAATCGAACCTGTAGACCCGGCTGTTCATATTGTTATTATTTTTTTTTTTTTCATCAATAAGTAGGGGACGTCCTCGGCTGTAAAAGTATATCACGACGTTGAAGATGCAGCGCCATCTATCGATCATAACTGTAGAATGCTACGGTTCCAATGCAGACAGTCCATGTAATTGAAATTACGTTCTCGCAGATGCGCGAATTCATACAGTTACTTTCAGATACGAAATAAATTTATCTCATCGAGAGTCTCTGAGTGCATTTAAAGTCCACCACCAACTTGGACGGGAAAAGCGATGACTGGCGAGAAGAGCTTCAAATCACAAATGCTTCATTTCAGAACCTTAATGTTTTCACAGTTTTGTACAGTGCTTGCAGAGCATCTGATCTCTTGAATGATATGAAAAATAAAACTCGTATGGTAAGCAGTTTCTTGGGATTGGATCGGCAAAGAAAAGACGTTCAATAAACCTCCAGATGAAAACACTAGCATCAAACATATCAGATATCAGTTTGCATGTCAAAGTGTTGTAACCTGGGGGTAGCGGCTGCCAACACAACATTCAAAAAGGGCAGCCGTACCAAAAAAAAAGAAAGAAAAAAAAATAGGAGAAGCGAAACCGCAGTTTCGCCCCCCGTCAACGCCCAAGAAAGTTTCACTTTGCTTTGGCAAGTTAGAACTAACAAAAGAAAAACTCGAAGAACTCAAGAAAACATTTTTTGTTAGTTTTTTTTTTAAGTTTTTTTTGTTTTTTTGTTTTTAATTTTGTTTTTTTTTTGCGTTTTTTTTTCTCATCTGCGACTTGACGGTGATTTCGCCAAGTCTACATCGATTCAGAACCAGTTTCTGAAGTACCCAATTCAACGCAATGCCAAACTCGGTTTAAAATCCGCAAAACTGTCGCATGTTGGCACGCGCTAGCTTCCTCACTCGGCGCATGTTCTCTGGGACTGGAGTCGAGGCGCGAATTGGGGCAGATCTTCTTCTCCTGCGTGGCACTTCAATCGCTCGAGGAGCAATAACATCTAAATAGCTTCCTCCCAAGAAGTCCAACGTTGGAGATGTTGGTTGGATATTTCCAACGCAACAATAACTCGGTTCAGAAGAAATGTAGCTTCCTCCTAACGAGTAGTGTAGGGTCGGACTTGTAGGACGAAGGCGGCCAGCACATTCGAATGTTTGGTCACCGAAAAAGAACCTCTCGAAAGAGCTTTCGTCGTCGTCGTCGTCCTCCTCCTCCTCCTCTCCAACGTGCGCCACAACGAACGGTTGTTGTTCATATTCCTCCCTCGCAACCTGTTCCGGAATTCCAGCATTCGATGAAAGCGGTGGAATGCTTTCTTCCATCTGATTTTCAGAGACAGGCAGAAATAGTGAGGATATTTCACTTACTTCGTCGTCGGAGCTGTCCCTTGGGATGGCACGAAGAAAATCCCAAAGCTGACCAGCCTTTCCATTAGACGACATCTCTCTTTGAGCACGAAGGATAATGTCTTCTATATTCATGGATGGTCCCGACACTTCGAATAAGCTGGAGTCGGTGCCCGGTGCCTCCAACAGGCTTGAGCAATCACCCTCGTACTCAGAACTGTTAGGGCTCAAGGAGATGTTGACGGCCTCCTCACGAGCCTCTTCACCAGACGCCTTCTGCTCAGGTGGTACGGCGTCATCCTCCTCCACATTCCTTGTGCGGAATCTCTTCCAGCGCATCAACATAGATGTCACGAATGCTATTGCGCAAATTTTCGCCATCTTCTCTCTCTCTCTTTTCGTTAATACGAATCCACCGATAACGTGGTGGAGAATTAAAAGGGTCGACTCCCGGCCGCAAAACGAATAAACGATGAATCGTGTAAACGTGACACAGCGAGGAGCCGAGGACGCGCGCGCGAAACGCAAGTCCTTATATACCCATCGAGATGAAAAATTTCCCAGAAATTTTTGGAAAATTCCTAGAATCGTATAAAAATTTTGTATAACATTCCCCTGTACGACAGGTTCGAAAAATTTCCTGGAATTCCAGAAAATTTCCGGGATATTTTTGGACCCGACCAAGAATGGTTGCAGCTGACGATTCGACGGTTCAGTAATCGAACCTGTAGACCCGGCTGTTCATATTGTTATTATTATTATTTTTTTCATCAATAAGTAGGGGACGTCCTCGGCTGTAAAAGTATATCACGACGTTGAAGATGCAGCGCCATCTATCGATCATAACTGTGGAATGCTACGGTTCCAATGCAGACAGTCCATGTAATTGAAATTACGTTCTCGCAGATGCGCGAATTCATACAGTTACTTTCAGATACGAAATAAATTTATCTCATCGAGAGTCTCTGAGTGCATTTAAAGTCCACCACCAACTTGGACGGCAAAAGCGATGACTGGCGAGAAGAGCTTCAAATCACAAATGCTTCATTTCAGAACCTTAATGTTTTCACAGTTTTGTACAGTGCTTGCAGAGCATCTGATCTCTTGAATGATATGAAAAATAAAACTCGTATGGTAAGCAGTTTCTTGGGATTGGATCGGCAAAGAAAAGACGTTCAATAAACCTCCAGATGAAAACACTAGCATCAAACATATCAGATATCAGTTTGCATGTCAAAGTGTTGTAACCTGGGGGTAGCGGCTGCCAACACAACATTCAAAAAGGGCAGCCGTACCAAAAAAAAAGAAAGAAAAAAAAATAGGAGAAGCGAAACCGCAGTTTCGCCCCCCGTCAACGCCCAAGAAAGTTTCACTTTGCTTTGGCAAGTTAGAACTAACAAAAGAAAAACTCGAAGAACTCAAGAAAACATTTTTTGTTAGTTTTTTTTTTTAAGTTTTTTTTTGTTTTTTTGTTTTTAATTTTTTTTTTTTTTTTTTGCGTTTTTTTTTCTCATCTGCGACTTGACGGTGATTTCGCCAAGTCTACATCGATTCAGAACCAGTTTCTGAAGTACCCAATTCAACGCAATGCCAAACTCGGTTTAAAATCCGCAAAACTGTCGCATGTTGGCACGCGCTAGCTTCCTCACTCGGCGCATGTTCTCTGGGACTGGAGTCGAGGCGCGAATTGGGGCAGATCTTCTTCTCCTGCGTGGCACTTCAATCGCTCGAGGAGCAATAACATCTAAATAGCTTCCTCCCAAGAAGTCCAACGTTGGAGATGTTGGTTGGATATTTCCAACGCAACAATAACTCGGTTCAGAAGAAATGTAGCTTCCTCCTAACGAGTAGTGTAGGGTCGGACTTGTAGGACGAAGGCGGCCAGCACATTCGAATGTTTGGTCACCGAAAAAGAACCTCTCGAAAGAGCTTTCGTCGTCGTCGTCGTCCTCCTCCTCTCCAACGTGCGCCACAACGAACGGTTGTTGTTCATATTCCTCCCTCGCAACCTGTTCCGGAATTCCAGCATTCGATGAAAGCGGTGGAATGCTTTCTTCCATCTGATTTTCAGAGACAGGCAGAAATAGTGAGGATATTTCACTTACTTCGTCGTCGGAGCTGTCCCTTGGGATGGCACGAAGAAAATCCCAAAGCTGACCAGCCTTTCCATTAGACGACATCTCTCTTTGAGCACGAAGGATAATGTCTTCTATATTCATGGATGGTCCCGACACTTCGAATAAGCTGGAGTCGGTGCCCGGTGCCTCCAACAGGCTTGAGCAATCACCCTCGTACTCAGAACTGTTAGGGCTCAAGGAGATGTTGACGGCCTCCTCACGAGCCTCTTCACCAGACGCCTTCTGCTCAGGTGGTACGGCGTCATCCTCCTCCACATTCCTTGTGCGGAATCTCTTCCAGCGCATCAACATAGATGTCACGAATGCTATTGCGCAAATTTTCGCCATCTTCTCTCTCTCTCTTTTCGTTAATACGAATCCACCGATAACGTGGTGGAGAATTAAAAGGGTCGACTCCCGGCCGCAAAACGAATAAACGATGAATCGTGTAAACGTGACACAGCGAGGAGCCGAGGACGCGCGCGCGAAACGCAAGTCCTTATATACCCATCGAGATGAAAAATTTCCCAGAAATTTTTGGAAAATTCCTAGAATCGTATAAAAATTTTGTATAACATTCCCCTGTACGACAGGTTCGAAAAATTTCCTGGAATTCCAGAAAATTTCCGGGATATTTTTGGACCCGACCAAGAATGGTTGCAGCTGACGATTCGACGGTTCAGTAATCGAACCTGTAGACCCGGCTGTTCATATTGTTATTATTATTATTATTTTTTCATCAATAAGTAGGGGACGTCCTCGGCTGTAAAAGTATATCACGACGTTGAAGATGCAGCGCCATCTATCGATCATAACTGTGGAATGCTACGGTTCCAATGCAGACAGTCCATGTAATTGAAATTACGTTGTCGCAGATGCGCGAATTCATACAGTTACTTTCAGATACGAAATAAATTTATCTCATCGAGAGTCTCTGAGTGCATTTAAAGTCCACCACCAACTTGGACGGGAAAAGCGATGACTGGCGAGAAGAGCTTCAAATCACAAATGCTTCATTTCAGAACCTTAATGTTTTCACAGTTTTGTACAGTGCTTGCAGAGCATCTGATCTCTTGAATGATATGAAAAATAAAACTCGTATGGTAAGCAGTTTCTTGGGATTGGATCGGCAAAGAAAAGACGTTCAATAAACCTCCAGATGAAAACACTAGCATCAAACATATCAGATATCAGTTTGCATGTCAAAGTGTTGTAACCTGGGGGTAGCGGCTGCCAACACAACATTCAAAAAGGGCAGCCGTACCAAAAAAAAAGAAAGAAAAAAAAATAGGAGAAGCGAAACCGCAGTTTCGCCCCCCGTCAACGCCCAAGAAAGTTTCACTTTGCTTTGGCAAGTTAGAACTAACAAAAGAAAAACTCGAAGAACTCAAGAAAACATTTTTTGTTAGTTTTTTTTTTTAAGTTTTTTTTTGTTTTTTTGTTTTTAATTTTTTTTTTTTTTTTTTGCGTTTTTTTTTCTCATCTGCGACTTGACGGTGATTTCGCCAAGTCTACATCGATTCAGAACCAGTTTCTGAAGTACCCAATTCAACGCAATGCCAAACTCGGTTTAAAATCCGCAAAACTGTCGCATGTTGGCACGCGCTAGCTTCCTCACTCGGCGCATGTTCTCTGGGACTGGAGTCGAGGCGCGAATTGGGGCAGATCTTCTTCTCCTGCGTGGCACTTCAATCGCTCGAGGAGCAATAACATCTAAATAGCTTCCTCCCAAGAAGTCCAACGTTGGAGATGTTGGTTGGATATTTCCAACGCAACAATAACTCGGTTCAGAAGAAATGTAGCTTCCTCCTAACGAGTAGTGTAGGGTCGGACTTGTAGGACGAAGGCGGCCAGCACATTCGAATGTTTGGTCACCGAAAAAGAACCTCTCGAAAGAGCTTTCGTCGTCGTCGTCGTCCTCCTCCTCTCCAACGTGCGCCACAACGAACGGTTGTTGTTCATATTCCTCCCTCGCAACCTGTTCCGGAATTCCAGCATTCGATGAAAGCGGTGGAATGCTTTCTTCCATCTGATTTTCAGAGACAGGCAGAAATAGTGAGGATATTTCACTTACTTCGTCGTCGGAGCTGTTCCTTGGGATGGCACGAAGAAAATCCCAAAGCTGACCAGCCTTTCCATTAGACGACATCTCTCTTTGAGCACGAAGGATAATGTCTTCTATATTCATGGATGGTCCCGACACTTCGAATAAGCTGGAGTCGGTGCCCGGTGCCTCCAACAGGCTTGAGCAATCACCCTCGTACTCAGAACTGTTAGGGCTCAAGGAGATGTTGACGGCCTCCTCACGAGCCTCTTCACCAGACGCCTTCTGCTCAGGTGGTACGGCGTCATCCTCCTCCACATTCCTTGTGCGGAATCTCTTCCAGCGCATCAACATAGATGTCACGAATGCTATTGCGCAAATTTTCGCCATCTTCTCTCTCTCTCTTTTCGTTAATACGAATCCACCGATAACGTGGTGGAGAATTAAAAGGGTCGACTCCCGGCCGCAAAACGAATAAACGATGAATCGTGTAAACGTGACACAGCGAGGAGCCGAGGACGCGCGCGCGAAACGCAAGTCCTTATATACCCATCGAGATGAAAAATTTCCCAGAAATTTTTGGAAAATTCCTAGAATCGTATAAAAATTTTGTATAACATTCCCCTGTACGACAGGTTCGAAAAATTTCCTGGAATTCCAGAAAATTTCCGGGATATTTTTGGACCCGACCAAGAATGGTTGCAGCTGACGATTCGACGGTTCAGTAATCGAACCTGTAGACCCGGCTGTTCATATTGTTATTATTATTATTTTTTTCATCAATAAGTAGGGGACGTCCTCGGCTGTAAAAGTATATCACGACGTTGAAGATGCAGCGCCATCTATCGATCATAACTGTGGAATGCTACGGTTCCAATGCAGACAGTCCATGTAATTGAAATTACGTTCTCGCAGATGCGCGAATTCATACAGTTACTTTCAGATACGAAATAAATTTATCTCATCGAGAGTCTCTGAGTGCATTTAAAGTCCACCACCAACTTGGACGGGAAAAGCGATGACTGGCGAGAAGAGCTTCAAATCACAAATGCTTCATTTCAGAACCTTAATGTTTTCACAGTTTTGTACAGTGCTTGCAGAGCATCTGATCTCTTGAATGATATGAAAAATAAAACTCGTATGGTAAGCAGTTTCTTGGGATTGGATCGGCAAAGAAAAGACGTTCAATAAACCTCCAGATGAAAACACTAGCATCAAACATATCAGATATCAGTTTGCATGTCAAAGTGTTGTAACCTGGGGGTAGCGGCTGCCAACACAACATTCAAAAAGGGCAGCCGTACCAAAAAAAAAGAAAGAAAAAAAAATAGGAGAAGCGAAACCGCAGTTTCGCCCCCCGTCAACGCCCAAGAAAGTTTCACTTTGCTTTGGCAAGTTAGAACTAACAAAAGAAAAACTCGAAGAACTCAAGAAAACATTTTTTGTTAGTTTTTTTTTTAAGTTTTTTTTGTTTTTTTGTTTTTAATTTTTTTTTTTTGCGTTTTTTTTTTCTCATCTGCGACTTGACGGTGATTTCGCCAAGTCTACATCGATTCAGAACCAGTTTCTGAAGTACCCAATTCAACGCAATGCCAAACTCGGTTTAAAATCCGCAAAACTGTCGCATGTTGGCACGCGCTAGCTTCCTCACTCGGCGCATGTTCTCTGGGACTGGAGTCGAGGCGCGAATTGGGGCAGATCTTCTTCTCCTGCGTGGCACTTCAATCGCTCGAGGAGCAATAACATCTAAATAGCTTCCTCCCAAGAAGTCCAACGTTGGAGATGTTGGTTGGATATTTCCAACGCAACAATAACTCGGTTCAGAAGAAATGTAGCTTCCTCCTAACGAGTAGTGTAGGGTCGGACTTGTAGGACGAAGGCGGCCAGCACATTCGAATGTTTGGTCACCGAAAAAGAACCTCTCGAAAGAGCTTTCGTCGTCGTCGTCGTCCTCCTCCTCCTCCTCTCCAACGTGCGCCACAACGAACGGTTGTTGTTCATATTCCTCCCTCGCAACCTGTTCCGGAATTCCAGCATTCGATGAAAGCGGTGGAATGCTTTCTTCCATCTGATTTTCAGAGACAGGCAGAAATAGTGAGGATATTTCACTTACTTCGTCGTCGGAGCTGTCCCTTGGGATGGCACGAAGAAAATCCCAAAGCTGACCAGCCTTTCCATTAGACGACATCTCTCTTTGAGCACGAAGGATAATGTCTTCTATATTCATGGATGGTCCCGACACTTCGAATAAGCTGGAGTCGGTGCCCGGTGCCTCCAACAGGCTTGAGCAATCACCCTCGTACTCAGAACTGTTAGGGCTCAAGGAGATGTTGACGGCCTCCTCACGAGCCTCTTCACCAGACGCCTTCTGCTCAGGTGGTACGGCGTCATCCTCCTCCACATTCCTTGTGCGGAATCTCTTCCAGCGCATCAACATAGATGTCACGAATGCTATTGCGCAAATTTTCGCCATCTTCTCTCTCTCTCTTTTCGTTAATACGAATCCACCGATAACGTGGTGGAGAATTAAAAGGGTCGACTCCCGGCCGCAAAACGAATAAACGATGAATCGTGTAAACGTGACACAGCGAGGAGCCGAGGACGCGCGCGCGAAACGCAAGTCCTTATATACCCATCGAGATGAAAAATTTCCCAGAAATTTTTGGAAAATTCCTAGAATCGTATAAAAATTTTGTATAACATTCCCCTGTACGACAGGTTCGAAAAATTTCCTGGAATTCCAGAAAATTTCCGGGATATTTTTCGACCCGACCAAGAATGGTTGCAGCTGACGATTCGACGGTTCAGTAATCGAACCTGTAGACCCGGCTGTTCATATTGTTATTATTATTTTTTTTTTCATCAATAAGTAGGGGACGTCCTCGGCTGTAAAAGTATATCACGACGTTGAAGATGCAGCGCCATCTATCGATCATAACTGTGGAATGCTACGGTTCCAATGCAGACAGTCCATGTAATTGTAATTACGTTCTCGCAGATGCGCGAATTCATACAGTTACTTTCAAATACGAAATAAATTTATCTCATCGAGAGTCTCTGAGTGCATTTAAAGTCCACCACCAACTTGGACGGCAAAAGCGAGAAGAGCTTCAAATCACAAATGCTTCATTTCAGAACCTTAATGTTTTCACAGTTTTGTACAGTGCTTGCAGAGCATCTGATCTCTTGAATGATATGAAAAATAAAACTCGTATGGTAAGCAGTTTCTTGGGATTGGATCGGCAAAGAAAAGACGTTCAATAAACCTCCAGATGAAAACACTAGCATCAAACATATCAGATATCAGTTTGCATGTCAAAGTGTTGTAACCTGGGGGTAGCGGCTGCCAACACAACATTCAAAAAGGGCAGCCGTACCAAAAAAAAAGAAAGAAAAAAAAATAGGAGAAGCGAAACCGCAGTTTCGCCCCCCGTCAACGCCCAAGAAAGTTTCACTTTGCTTTGGCAAGTTAGAACTAACAAAAGAAAAACTCGAAGAACTCAAGAAAACATTTTTTGTTAGTTTTTTTTTTAAGTTTTTTTTGTTTTTTTGTTTTTAATTTTTTTTTTTTTGCGTTTTTTTTTTCTCATCTGCGACTTGACGGTGATTTCGCCAAGTCTACATCGATTCAGAACCAGTTTCTGAAGTACCCAATTCAACGCAATGCCAAACTCGGTTTAAAATCCGCAAAACTGTCGCATGTTGGCACGCGCTAGCTTCCTCACTCGGCGCATGTTCTCTGGGACTGGAGTCGAGGCGCGAATTGGGGCAGATCTTCTTCTCCTGCGTGGCACTTCAATCGCTCGAGGAGCAATAACATCTAAATAGCTTCCTCCCAAGAAGTCCAACGTTGGAGATGTTGGTTGGATATTTCCAACGCAACAATAACTCGGTTCAGAAGAAATGTAGCTTCCTCCTAACGAGTAGTGTAGGGTCGGACTTGTAGGACGAAGGCGGCCAGCACATTCGAATGTTTGGTCACCGAAAAAGAACCTCTCGAAAGAGCTTTCGTCGTCGTCGTCGTCCTCCTCCTCCTCCTCTCCAACGTGCGCCACAACGAACGGTTGTTGTTCATATTCCTCCCTCGCAACCTGTTCCGGAATTCCAGCATTCGATGAAAGCGGTGGAATGCTTTCTTCCATCTGATTTTCAGAGACAGGCAGAAATAGTGAGGATATTTCACTTACTTCGTCGTCGGAGCTGTCCCTTGGGATGGCACGAAGAAAATCCCAAAGCTGACCAGCCTTTCCATTAGACGACATCTCTCTTTGAGCACGAAGGATAATGTCTTCTATATTCATGGATGGTCCCGACACTTCGAATAAGCTGGAGTCGGTGCCCGGTGCCTCCAACAGGCTTGAGCAATCACCCT
This sequence comes from Pholcus phalangioides, assembly GCF_987345545.1. Taxonomy (NCBI): domain Eukaryota; kingdom Metazoa; phylum Arthropoda; class Arachnida; order Araneae; family Pholcidae; genus Pholcus; species Pholcus phalangioides. The sequence goes on from NW_028301637.1 coordinate 144,415, forward strand.
CGTACTCAGAACTGTTAGGGCTCAAGGAGATGTTGACGGCCTCCTCACGAGCCTCTTCACCAGACGCCTTCTGCTCAGGTGGTACGGCGTCATCCTCCTCCACATTCCTTGTGCGGAATCTCTTCCAGCGCATCAACATAGATGTCACGAATGCTATTGCGCAAATTTTCGCCATCTTCTCTCTCTCTCTTTTCGTTAATACGAATCCACCGATAACGTGGTGGAGAATTAAAAGGGTCGACTCCCGGCCGCAAAACGAATAAACGATGAATCGTGTAAACGTGACACAGCGAGGAGCCGAGGACGCGCGCGCGAAACGCAAGTCCTTATATACCCATCGAGATGAAAAATTTCCCAGAAATTTTTGGAAAATTCCTAGAATCGTATAAAAATTTTGTATAACATTCCCCTGTACGACAGGTTCGAAAAATTTCCTGGAATTCCAGAAAATTTCCGGGATATTTTTCGACCCGACCAAGAATGGTTGCAGCTGACGATTCGACGGTTCAGTAATCGAACCTGTAGACCCGGCTGTTCATATTGTTATTATTATTTTTTTTTTTCATCAATAAGTAGGGGACGTCCTCGGCTGTAAAAGTATATCACGACGTTGAAGATGCAGCGCCATCTATCGATCATAACTGTGGAATGCTACGGTTCCAATGCAGACAGTCCATGTAATTGAAATTACGTTCTCGCAGATGCGCGAATTCATACAGTTACTTTCAGATACGAAATAAATTTATCTCATCGAGAGTCTCTGAGTGCATTTAAAGTCCACCACCAACTTGGACGGGAAAAGCGATGACTGGCGAGAAGAGCTTCAAATCACAAATGCTTCATTTCAGAACCTTAATGTTTTCACAGTTTTGTACAGTGCTTGCAGAGCATCTGATCTCTTGAATGATATGAAAAATAAAACTCGTATGGTAAGCAGTTTCTTGGGATTGGATCGGCAAAGAAAAGACGTTCAATAAACCTCCAGATGAAAACACTAGCATCAAACATATCAGATATCAGTTTGCATGTCAAAGTGTTGTAACCTGGGGGTAGCGGCTGCCAACACAACATTCAAAAAGGGCAGCCGTACCAAAAAAAAAGAAAGAAAAAAAAATAGGAGAAGCGAAACCGCAGTTTCGCCCCCCGTCAACGCCCAAGAAAGTTTCACTTTGCTTTGGCAAGTTAGAACTAACAAAAGAAAAACTCGAAGAACTCAAGAAAACATTTTTTGTTAGTTTTTTTTTTTAAGTTTTTTTTGTTTTTTTGTTTTTAATTTTTTTTTTTGCGTTTTTTTTGCGTTTTTTTTTTCTCATCTGCGACTTGACGGTGATTTCGCCAAGTCTACATCGATTCAGAACCAGTTTCTGAAGTACCCAATTCAACGCAATGCCAAACTCGGTTTAAAATCCGCAAAACTGTCGCATGTTGGCACGCGCTAGCTTCCTCACTCGGCGCATGTTCTCTGGGACTGGAGTCGAGGCGCGAATTGGGGCAGATCTTCTTCTCCTGCGTGGCACTTCAATCGCTCGAGGAGCAATAACATCTAAATAGCTTCCTCCCAAGAAGTCCAACGTTGGAGATGTTGGTTGGATATTTCCAACGCAACAATAACTCGGTTCAGAAGAAATGTAGCTTCCTCCTAACGAGTAGTGTAGGGTCGGACTTGTAGGACAAAGGCGGCCAGCACATTTGAATGTTTGGTCACCGAAAAAGAACCTCTCGAAAGAGCTTTCGTCGTCGTCGTCGTCCTCCTCCTCCTCCTCTCCAACGTGCGCCACAACGAACGGTTGTTGTTCATATTCCTCCCTCGCAACCTGTTCCGGAATTCCAGCATTCGATGAAAGCGGTGGAATGCTTTCTTCCATCTGATTTTCAGAGACAGGCAGAAATAGTGAGGATATTTCACTTACTTCGTCGTCGGAGCTGTCCCTTGGGATGGCACGAAGAAAATCCCAAAGCTGACCAGCCTTTCCATTAGACGACATCTCTCTTTGAGCACGAAGGATAATGTCTTCTATATTCATGGATGGTCCCGACACTTCGAATAAGCTGGAGTCGGTGCCCGGTGCCTCCAACAGGCTTGAGCAATCACCCTCGTACTCAGAACTGTTAGGGCTCAAGGAGAGATGTTGACGGCCTCCTCACGAGCCTCTTCACCAGACGCCTTCTGCTCAGGTGGTACGGCGTCATCCTCCTCCACATTCCTTGTGCGGAATCTCTTCCAGCGCATCAACATAGATGTCACGAATGCTATTGCGCAAATTTTCGCCATCTTCTCTCTCTCTCTTTTCGTTAATACGAATCCACCGATAACGTGGTGGAGAATTAAAAGGGTCGACTCCCGGCCGCAAAACGAATAAACGATGAATCGTGTAAACGTGACACAGCGAGGAGCCGAGGACGCGCGCGCGAAACGCAAGTCCTTATATACCCATCGAGATGAAAAATTTCCCAGAAATTTTTGGAAAATTCCTAGAATCGTATAAAAATTTTGTATAACATTCCCCTGTACGACAGGTTCGAAAAATTTCCTGGAATTCCAGAAAATTTCCGGGATATTTTTGGACCCGACCAAGAATGGTTGCAGCTGACGATTCGACGGTTCAGTAATCGAACCTGTAGACCCGGCTGTTCATATTGTTATTATTATTATTTTTTTTCATCAATAAGTAGGGGACGTCCTCGGCTGTAAAAGTATATCACGACGTTGAAGATGCAGCGCCATCTATCGATCATAACTGTGGAATGCTACGGTTCCAATGCAGACAGTCCATGTAATTGAAATTACGTTCTCGCAGATGCGCGAATTCATACAGTTACTTTCAGATACGAAATAAATTTATCTCATCGAGAGTCTCTGAGTGCATTTAAAGTCCACCACCAACTTGGACGGGAAAAGCGATGACTGGCGAGAAGAGCTTCAAATCACAAATGCTTCATTTCAGAACCTTAATGTTTTCACAGTTTTGTACAGTGCTTGCAGAGCATCTGATCTCTTGAATGATATGAAAAATAAAACTCGTATGGTAAGCAGTTTCTTGGGATTGGATCGGCAAAGAAAAGACGTTCAATAAACCTCCAGATGAAAACACTAGCATCAAACATATCAGATATCAGTTTGCATGTCAAAGTGTTGTAACCTGGGGGTAGCGGCTGCCAACACAACATTCAAAAAGGGCAGCCGTACCAAAAAAAAAGAAAGAAAAAAAAATAGGAGAAGCGAAACCGCAGTTTCGCCCCCCGTCAACGCCCAAGAAAGTTTCACTTTGCTTTGGCAAGTTAGAACTAACAAAAGAAAAACTCGAAGAACTCAAGAAAACATTTTTTGTTAGTTTTTTTTTTTAAGTTTTTTTTGTTTTTTTGTTTTTAATTTTTTTTTTTTTGTTTTGCGTTTTTTTTTCTCATCTGCGACTTGACGGTGATTTCGCCAAGTCTACATCGATTCAGAACCAGTTTCTGAAGTACCCAATTCAACGCAATGCCAAACTCGGTTTAAAATCCGCAAAACTGTCGCATGTTGGCACGCGCTAGCTTCCTCACTCGGCGCATGTTCTCTGGGACTGGAGTCGAGGCGCGAATTGGGGCAGATCTTCTTCTCCTGCGTGGCACTTCAATCGCTCGAGGAGCAATAACATCTAAATAGCTTCCTCCCAAGAAGTCCAACGTTGGAGATGTTGGTTGGATATTTCCAACGCAACAATAACTCGGTTCAGAAGAAATGTAGCTTCCTCCTAACGAGTAGTGTAGGGTCGGACTTGTAGGACAAAGGCGGCCAGCACATTTGAATGTTTGGTCACCGAAAAAGAACCTCTCGAAAGAGCTTTCGTCGTCGTTGTCGTCCTCCTCCTCCTCCTCTCCAACGTGCGCCACAACGAACGGTTGTTGTTCATATTCCTCCCTCGCAACCTGTTCCGGAATTCCAGCATTCGATGAAAGCGGTGGAATGCTTTCTTCCATCTGATTTTCAGAGACAGGCAGAAATAGTGAGGATATTTCACTTACTTCGTCGTCGGAGCTGTCCCTTGGGATGGCACGAAGAAAATCCCAAAGCTGACCAGCCTTTCCATTAGACGACATCTCTCTTTGAGCACGAAGGATAATGTCTTCTATATTCATGGATGGTCCCGACACTTCGAATAAGCTGGAGTCGGTGCCCGGTGCCTCCAACAGGCTTGAGCAATCACCCTCGTACTCAGAACTGTTAGGGCTCAAGGAGATGTTGACGGCCTCCTCACGAGCCTCTTCACCAGACGCCTTCTGCTCAGGTGGTACGGCGTCATCCTCCTCCACATTCCTTGTGCGGAATCTCTTCCAGCGCATCAACATAGATGTCACGAATGCTATTGCGCAAATTTTCGCCATCTTCTCTCTCTCTCTTTTCGTTAATACGAATCCACCGATAACGTGGTGGAGAATTAAAAGGGTCGACTCCCGGCCGCAAAACGAATAAACGATGAATCGTGTAAACGTGACACAGCGAGGAGCCGAGGACGCGCGCGCGAAACGCAAGTCCTTATATACCCATCGAGATGAAAAATTTCCCAGAAATTTTTGGAAAATTCCTAGAATCGTATAAAAATTTTGTATAACATTCCCCTGTACGACAGGTTCGAAAAATTTCCTGGAATTCCAGAAAATTTCCGGGATATTTTTGGACCCAACCAAGAATGGTTGCAGCTGACGATTCGACGGTTCAGTAATCGAACCTGTAGACCCGGCTGTTCATATTGTTATTATTATTTTTTTTTTCATCAATAAGTAGGGGACGTCCTCGGCTGTAAAAGTATATCACGACGTTGAAGATGCAGCGCCATCTATCGATCATAACTGTGGAATGCTACGGTTCCAATGCAGACAGTCCATGTAATTGAAATTACGTTCTCGCAGATGCGCGAATTCATACAGTTACTTTCAGATACGAAATAAATTTATCTCATCGAGAGTCTCTGAGTGCATTTAAAGTCCACCACCAACTTGGACGGGAAAAGCGATGACTGGCGAGAAGAGCTTCAAATCACAAATGCTTCATTTCAGAACCTTAATGTTTTCACAGTTTTGTACAGTGCTTGCAGAGCATCTGATCTCTTGAATGATATGAAAAATAAAACTCGTATGGTAAGCAGTTTCTTGGGATTGGATCGGCAAAGAAAAGACGTTCAATAAACCTCCAGATGAAAACACTAGCATCAAACATATCAGATATCAGTTTGCATGTCAAAGTGTTGTAACCTGGGGGTAGCGGCTGCCAACACAACATTCAAAAAGGGCAGCCGTACCAAAAAAAAAGAAAGAAAAAAAAATAGGAGAAGCGAAACCGCAGTTTCGCCCCCCGTCAACGCCCAAGAAAGTTTCACTTTGCTTTGGCAAGTTAGAACTAACAAAAGAAAAACTCGAAGAACTCAAGAAAACATTTTTTGTTAGTTTTTTTTTTAAAGTTTTTTTTGTTTTTTTGTTTTTAATTTTTTTTTTGCGTTTTTTTTTTCTCATCTGCGACTTGACGGTGATTTCGCCAAGTCTACATCGATTCAGAACCAGTTTCTGAAGTACCCAATTCAACGCAATGCCAAACTCGGTTTAAAATCCGCAAAACTGTCGCATGTTGGCACGCGCTAGCTTCCTCACTCGGCGCATGTTCTCTGGGACTGGAGTCGAGGCGCGAATTGGGGCAGATCTTCTTCTCCTGCGTGGCACTTCAATCGCTCGAGGAGCAATAACATCTAAATAGCTTCCTCCCAAGAAGTCCAACGTTGGAGATGTTGGTTGGATATTTCCAACGCAACAATAACTCGGTTCAGAAGAAATGTAGCTTCCTCCTAACGAGTAGTGTAGGGTCGGACTTGTAGGACGAAGGCGGCCAGCACATTCGAATGTTTGGTCACCGAAAAAGAACCTCTCGAAAGAGCTTTCGTCGTCGTCGTCGTCCTCCTCCTCCTCCTCTCCAACGTGCGCCACAACGAACGGTTGTTGTTCATATTCCTCCCTCGCAACCTGTTCCGGAATTCCAGCATTCGATGAAAGCGGTGGAATGCTTTCTTCCATCTGATTTTCAGAGACAGGCAGAAATAGTGAGGATATTTCACTTACTTCGTCGTCGGAGCTGTCCCTTGGGATGGCACGAAGAAAATCCCAAAGCTGACCAGCCTTTCCATTAGACGACATCTCTCTTTGAGCACGAAGGATAATGTCTTCTATATTCATGGATGGTCCCGACACTTCGAATAAGCTGGAGTCGGTGCCCGGTGCCTCCAACAGGCTTGAGCAATCACCCTCGTACTCAGAACTGTTAGGGCTCAAGGAGATGTTGACGGCCTCCTCACGAGCCTCTTCACCAGACGCCTTCTGCTCAGGTGGTACGGCGTCATCCTCCTCCACATTCCTTGTGCGGAATCTCTTCCAGCGCATCAACATAGATGTCACGAATGCTATTGCGCAAATTTTCGCCATCTTCTCTCTCTCTCTTTTCGTTAATACGAATCCACCGATAACGTGGTGGAGAATTAAAAGGGTCGACTCCCGGCCGCAAAACGAATAAACGATGAATCGTGTAAACGTGACACAGCGAGGAGCCGAGGACGCGCGCGCGAAACGCAAGTCCTTATATACCCATCGAGATGAAAAATTTCCCAGAAATTTTTGGAAAATTCCTAGAATCGTATAAAAATTTTGTATAACATTCCCCTGTACGACAGGTTCGAAAAATTTCCTGGAATTCCAGAAAATTTCCGGGATATTTTTGGACCCAACCAAGAATGGTTGCAGCTGACGATTCGACGGTTCAGTAATCGAACCTGTAGACCCGGCTGTTCATATTGTTATTATTATTTTTTTTTTCATCAATAAGTAGGGGACGTCCTCGGCTGTAAAAGTATATCACGACGTTGAAGATGCAGCGCCATCTATCGATCATAACTGTGGAATGCTACGGTTCCAATGCAGACAGTCCATGTAATTGAAATTACGTTCTCGCAGATGCGCGAATTCATACAGTTACTTTCAGATACGAAATAAATTTATCTCATCGAGAGTCTCTGAGTGCATTTAAAGTCCACCACCAACTTGGACGGGAAAAGCGATGACTGGCGAGAAGAGCTTCAAATCACAAATGCTTCATTTCAGAACCTTAATGTTTTCACAGTTTTGTACAGTGCTTGCAGAGCATCTGATCTCTTGAATGATATGAAAAATAAAACTCGTATGGTAAGCAGTTTCTTGGGATTGGATCGGCAAAGAAAAGACGTTCAATAAACCTCCAGATGAAAACACTAGCATCAAACATATCAGATATCAGTTTGCATGTCAAAGTGTTGTAACCTGGGGGTAGCGGCTGCCAACACAACATTCAAAAAGGGCAGCCGTACCAAAAAAAAAGAAAGAAAAAAAAATAGGAGAAGCGAAACCGCAGTTTCGCCCCCCGTCAACGCCCAAGAAAGTTTCACTTTGCTTTGGCAAGTTAGAACTAACAAAAGAAAAACTCGAAGAACTCAAGAAAACATTTTTTGTTAGTTTTTTTTTTAAAGTTTTTTTTGTTTTTTTGTTTTTAATTTTTTTTTTGCGTTTTTTTTTTCTCATCTGCGACTTGACGGTGATTTCGCCAAGTCTACATCGATTCAGAACCAGTTTCTGAAGTACCCAATTCAACGCAATGCCAAACTCGGTTTAAAATCCGCAAAACTGTCGCATGTTGGCACGCGCTAGCTTCCTCACTCGGCGCATGTTCTCTGGGACTGGAGTCGAGGCGCGAATTGGGGCAGATCTTCTTCTCCTGCGTGGCACTTCAATCGCTCGAGGAGCAATAACATCTAAATAGCTTCCTCCCAAGAAGTCCAACGTTGGAGATGTTGGTTGGATATTTCCAACGCAACAATAACTCGGTTCAGAAGAAATGTAGCTTCCTCCTAACGAGTAGTGTAGGGTCGGACTTGTAGGACGAAGGCGGCCAGCACATTCGAATGTTTGGTCACCGAAAAAGAACCTCTCGAAAGAGCTTTCGTCGTCGTCGTCGTCCTCCTCCTCTCCAACGTGCGCCACAACGAACGGTTGTTGTTCATATTCCTCCCTCGCAACCTGTTCCGGAATTCCAGCATTCGATGAAAGCGGTGGAATGCTTTCTTCCATCTGATTTTCAGAGACAGGCAGAAATAGTGAGGATATTTCACTTACTTCGTCGTCGGAGCTGTCCCTTGGGATGGCACGAAGAAAATCCCAAAGCTGACCAGCCTTTCCATTAGACGACATCTCTCTTTGAGCACGAAGGATAATGTCTTCTATATTCATGGATGGTCCCGACACTTCGAATAAGCTGGAGTCGGTGCCCGGTGCCTCCAACAGGCTTGAGCAATCACCCTCGTACTCAGAACTGTTAGGGCTCAAGGAGATGTTGACGGCCTCCTCACGAGCCTCTTCACCAGACGCCTTCTGCTCAGGTGGTACGGCGTCATCCTCCTCCACATTCCTTGTGCGGAATCTCTTCCAGCGCATCAACATAGATGTCACGAATGCTATTGCGCAAATTTTCGCCATCTTCTCTCTCTCTCTTTTCGTTAATACGAATCCACCGATAACGTGGTGGAGAATTAAAAGGGTCGACTCCCGGCCGCAAAACGAATAAACGATGAATCGTGTAAACGTGACACAGCGAGGAGCCGAGGACGCGCGCGCGAAACGCAAGTCCTTATATACCCATCGAGATGAAAAATTTCCCAGAAATTTTTGGAAAATTCCTAGAATCGTATAAAAATTTTGTATAACATTCCCCTGTACGACAGGTTCGAAAAATTTCCTGGAATTCCAGAAAATTTCAAGGATATTTTTGGACCCGACCAAGAATGGTTGCAGCTGACGATTCGACGGTTCAGTAATCGAACCTGTAGACCCGGCTGTTCATATTGTTATTATTATTTTTTTTTTCATCAATAAGTAGGGGACGTCCTCGGCTGTAAAAGTATATCACGACGTTGAAGATGCAGCGCCATCTATCGATCATAACTGTGGAATGCTACGGTTCCAATGCAGACAGTCCATGTAATTGAAATTACGTTCTCGCAGATGCGCGAATTCATACAGTTACTTTCAGATACGAAATAAATTTATCTCATCGAGAGTCTCTGAGTGCATTTAAAGTCCACCACCAACTTGGACGGGAAAAGCGATGACTGGCGAGAAGAGCTTCAAATCACAAATGCTTCATTTCAGAACCTTAATGTTTTCACAGTTTTGTACAGTGCTTGCAGAGCATCTGATCTCTTGAATGATATGAAAAATAAAACTCGTATGGTAAGCAGTTTCTTGGGATTGGATCGGCAAAGAAAAGACGTTCAATAAACCTCCAGATGAAAACACTAGCATCAAACATATCAGATATCAGTTTGCATGTCAAAGTGTTGTAACCTGGGGGTAGCGGCTGCCAACACAACATTCAAAAAGGGCAGCCGTACCAAAAAAAAAGAAAGAAAAAAAAAATAGGAGAAGCGAAACCGCAGTTTCGCCCCCCGTCAACGCCCAAGAAAGTTTCACTTTGCTTTGGCAAGTTAGAACTAACAAAAGAAAAACTCGAAGAACTCAAGAAAACATTTTTTGTTAGTTTTTTTTTTAAAGTTTTTTTTGTTTTTTTGTTTTTAATTTTTTTTTTGCGTTTTTTTTTTCTCATCTGCGACTTGACGGTGATTTCGCCAAGTCTACATCGATTCAGAACCAGTTTCTGAAGTACCCAATTCAACGCAATGCCAAACTCGGTTTAAAATCCGCAAAACTGTCGCATGTTGGCACGCGCTAGCTTCCTCACTCGGCGCATGTTCTCTGGGACTGGAGTCGAGGCGCGAATTGGGGCAGATCTTCTTCTCCTGCGTGGCACTTCAATCGCTCGAGGAGCAATAACATCTAAATAGCTTCCTCCCAAGAAGTCCAACGTTGGAGATGTTGGTTGGATATTTCCAACGCAACAATAACTCGGTTCAGAAGAAATGTAGCTTCCTCCTAACGAGTAGTGTAGGGTCGGACTTGTAGGACGAAGGCGGCCAGCACATTCGAATGTTTGGTCACCGAAAAAGAACCTCTCGAAAGAGCTTTCGTCGTCGTCGTCGTCCTCCTCCTCTCCAACGTGCGCCACAACGAACGGTTGTTGTTCATATTCCTCCCTCGCAACCTGTTCCGGAATTCCAGCATTCGATGAAAGCGGTGGAATGCTTTCTTCCATCTGATTTTCAGAGACAGGCAGAAATAGTGAGGATATTTCACTTACTTCGTCGTCGGAGCTGTCCCTTGGGATGGCACGAAGAAAATCCCAAAGCTGACCAGCCTTTCCATTAGACGACATCTCTCTTTGAGCACGAAGGATAATGTCTTCTATATTCATGGATGGTCCCGACACTTCGAATAAGCTGGAGTCGGTGCCCGGTGCCTCCAACAGGCTTGAGCAATCACCCTCGTACTCAGAACTGTTAGGGCTCAAGGAGATGTTGACGGCCTCCTCACGAGCCTCTTCACCAGACGCCTTCTGCTCAGGTGGTACGGCGTCATCCTCCTCCACATTCCTTGTGCGGAATCTCTTCCAGCGCATCAACATAGATGTCACGAATGCTATTGCGCAAATTTTCGCCATCTTCTCTCTCTCTCTTTTCGTTAATACGAATCCACCGATAACGTGGTGGAGAATTAAAAGGGTCGACTCCCGGCCGCAAAACGAATAAACGATGAATCGTGTAAACGTGACACAGCGAGGAGCCGAGGACGCGCGCGCGAAACGCAAGTCCTTATATACCCATCGAGATGAAAAATTTCCCAGAAATTTTTGGAAAATTCCTAGAATCGTATAAAAATTTTGTATAACATTCCCCTGTACGACAGGTTCGAAAAATTTCCTGGAATTCCAGAAAATTTCCGGGATATTTTTCGACCCGACCAAGAATGGTTGCAGCTGACGATTCGACGGTTCAGTAATCGAACCTGTAGACCCGGCTGTTCATATTGTTATTATTATTATTTTTTTCATCAATAAGTAGGGGACGTCCTCGGCTGTAAAAGTATATCACGACGTTGAAGATGCAGCGCCATCTATCGATCATAACTGTGGAATGCTACGGTTCCAATGCAGACAGTCCATGTAATTGAAATTACGTTCTCGCAGATGCGCGAATTCATACAGTTACTTTCAGATACGAAATAAATTTATCTCATCGAGAGTCTCTGAGTGCATTTAAAGTCCACCACCAACTTGGACGGGAAAAGCGATGACTGGCGAGAAGAGCTTCAAATCACAAATGCTTCATTTCAGAACCTTAATGTTTTCACAGTTTTGTACAGTGCTTGCAGAGCATCTGATCTCTTGAATGATATGAAAAATAAAACTCGTATGGTAAGCAGTTTCTTGGGATTGGATCGGCAAAGAAAAGACGTTCAATAAACCTCCAGATGAAAACACTAGCATCAAACATATCAGATATCAGTTTGCATGTCAAAGTGTTGTAACCTGGGGGTAGCGGCTGCCAACACAACATTCAAAAAGGGCAGCCGTACCAAAAAAAAAGAAAGAAAAAAAAAATAGGAGAAGCGAAACCGCAGTTTCGCCCCCCGTCAACGCCCAAGAAAGTTTCACTTTGCTTTGGCAAGTTAGAACTAACAAAAGAAAAACTCGAAGAACTCAAGAAAACATTTTTTGTTAGTTTTTTTTTTAAAGTTTTTTTTGTTTTTTTGTTTTTAATTTTTTTTTTGCGTTTTTTTTTTCTCATCTGCGACTTGACGGTGATTTCGCCAAGTCTACATCGATTCAGAACCAGTTTCTGAAGTACCCAATTCAACGCAATGCCAAACTCGGTTTAAAATCCGCAAAACTGTCGCATGTTGGCACGCGCTAGCTTCCTCACTCGGCGCATGTTCTCTGGGACTGGAGTCGAGGCGCGAATTGGGGCAGATCTTCTTCTCCTGCGTGGCACTTCAATCGCTCGAGGAGCAATAACATCTAAATAGCTTCCTCCCAAGAAGTCCAACGTTGGAGATGTTGGTTGGATATTTCCAACGCAACAATAACTCGGTTCAGAAGAAATGTAGCTTCCTCCTAACGAGTAGTGTAGGGTCGGACTTGTAGGACGAAGGCGGCCAGCACATTCGAATGTTTGGTCACCGAAAAAGAACCTCTCGAAAGAGCTTTCGTCGTCGTCGTCGTCCTCCTCCTCCTCCTCTCCAACGTGCGCCACAACGAACGGTTGTTGTTCATATTCCTCCCTCGCAACCTGTTCCGGAATTCCAGCATTCGATGAAAGCGGTGGAATGCTTTCTTCCATCTGATTTTCAGAGACAGGCAGAAATAGTGAGGATATTTCACTTACTTCGTCGTCGGAGCTGTCCCTTGGGATGGCACGAAGAAAATCCCAAAGCTGACCAGCCTTTCCATTAGACGACATCTCTCTTTGAGCACGAAGGATAATGTCTTCTATATTCATGGATGGTCCCGACACTTCGAATAAGCTGGAGTCGGTGCCCGGTGCCTCCAACAGGCTTGAGCAATCACCCTCGTACTCAGAACTGTTAGGGCTCAAGGAGATGTTGACGGCCTCCTCACGAGCCTCTTCACCAGACGCCTTCTGCTCAGGTGGTACGGCGTCATCCTCCTCCACATTCCTTGTGCGGAATCTCTTCCAGCGCATCAACATAGATGTCACGAATGCTATTGCGCAAATTTTCGCCATCTTCTCTCTCTCTCTTTTCGTTAATACGAATCCACCGATAACGTGGTGGAGAATTAAAAGGGTCGACTCCCGGCCGCAAAACGAATAAACGATGAATCGTGTAAACGTGACACAGCGAGGAGCCGAGGACGCGCGCGCGAAACGCAAGTCCTTATATACCCATCGAGATGAAAAATTTCCCAGAAATTTTTGGAAAATTCCTAGAATCGTATAAAAATTTTGTATAACATTCCCCTGTACGACAGGTTCGAAAAATTTCCTGGAATTCCAGAAAATTTCCGGGATATTTTTCGACCCGACCAAGAATGGTTGCAGCTGACGATTCGACGGTTCAGTAATCGAACCTGTAGACCCGGCTGTTCATATTGTTATTATTATTATTTTTTTCATCAATAAGTAGGGGACGTCCTCGGCTGTAAAAGTATATCACGACGTTGAAGATGCAGCGCCATCTATCGATCATAACTGTGGAATGCTACGGTTCCAATGCAGACAGTGCATGTAATTGAAATTACGTTCTCGCAGATGCGCGAATTCATACAGTTACTTTCAGATACGAAATAAATTTATCTCATCGAGAGTCTCTGAGTGCATTTAAAGTCCACCACCAACTTGGACGGGAAAAGCGATGACTGGCGAGAAGAGCTTCAAATCACAAATGCTTCATTTCAGAACCTTAATGTTTTCACAGTTTTGTACAGTGCTTGCAGAGCATCTGATCTCTTGAATGATATGAAAAATAAAACTCGTATGGTAAGCAGTTTCTTGGGATTGGATCGGCAAAGAAAAGACGTTCAATAAACCTCCAGATGAAAACACTAGCATCAAACATATCAGATATCAGTTTGCATGTCAAAGTGTTGTAACCTGGGGGTAGCGGCTGCCAACACAACATTCAAAAAGGGCAGCCGTACCAAAAAAAAAGAAAGAAAAAAAAATAGGAGAAGCGAAACCGCAGTTTCGCCCCCCGTCAACGCCCAAGAAAGTTTCACTTTGCTTTGGCAAGTTAGAACTAACAAAAGAAAAACTCGAAGAACTCAAGAAAACATTTTTTGTTAGTTTTTTTTTTAAGTTTTTTTTGTTTTTTTGTTTTTAATTTTTTTTTTTTTTTTTTTGCGTTTTTTTTTCTCATCTGCGACTTGACGGTGATTTCGCCAAGTCTACATCGATTCAGAACCAGTTTCTGAAGTACCCAATTCAACGCAATGCCAAACTCGGTTTAAAATCCGCAAAACTGTCGCATGTTGGCACGCGCTAGCTTCCTCACTCGGCGCATGTTCTCTGGGACTGGAGTCGAGGCGCGAATTGGGGCAGATCTTCTTCTCCTGCGTGGCACTTCAATCGCTCGAGGAGCAATAACATCTAAATAGCTTCCTCCCAAGAAGTCCAACGTTGGAGATGTTGGTTGGATATTTCCAACGCAACAATAACTCGGTTCAGAAGAAATGTAGCTTCCTCCTAACGAGTAGTGTAGGGTCGGACTTGTAGGACGAAGGCGGCCAGCACATTCGAATGTTTGGTCACCGAAAAAGAACCTCTCGAAAGAGCTTTCGTCGTCGTCGTCGTCCTCCTCCTCCTCCTCTCCAACGTGCGCCACAACGAACGGTTGTTGTTCATATTCCTCCCTCGCAACCTGTTCCGGAATTCCAGCATTCGATGAAAGCGGTGGAATGCTTTCTTCCATCTGATTTTCAGAGACAGGCAGAAATAGTGAGGATATTTCACTTACTTCGTCGTCGGAGCTGTCCCTTGGGATGGCACGAAGAAAATCCCAAAGCTGACCAGCCTTTCCATTAGACGACATCTCTCTTTGAGCACGAAGGATAATGTCTTCTATATTCATGGATGGTCCCGACACTTCGAATAAGCTGGAGTCGGTGCCCGGTGCCTCAAACAGGCTTGAGCAATCACCCTCGTACTCAGAACTGTTAGGGCTCAAGGAGATGTTGACGGCCTCCTCACGAGCCTCTTCACCAGACGCCTTCTGCTCAGGTGGTACGGCGTCATCCTCCTCCACATTCCTTGTGCGGAATCTCTTCCAGCGCATCAACATAGATGTCACGAATGCTATTGCGCAAATTTTCGCCATCTTCTCTCTCTCTCTTTTCGTTAATACGAATCCACCGATAACGTGGTGGAGAATTAAAAGGGTCGACTCCCGGCCGCAAAACGAATAAACGATGAATCGTGTAAACGTGACACAGCGAGGAGCCGAGGACGCGCGCGCGAAACGCAAGTCCTTATATACCCATCGAGATGAAAAATTTCCCAGAAATTTTTGGAAAATTCCTAGAATCGTATAAAAATTTTGTATAACATTCCCCTGTACGACAGGTTCGAAAAATTTCCTGGAATTCCAGAAAATTTCCGGGATATTTTTGGACCCGACCAAGAATGGTTGCAGCTGACGATTCGACGGTTCAGTAATCGAACCTGTAGACCCGGCTGTTCATATTGTTATTATTATTATTTTTTTCATCAATAAGTAGGGGACGTCCTCGGCTGTAAAAGTATATCACGACGTTGAAGATGCAGCGCCATCTATCGATCATAACTGTGGAATGCTACGGTTCCAATGCAGACAGTCCATGTAATTGAAATTACGTTCTCGCAGATGCGCGAATTCATACAGTTACTTTCAGATACGAAACAAATTTATCTCATCGAGAGTCTCTGAGTGCATTTAAAGTCCACCACCAACTTGGACGGGAAAAGCGATGACTGGCGAGAAGAGCTTCAAATCACAAATGCTTCATTTCAGAACCTTAATGTTTTCACAGTTTTGTACAGTGCTTGCAGAGCATCTGATCTCTTGAATGATATGAAAAATAAAACTCGTATGGTAAGCAGTTTCTTGGGATTGGATCGGCAAAGAAAAGACGTTCAATAAACCTCCAGATGAAAACACTAGCATCAAACATATCAGATATCAGTTTGCATGTCAAAGTGTTGTAACCTGGGGGTAGCGGCTGCCAACACAACATTCAAAAAGGGCAGCCGTACCAAAAAAAAAGAAAGAAAAAAAAATAGGAGAAGCGAAACCGCAGTTTCGCCCCCCGTCAACGCCCAAGAAAGTTTCACTTTGCTTTGGCAAGTTAGAACTAACAAAAGAAAAACTCGAAGAACTCAAGAAAACATTTTTTGTTAGTTTTTTTTTTTAAGTTTTTTTTGTTTTTTTGTTTTTAATTTTTTTTTTTTTTTTTTTGCGTTTTTTTTCTCATCTGCGACTTGACGGTGATTTCGCCAAGTCTACATCGATTCAGAACCAGTTTCTGAAGTACCCAATTCAACGCAATGCCAAACTCGGTTTAAAATCCGCAAAACTGTCGCATGTTGGCACGCGCTAGCTTCCTCACTCGGCGCATGTTCTCTGGGACTGGAGTCGAGGCGCGAATTGGGGCAGATCTTCTTCTCCTGCGTGGCACTTCAATCGCTCGAGGAGCAATAACATCTAAATAGCTTCCTCCCAAGAAGTCCAACGTTGGAGATGTTGGTTGGATATTTCCAACGCAACAATAACTCGGTTCAGAAGAAATGTAGCTTCCTCCTAACGAGTAGTGTAGGGTCGGACTTGTAGGACGAAGGCGGCCAGCACATTCGAATGTTTGGTCACCGAAAAAGAACCTCTCGAAAGAGCTTTCGTCGTCGTCGTCGTCCTCCTCCTCCTCCTCTCCAACGTGCGCCACAACGAACGGTTGTTGTTCATATTCCTCCCTCGCAACCTGTTCCGGAATTCCAGCATTCGATGAAAGCGGTGGAATGCTTTCTTCCATCTGATTTTCAGAGACAGGCAGAAATAGTGAGGATATTTCACTTACTTCGTCGTCGGAGCTGTCCCTTGGGATGGCACGAAGAAAATCCCAAAGCTGACCAGCCTTTCCATTAGACGACATCTCTCTTTGAGCACGAAGGATAATGTCTTCTATATTCATGGATGGTCCCGACACTTCGAATAAGCTGGAGTCGGTGCCCGGTGCCTCAAACAGGCTTGAGCAATCACCCTCGTACTCAGAACTGTTAGGGCTCAAGGAGATGTTGACGGCCTCCTCACGAGCCTCTTCACCAGACGCCTTCTGCTCAGGTGGTACGGCGTCATCCTCCTCCACATTCCTTGTGCGGAATCTCTTCCAGCGCATCAACATAGATGTCACGAATGCTATTGCGCAAATTTTCGCCATCTTCTCTCTCTCTCTTTTCGTTAATACGAATCCACCGATAACGTGGTGGAGAATTAAAAGGGTCGACTCCCGGCCGCAAAACGAATAAACGATGAATCGTGTAAACGTGACACAGCGAGGAGCCGAGGACGCGCGCGCGAAACGCAAGTCCTTATATACCCATCGAGATGAAAAATTTCCCAGAAATTTTTGGAAAATTCCTAGAATCGTATAAAAATTTTGTATAACATTCCCCTGTACGACAGGTTCGAAAAATTTCCTGGAATTCCAGAAAATTTCCGGGATATTTTTGGACCCGACCAAGAATGGTTGCAGCTGACGATTCGACGGTTCAGTAATCGAACCTGTAGACCCGGCTGTTCATATTGTTATTATTATTATTTTTTTTCATCAATAAGTAGGGGACGTCCTCGGCTGTAAAAGTATATCACGACGTTGAAGATGCAGCGCCATCTATCGATCATAACTGTGGAATGCTACGGTTCCAATGCAGACAGTCCATGTAATTGAAATTACGTTCTCGCAGATGCGCGAATTCATACAGTTACTTTCAGATACGAAACAAATTTATCTCATCGAGAGTCTCTGAGTGCATTTAAAGTCCACCACCAACTTGGACGGGAAAAGCGATGACTGGCGAGAAGAGCTTCAAATCACAAATGCTTCATTTCAGAACCTTAATGTTTTCACAGTTTTGTACAGTGCTTGCAGAGCATCTGATCTCTTGAATGATATGAAAAATAAAACTCGTATGGTAAGCAGTTTCTTGGGATTGGATCGGCAAAGAAAAGACGTTCAATAAACCTCCAGATGAAAACACTAGCATCAAACATATCAGATATCAGTTTGCATGTCAAAGTGTTGTAACCTGGGGGTAGCGGCTGCCAACACAACATTCAAAAAGGGCAGCCGTACCAAAAAAAAAGAAAGAAAAAAAAATAGGAGAAGCGAAACCGCAGTTTCGCCCCCCGTCAACGCCCAAGAAAGTTTCACTTTGCTTTGGCAAGTTAGAACTAACAAAAGAAAAACTCGAAGAACTCAAGAAAACATTTTTTGTTAGTTTTTTTTTTAAGTTTTTTTTGTTTTTTTGTTTTTAATTTTTTTTTTTGCGTTTTTTTTGCGTTTTTTTTTTCTCATCTGCGACTTGACGGTGATTTCGCCAAGTCTACATCGATTCAGAACCAGTTTCTGAAGTACCCAATTCAACGCAATGCCAAACTCGGTTTAAAATCCGCAAAACTGTCGCATGTTGGCACGCGCTAGCTTCCTCACTCGGCGCATGTTCTCTGGGACTGGAGTCGAGGCGCGAATTGGGGCAGATCTTCTTCTCCTGCGTGGCACTTCAATCGCTCGAGGAGCAATAACATCTAAATAGCTTCCTCCCAAGAAGTCCAACGTTGGAGATGTTGGTTGGATATTTCCAACGCAACAATAACTCGGTTCAGAAGAAATGTAGCTTCCTCCTAACGAGTAGTGTAGGGTCGGACTTGTAGGACGAAGGCGGCCAGCACATTCGAATGTTTGGTCACCGAAAAAGAACCTCTCGAAAGAGCTTTCGTCGTCGTCGTCGTCCTCCTCCTCCTCCTCTCCAACGTGCGCCACAACGAACGGTTGTTGTTCATATTCCTCCCTCGCAACCTGTTCCGGAATTCCAGCATTCGATGAAAGCGGTGGAATGCTTTCTTCCATCTGATTTTCAGAGACAGGCAGAAATAGTGAGGATATTTCACTTACTTCGTCGTCGGAGCTGTCCCTTGGGATGGCACGAAGAAAATCCCAAAGCTGACCAGCCTTTCCATTAGACGACATCTCTCTTTGAGCACGAAGGATAATGTCTTCTATATTCATGGATGGTCCCGACACTTCGAATAAGCTGGAGTCGGTGCCCGGTGCCTCCAACAGGCTTGAGCAATCACCCTCGTACTCAGAACTGTTAGGGCTCAAGGAGATGTTGACGGCCTCCTCACGAGCCTCTTCACCAGACGCCTTCTGCTCAGGTGGTACGGCGTCATCCTCCTCCACATTCCTTGTGCGGAATCTCTTCCAGCGCATCAACATAGATGTCACGAATGCTATTGCGCAAATTTTCGCCATCTTCTCTCTCTCTCTCTTTTCGTTAATACGAATCCACCGATAACGTGGTGGAGAATTAAAAGGGTCGACTCCCGGCCGCAAAACGAATAAACGATGAATCGTGTAAACGTGACACAGCGAGGAGCCGAGGACGCGCGCGCGTAACGCAAGTCCTTATATACCCATCGAGATGAAAAATTTCCCAGAAATTTTTGGAAAATTCCTAGAATCGTATAAAAATTTTGTATAACATTCCCCTGTACGACAGGTTCGAAAAATTTCCTGGAATTCCAGAAAATTTCCGGGATATTTTTGGACCCGACCAAGAATGGTTGCAGCTGACGATTCGACGGTTCAGTAATCGAACCTGTAGACCCGGCTGTTCATATTGTTATTATTATTATTTTTTTTCATCAATAAGTAGGGGACGTCCTCGGCTGTAAAAGTATATCACGACGTTGAAGATGCAGCGCCATCTATCGATCATAACTGTGGAATGCTACGGTTCCAATGCAGACAGTCCATGTAATTGAAATTACGTTCTCGCAGATGCGCGAATTCATACAGTTACTTTCAGATACGAAACAAATTTATCTCATCGAGAGTCTCTGAGTGCATTTAAAGTCCACCACCAACTTGGACGGGAAAAGCGATGACTGGCGAGAAGAGCTTCAAATCACAAATGCTTCATTTCAGAACCTTAATGTTTTCACAGTTTTGTACAGTGCTTGCAGAGCATCTGATCTCTTGAATGATATGAAAAATAAAACTCGTATGGTAAGCAGTTTCTTGGGATTGGATCGGCAAAGAAAAGACGTTCAATAAACCTCCAGATGAAAACACTAGCATCAAACATATCAGATATCAGTTTGCATGTCAAAGTGTTGTAACCTGGGGGTAGCGGCTGCCAACACAACATTCAAAAAGGGCAGCCGTACCAAAAAAAAAGAAAGAAAAAAAAATAGGAGAAGCGAAACCGCAGTTTCGCCCCCCGTCAACGCCCAAGAAAGTTTCACTTTGCTTTGGCAAGTTAGAACTAACAAAAGAAAAACTCGAAGAACTCAAGAAAACATTTTTTGTTAGTTTTTTTTTTAAGTTTTTTTTGTTTTTTTGTTTTTAATTTTTTTTTTTGCGTTTTTTTTGCGTTTTTTTTTTCTCATCTGCGACTTGACGGTGATTTCGCCAAGTCTACATCGATTCAGAACCAGTTTCTGAAGTACCCAATTCAACGCAATGCCAAACTCGGTTTAAAATCCGCAAAACTGTCGCATGTTGGCACGCGCTAGCTTCCTCACTCGGCGCATGTTCTCTGGGACTGGAGTCGAGGCGCGAATTGGGGCAGATCTTCTTCTCCTGCGTGGCACTTCAATCGCTCGAGGAGCAATAACATCTAAATAGCTTCCTCCCAAGAAGTCCAACGTTGGAGATGTTGGTTGGATATTTCCAACGCAACAATAACTCGGTTCAGAAGAAATGTAGCTTCCTCCTAACGAGTAGTGTAGGGTCGGACTTGTAGGACGAAGGCGGCCAGCACATTCGAATGTTTGGTCACCGAAAAAGAACCTCTCGAAAGAGCTTTCGTCGTCGTCGTCGTCCTCCTCCTCCTCCTCTCCAACGTGCGCCACAACGAACGGTTGTTGTTCATATTCCTCCCTCGCAACCTGTTCCGGAATTCCAGCATTCGATGAAAGCGGTGGAATGCTTTCTTCCATCTGATTTTCAGAGACAGGCAGAAATAGTGAGGATATTTCACTTACTTCGTCGTCGGAGCTGTCCCTTGGGATGGCACGAAGAAAATCCCAAAGCTGACCAGCCTTTCCATTAGACGACATCTCTCTTTGAGCACGAAGGATAATGTCTTCTATATTCATGGATGGTCCCGACACTTCGAATAAGCTGGAGTCGGTGCCCGGTGCCTCCAACAGGCTTGAGCAATCACCCTCGTACTCAGAACTGTTAGGGCTCAAGGAGATGTTGACGGCCTCCTCACGAGCCTCTTCACCAGACGCCTTCTGCTCAGGTGGTACGGCGTCATCCTCCTCCACATTCCTTGTGCGGAATCTCTTCCAGCGCATCAACATAGATGTCACGAATGCTATTGCGCAAATTTTCGCCATCTTCTCTCTCTCTCTCTTTTCGTTAATACGAATCCACCGATAACGTGGTGGAGAATTAAAAGGGTCGACTCCCGGCCGCAAAACGAATAAACGATGAATCGTGTAAACGTGACACAGCGAGGAGCCGAGGACGCGCGCGCGAAACGCAAGTCCTTATATACCCATCGAGATGAAAAATTTCCCAGAAATTTTTGGAAAATTCCTAGAATCGTATAAAAATTTTGTATAACATTCCCCTGTACGACAGGTTCGAAAAATTTCCTGGAATTCCAGAAAATTTCCGGGATATTTTTGGACCCGACCAAGAATGGTTGCAGCTGACGATTCGACGGTTCAGTAATCGAACCTGTAGACCCGGCTGTTCATATTGTTATTATTATTATTTTTTTTTTTTCATCAATAAGTAGGGGACGTCCTCGGCTGTAAAAGTATATCACGACGTTGAAGATGCAGCGCCATCTATCGATCATAACTGTGGAATGCTACGGTTCCAATGCAGACAGTCCATGTAATTGAAATTACGTTCTCGCAGATGCGCGAATTCATACAGTTACTTTCAGATACGAAATAAATTTATCTCATCGAGAGTCTCTGAGTGCATTTAAAGTCCACCACCAACTTGGACGGGAAAAGCGATGACTGGCGAGAAGAGCTTCAAATCACAAATGCTTCATTTCAGAACCTTAATGTTTTCACAGTTTTGTACAGTGCTTGCAGAGCATCTGATCTCTTGAATGATATGAAAAATAAAACTCGTATGGTAAGCAGTTTCTTGGGATTGGATCGGCAAAGAAAAGACGTTCAATAAACCTCCAGATGAAAACACTAGCATCAAACATATCAGATATCAGTTTGCATGTCAAAGTGTTGTAACCTGGGGGTAGCGGCTGCCAACACAACATTCAAAAAGGGCAGCCGTACCAAAAAAAAAGAAAGAAAAAAAAATAGGAGAAGCGAAACCGCAGTTTCGCCCCCCGTCAACGCCCAAGAAAGTTTCACTTTGCTTTGGCAAGTTAGAACTAACAAAAGAAAAACTCGAAGAACTCAAGAAAACATTTTTTGTTAGTTTTTTTTTTTAAGTTTTTTTTGTTTTTTTGTTTTTAATTTTTTTTTTTTTTGTTTTTAATTTTTTTTTTTGTTTGTTTTGCGTTTTTTTTTTCTCATCTGCGACTTGACGGTGATTTCGCCAAGTCTACATCGATTCAGAACCAGTTTCTGAAGTACCCAATTCAACGCAATGCCAAACTCGGTTTAAAATCCGCAAAACTGTCGCATGTTGGCACGCGCTAGCTTCCTCACTCGGCGCATGTTCTCTGGGACTGGAGTCGAGGCGCGAATTGGGGCAGATCTTCTTCTCCTGCGTGGCACTTCAATCGCTCGAGGAGCAATAACATCTAAATAGCTTCCTCCCAAGAAGTCCAACGTTGGAGATGTTGGTTGGATATTTCCAACGCAACAATAACTCGGTTCAGAAGAAATGTAGCTTCCTCCTAACGAGTAGTGTAGGGTCGGACTTGTAGGACGAATACGGCCAGCACATTCGAATGTTTGGTCACCGAAAAAGAACCTCTCGAAAGAGCTTTCGTCGTCGTCGTCGTCCTCCTCCTCCTCCTCCTCTCCAACGTGCGCCACAACGAACGGTTGTTGTTCATATTCCTCCCTCGCAACCTGTTCCGGAATTCCAGCATTCGATGAAAGCGGTGGAATGCTTTCTTCCATCTGATTTTCAGAGACAGGCAGAAATAGTGAGGATATTTCACTTACTTCGTCGTCGGAGCTGTCCCTTGGGATGGCACGAAGAAAATCCCAAAGCTGACCAGCCTTTCCATTAGACGACATCTCTCTTTGAGCACGAAGGATAATGTCTTCTATATTCATGGATGGTCCCGACACTTCGAATAAGCTGGAGTCGGTGCCCGGTGCCTCCAACAGGCTTGAGCAATCACCCTCGTACTCAGAACTGTTAGGGCTCAAGGAGATGTTGACGGCCTCCTCACGAGCCTCTTCACCAGACGCCTTCTGCTCAGGTGGTACGGCGTCATCCTCCTCCACATTCCTTGTGCGGAATCTCTTCCAGCGCATCAACATAGATGTCACGAATGCTATTGCGCAAATTTTCGCCATCTTCTCTCTCTCTCTTTTCGTTAATACGAATCCACCGATAACGTGGTGGAGAATTAAAAGGGTCGACTCCCGGCCGCAAAACGAATAAACGATGAATCGTGTAAACGTGACACAGCGAGGAGCCGAGGACGCGCGCGCGAAACGCAAGTCCTTATATACCCATCGAGATGAAAAATTTCCCAGAAATTTTTGGAAAATTCCTAGAATCGTATAAAAATTTTGTATAACATTCCCCTGTACGACAGGTTCGAAAAATTTCCTGGAATTCCAGAAAATTTCCGGGATATTTTTGGACCCGACCAAGAATGGTTGCAGCTGACGATTCGACGGTTCAGTAATCGAAACTGTAGACCCGGCTGTTCATATTGTTATTATTATTATTTTTTTTCATCAATAAGTAGGGGACGTCCTCGGCTGTAAAAGTATATCACGACGTTGAAGATGCAGCGCCATCTATCGATCATAACTGTGGAATGCTACGGTTCCAATGCAGACAGTCCATGTAATTGAAATTACGTTCTCGCAGATGCGCGAATTCATACAGTTACTTTCAGATACGAAACAAATTTATCTCATCGAGAGTCTCTGAGTGCATTTAAAGTCCACCACCAACTTGGACGGGAAAAGCGATGACTGGCGAGAAGAGCTTCAAATCACAAATGCTTCATTTCAGAACCTTAATGTTTTCACAGTTTTGTACAGTGCTTGCAGAGCATCTGATCTCTTGAATGATATGAAAAATAAAACTCGTATGGTAAGCAGTTTCTTGGGATTGGATCGGCAAAGAAAAGACGTTCAATAAACCTCCAGATGAAAACACTAGCATCAAACATATCAGATATCAGTTTGCATGTCAAAGTGTTGTAACCTGGGGGTAGCGGCTGCCAACACAACATTCAAAAAGGGCAGCCGTACCAAAAAAAAAGAAAGAAAAAAAAATAGGAGAAGCGAAACCGCAGTTTCGCCCCCCGTCAACGCCCAAGAAAGTTTCACTTTGCTTTGGAAAGGTAGAACTAACAAAAGAAAAACTCGAAGAACTCAAGAAAACATTTTTTGTTAGTTTTTTTTTTAAAGTTTTTTTTGTTTTTTTGTTTTTAATTTTTGTTTTTTTTTTTTTGCGTTTTTTTTTTCTCATCTGCGACTTGACGGTGATTTCGCCAAGTCTACATCGATTCAGAACCAGTTTCTGAAGTACCCAATTCAACGCAATGCCAAACTCGGTTTAAAATCCGCAAAACTGTCGCATGTTGGCACGCGCTAGCTTCCTCACTCGGCGCATGTTCTCTGGGACTGGAGTCGAGGCGCGAATTGGGGCAGATCTTCTTCTCCTGCGTGGCACTTCAATCGCTCGAGGAGCAATAACATCTAAATAGCTTCCTCCCAAGAAGTCCAACGTTGGAGATGTTGGTTGGATATTTCCAACGCAACAATAACTCGGTTCAGAAGAAATGTAGCTTCCTCCTAACGAGTAGTGTAGGGTCGGACTTGTAGGACGAAGGCGGCCAGCACATTCGAATGTTTGGTCACCGAAAAAGAACCTCTCGAAAGAGCTTTCGTCGTCGTCGTCGTCGTCCTCCTCCTCCTCCTCTCCAACGTGCGCCACAACGAACGGTTGTTGTTCATATTCCTCCCTCGCAACCTGTTCCGGAATTCCAGCATTCGATGAAAGCGGTGGAATGCTTTCTTCCATCTGATTTTCAGAGACAGGCAGAAATAGTGAGGATATTTCACTTACTTCGTCGTCGGAGCTGTCCCTTGGGATGACACGAAGAAAATCCCAAAGCTGACCAGCCTTTCCATTAGACGACATCTCTCTTTGAGCACGAAGGATAATGTCTTCTATATTCATGGATGGTCCCGACACTTCGAATAAGCTGGAGTCGGTGCCCGGTGCCTCCAACAGGCTTGAGCAATCACCCTCGTACTCAGAACTGTTAGGGCTCAAGGAGATGTTGACGGCCTCCTCACGAGCCTCTTCACCAGACGCCTTCTGCTCAGGTGGTACGGCGTCATCCTCCTCCACATTCCTTGTGCGGAATCTCTTCCAGCGCATCAACATAGATGTCACGAATGCTATTGCGCAAATTTTCGCCATCTTCTCTCTCTCTCTTTTCGTTAATACGAATCCACCGATAACGTGGTGGAGAATTAAAAGGGTCGACTCCCGGCCGCAAAACGAATAAACGATGAATCGTGTAAACGTGACACAGCGAGGAGCCGAGGACGCGCGCGCGAAACGCAAGTCCTTATATACCCATCGAGATGAAAAATTTCCCAGAAATTTTTGGAAAACTCCTAGAATCGTATAAAAATTTTGTATAACATTCCCCTGTACGACAGGTTCGAAAAATTTCCTGGAATTCCAGAAAATTTCCGGGATATTTTTGGACCCGACCAAGAATGGTTGCAGCTGACGATTCGACGGTTCAGTAATCGAACCTGTAGACCCGGCTGTTCATATTGTTATTATTATTATTTTTTTTCATCAATAAGTAGGGGACGTCCTCGGCTGTAAAAGTATATCACGACGTTGAAGATGCAGCGCCATCTATCGATCATAACTGTGGAATGCTACGGTTCCAATGCAGACAGTCCATGTAATTGAAATTACGTTCTCGCAGATGCGCGAATTCATACAGTTACTTTCAGATACGAAACAAATTTATCTCATCGAGAGTCTCTGAGTGCATTTAAAGTCCACCACCAACTTGGACGGGAAAAGCGATGACTGGCGAGAAGAGCTTCAAATCACAAATGCTTCATTTCAGAACCTTAATGTTTTCACAGTTTTGTACAGTGCTTGCAGAGCATCTGATCTCTTGAATGATATGAAAAATAAAACTCGTATGGTAAGCAGTTTCTTGGGATTGGATCGGCAAAGAAAAGACGTTCAATAAACCTCCAGATGAAAACACTAGCATCAAACATATCAGATATCAGTTTGCATGTCAAAGTGTTGTAACCTGGGGGTAGCGGCTGCCAACACAACATTCAAAAAGGGCAGCCGTACCAAAAAAAAAGAAAGAAAAAAAAAATAGGAGAAGCGAAACCGCAGTTTCGCCCCCCGTCAACGCCCAAGAAAGTTTCACTTTGCTTTGGCAAGTTAGAACTAACAAAAGAAAAACTCGAAGAACTCAAGAAAACATTTTTTGTTAGTTTTTTTTTTTAAGTTTTTTTTGTTTTTTGTTTTTAATTTTTTTTTTTTTTTTTGCGTTTTTTTTTTCTCATCTGCGACTTGACGGTGATTTCGACAAGTCTACATCGATTCAGAACCAGTTTCTGAAGTACCCAATTCAACGCAATGCCAAACTCGGTTTAAAATCCGCAAAACTGTCGCATGTTGGCACGCGCTAGCTTCCTCACTCGGCGCATGTTCTCTGGGACTGGAGTCGAGGCGCGAATTGGGGCAGATCTTCTTCTCCTGCGTGGCACTTCAATCGCTCGAGGAGCAATAACATCTAAATAGCTTCCTCCCAAGAAGTCCAACGTTGGAGATGTTGGTTGGATATTTCCAACGCAACAATAACTCGGTTCAGAAGAAATGTAGCTTCCTCCTAACGAGTAGTGTAGGGTCGGACTTGTAGGACGAAGGCGGCCAGCACATTCGAATGTTTGGTCACCGAAAAAGAACCTCTCGAAAGAGCTTTCGTCGTCGTCGTCGTCCTCCTCCTCCTCCTCTCCAACGTGCGCCACAACGAACGGTTGTTGTTCATATTCCTCCCTCGCAACCTGTTCCGGAATTCCAGCATTCGATGAAAGCGGTGGAATGCTTTCTTCCATCTGATTTTCAGAGACAGGCAGAAATAGTGAGGATATTTCACTTACTTCGTCGTCGGAGCTGTCCCTTGGGATGGCACGAAGAAAATCCCAAAGCTGACCAGCCTTTCCATTAGACGACATCTCTCTTTGAGCACGAAGGATAATGTCTTCTATATTCATGGATGGTCCCGACACTTCGAATAAGCTGGAGTCGGTGCCCGGTGCCTCCAACAGGCTTGAGCAATCACCCTCGTACTCAGAACTGTTAGGGCTCAAGGAGATGTTGACGGCCTCCTCACGAGCCTCTTCACCAGACGCCTTCTGCTCAGGTGGTACGGCGTCATCCTCCTCCACATTCCTTGTGCGGAATCTCTTCCAGCGCATCAACATAGATGTCACGAATGCTATTGCGCAAATTTTCGCCATCTTCTCTCTCTCTCTTTTCGTTAATACGAATCCACCGATAACGTGGTGGAGAATTAAAAGGGTCGACTCCCGGCCGCAAAACGAATAAACGATGAATCGTGTAAACGTGACACAGCGAGGAGCCGAGGACGCGCGCGCGAAACGCAAGTCCTTATATACCCATCGAGATGAAAAATTTCCCAGAAATTTTTGGAAAATTCCTAGAATCGTATAAAAATTTTGTATAACATTCCCCTGTACGACAGGTTCGAAAAATTTCCTGGAATTCCAGAAAATTTCCGGGATATTTTTGGACCCGACCAAGAATGGTTGCAGCTGACGATTCGACGGTTCAGTAATCGAACCTGTAGACCCGGCTGTTCATATTGTTATTATTATTTTTTTTTTTTCATCAATAAGTAGGGGACGTCCTCGGCTGTAAAAGTATATCACGACGTTGAAGATGCAGCGCCATCTATCGATCATAACTGTGGAATGCTACGGTTCCAATGCAGACAGTCCATGTAATTGAAATTACGTTCTCGCAGATGCGCGAATTCATACAGTTACTTTCAGATACGAAATAAATTTATCTCATCGAGAGTCTCTGAGTGCATTTAAAGTCCACCACCAACTTGGACGGGAAAAGCGATGACTGGCGAGAAGAGCTTCAAATCACAAATGCTTCATTTCAGAACCTTAATGTTTTCACAGTTTTGTACAGTGCTTGCAGAGCATCTGATCTCTTGAATGATATGAAAAATAAAACTCGTATGGTAAGCAGTTTCTTGGGATTGGATCGGCAAAGAAAAGACGTTCAATAAACCTCCAGATGAAAACACTAGCATCAAACATATCAGATATCAGTTTGCATGTCAAAGTGTTGTAACCTGGGGGTAGCGGCTGCCAACACAACATTCAAAAAGGGCAGCCGTACCAAAAAAAAAGAAAGAAAAAAAAAATAGGAGAAGCGAAACCGCAGTTTCGCCCCCCGTCAACGCCCAAGAAAGTTTCACTTTGCTTTGGCAAGTTAGAACTAACAAAAGAAAAACTCGAAGAACTCAAGAAAACATTTTTTGTTAGTTTTTTTTTTTAAGTTTTTTTTGTTTTTTTGTTTTTAATTTTTTTTTTTTTTTTCTCATCTGCGACTTGACGGTGATTTCGCCAAGTCTACATCGATTCAGAACCAGTTTCTGAAGTACCCAATTCAACGCAATGCCAAACTCGGTTTAAAATCCGCAAAACTGTCGCATGTTGGCACGCGCTAGCTTCCTCACTCGGCGCATGTTCTCTGGGACTGGAGTCGAGGCGCGAATTGGGGCAGATCTTCTTCTCCTGCGTGGCACTTCAATCGCTCGAGGAGCAATAACATCTAAATAGCTTCCTCCCAAGAAGTCCAACGTTGGAGATGTTGGTTGGATATTTCCAACGCAACAATAACTCGGTTCAGAAGAAATGTAGCTTCCTCCTAACGAGTAGTGTAGGGTCGGACTTGTAGGACGAAGGCGGCCAGCACATTCGAATGTTTGGTCACCGAAAAAGAACCTCTCGAAAGAGCTTTCGTCGTCGTCGTCGTCCTCCTCCTCCTCCTCTCCAACGTGCGCCACAACGAACGGTTGTTGTTCATATTCCTCCCTCGCAACCTGTTCCGGAATTCCAGCATTCGATGAAAGCGGTGGAATGCTTTCTTCCATCTGATTTTCAGAGACAGGCAGAAATAGTGAGGATATTTCACTTACTTCGTCGTCGGAGCTGTCCCTTGGGATGGCACGAAGAAAATCCCAAAGCTGACCAGCCTTTCCATTAGACGACATCTCTCTTTGAGCACGAAGGATAATGTCTTCTATATTCATGGATGGTCCCGACACTTCGAATAAGCTGGAGTCGGTGCCCGGTGCCTCCAACAGGCTTGAGCAATCACCCTCGTACTCAGAACTGTTAGGGCTCAAGGAGATGTTGACGGCCTCCTCACGAGCCTCTTCACCAGACGCCTTCTGCTCAGGTGGTACGGCGTCATCCTCCTCCACATTCCTTGTGCGGAATCTCTTCCAGCGCATCAACATAGATGTCACGAATGCTATTGCGCAAATTTTCGCCATCTTCTCTCTCTCTCTTTTCGTTAATACGAATCCACCGATAACGTGGTGGAGAATTAAAAGGGTCGACTCCCGGCCGCAAAACGAATAAACGATGAATCGTGTAAACGTGACACAGCGAGGAGCCGAGGACGCGCGCGCGAAACGCAAGTCCTTATATACCCATCGAGATGAAAAATTTCCCAGAAATTTTTGGAAAATTCCTAGAATCGTATAAAAATTTTGTATAACATTCCCCTGTACGACAGGTTCGAAAAATTTCCTGGAATTCCAGAAAATTTCCGGGATATTTTTGGACCCGACCAAGAATGGTTGCAGCTGACGATTCGACGGTTCAGTAATCGAACCTGTAGACCCGGCTGTTCATATTGTTATTATTATTTTTTTTTTTTCATCAATAAGTAGGGGACGTCCTCGGCTGTAAAAGTATATCACGACGTTGAAGATGCAGCGCCATCTATCGATCATAACTGTGGAATGCTACGGTTCCAATGCAGACAGTCCATGTAATTGAAATTACGTTCTCGCAGATGCGCGAATTCATACAGTTACTTTCAGATACGAAATAAATTTATCTCATCGAGAGTCTCTGAGTGCATTTAAAGTCCACCACCAACTTGGACGGGAAAAGCGATGACTGGCGAGAAGAGCTTCAAATCACAAATGCTTCATTTCAGAACCTTAATGTTTTCACAGTTTTGTACAGTGCTTGCAGAGCATCTGATCTCTTGAATGATATGAAAAATAAAACTCGTATGGTAAGCAGTTTCTTGGGATTGGATCGGCAAAGAAAAGACGTTCAATAAACCTCCAGATGAAAACACTAGCATCAAACATATCAGATATCAGTTTGCATGTCAAAGTGTTGTAACCTGGGGGTAGCGGCTGCCAACACAACATTCAAAAAGGGCAGCCGTACCAAAAAAAAAGAAAGAAAAAAAAATAGGAGAAGCGAAACCGCAGTTTCGCCCCCCGTCAACGCCCAAGAAAGTTTCACTTTGCTTTGGCAAGTTAGAACTAACAAAAGAAAAACTCGAAGAACTCAAGAAAACATTTTTTGTTAGTTTTTTTTTTAAGTTTTTTTTGTTTTTAATTTTTTTTTTTTTTTTGCGTTTTTTTTTTCTCATCTGCGACTTGACGGTGATTTCGCCAAGTCTACATCGATTCAGAACCAGTTTCTGAAGTACCCAATTCAACGCAATGCCAAACTCGGTTTAAAATCCGCAAAACTGTCGCATGTTGGCACGCGCTAGCTTCCTCACTCGGCGCATGTTCTCTGGGACTGGAGTCGAGGCGCGAATTGGGGCAGATCTTCTTCTCCTGCGTGGCACTTCAATCGCTCGAGGAGCAATAACATCTAAATAGCTTCCTCCCAAGAAGTCCAACGTTGGAGATGTTGGTTGGATATTTCCAACGCAACAATAACTCGGTTCAGAAGAAATGTAGCTTCCTCCTAACGAGTAGTGTAGGGTCGGACTTGTAGGACGAAGGCGGCCAGCACATTCGAATGTTTGGTCACCGAAAAAGAACCTCTCGAAAGAGCTTTCGTCGTCGTCGTCGTCCTCCTCCTCCTCCTCTCCAACGTGCGCCACAACGAACGGTTGTTGTTCATATTCCTCCCTCGCAACCTGTTCCGGAATTCCAGCATTCGATGAAAGCGGTGGAATGCTTTCTTCCATCTGATTTTCAGAGACAGGCAGAAATAGTGAGGATATTTCACTTACTTCGTCGTCGGAGCTGTCCCTTGGGATGGCACGAAGAAAATCCCAAAGCTGACCAGCCTTTCCATTAGACGACATCTCTCTTTGAGCACGAAGGATAATGTCTTCTATATTCATGGATGGTCCCGACACTTCGAATAAGCTGGAGTCGGTGCCCGGTGCCTCCAACAGGCTTGAGCAATCACCCTCGTACTCAGAACTGTTAGGGCTCAAGGAGATGTTGACGGCCTCCTCACGAGCCTCTTCACCAGACGCCTTCTGCTCAGGTGGTACGGCGTCATCCTCCTCCACATTCCTTGTGCGGAATCTCTTCCAGCGCATCAACATAGATGTCACGAATGCTATTGCGCAAATTTTCGCCATCTTCTCTCTCTCTCTTTTCGTTAATACGAATCCACCGATAACGTGGTGGAGAATTAAAAGGGTCGACTCCCGGCCGCAAAACGAATAAACGATGAATCGTGTAAACGTGACACAGCGAGGAGCCGAGGACGCGCGCGCGAAACGCAAGTCCTTATATACCCATCGAGATGAAAAATTTCCCAGAAATTTTTGGAAAATTCCTAGAATCGTATAAAAATTTTGTATAACATTCCCCTGTACGACAGGTTCGAAAAATTTCCTGGAATTCCAGAAAATTTCCGGGATATTTTTGGACCCGACCAAGAATGGTTGCAGCTGACGATTCGACGGTTCAGTAATCGAACCTGTAGATCCGGCTGTTCATATTGTTATTATTATTTTTTTTTTTTCATCAATAAGTAGGGGACGTCCTCGGCTGTAAAAGTATATCACGACGTTGAAGATGCAGCGCCATCTATCGATCATAACTGTGGAATGCTACGGTTCCAATGCAGACAGTCCATGTAATTGAAATTACGTTCTCGCAGATGCGCGAATTCATACAGTTACTTTCAGATACGAAATAAATTTATCTCATCGAGAGTCTCTGAGTGCATTTAAAGTCCACCACCAACTTGGACGGGAAAAGCGATGACTGGCGAGAAGAGCTTCAAATCACAAATGCTTCATTTCAGAACCTTAATGTTTTCACAGTTTTGTACAGTGCTTGCAGAGCATCTGATCTCTTGAATGATATGAAAAATAAAACTCGTATGGTAAGCAGTTTCTTGGGATTGGATCGGCAAAGAAAAGACGTTCAATAAACCTCCAGATGAAAACACTAGCATCAAACATATCAGATATCAGTTTGCATGTCAAAGTGTTGTAACCTGGGGGTAGCGGCTGCCAACACAACATTCAAAAAGGGCAGCCGTACCAAAAAAAAAGAAAGAAAAAAAAAATAGGAGAAGCGAAACCGCAGTTTCGCCCCCCGTCAACGCCCAAGAAAGTTTCACTTTGCTTTGGCAAGTTAGAACTAACAAAAGAAAAACTCGAAGAACTCAAGAAAACATTTTTTGTTAGTTTTTTTTTTAAAGTTTTTTTTGTTTTTTTGTTTTTAATTTTTTTTTTTTTTTTTGCGTTTTTTTTTCTCATCTGCGACTTGACGGTGATTTCGCCAAGTCTACATCGATTCAGAACCAGTTTCTGAAGTACCCAATTCAACGCAATGCCAAACTCGGTTTAAAATCCGCAAAACTGTCGCATGTTGGCACGCGCTAGCTTCCTCACTCGGCGCATGTTCTCTGGGACTGGAGTCGAGGCGCGAATTGGGGCAGATCTTCTTCTCCTGCGTGGCACTTCAATCGCTCGAGGAGCAATAACATCTAAATAGCTTCCTCCCAAGAAGTCCAACGTTGGAGATGTTGGTTGGATATTTCCAACGCAACAATAACTCGGTTCAGAAGAAATGTAGCTTCCTCCTAACGAGTAGTGTAGGGTCGGACTTGTAGGACGAAGGCGGCCAGCACATTCGAATGTTTGGTCACCGAAAAAGAACCTCTCGAAAGAGCTTTCGTCGTCGTCGTCGTCCTCCTCCTCCTCCTCTCCAACGTGCGCCACAACGAACGGTTGTTGTTCATATTCCTCCCTCGCAACCTGTTCCGGAATTCCAGCATTCGATGAAAGCGGTGGAATGCTTTCTTCCATCTGATTTTCAGAGACAGGCAGAAATAGTGAGGATATTTCACTTACTTCGTCGTCGGAGCTGTCCCTTGGGATGGCACGAAGAAAATCCCAAAGCTGACCAGCCTTTCCATTAGACGACATCTCTCTTTGAGCACGAAGGATAATGTCTTCTATATTCATGGATGGTCCCGACACTTCGAATAAGCTGGAGTCGGTGCCCGGTGCCTCCAACAGGCTTGAGCAATCACCCTCGTACTCAGAACTGTTAGGGCTCAAGGAGATGTTGACGGCCTCCTCACGAGCCTCTTCACCAGACGCCTTCTGCTCAGGTGGTACGGCGTCATCCTCCTCCACATTCCTTGTGCGGAATCTCTTCCAGCGCATCAACATAGATGTCACGAATGCTATTGCGCAAATTTTCGCCATCTTCTCTCTCTCTCTTTTCGTTAATACGAATCCACCGATAACGTGGTGGAGAATTAAAAGGGTCGACTCCCGGCCGCAAAACGAATAAACGATGAATCGTGTAAACGTGACACAGCGAGGAGCCGAGGACGCGCGCGCGAAACGCAAGTCCTTATATACCCATCGAGATGAAAAATTTCCCAGAAATTTTTGGAAAATTCCTAGAATCGTATAAAAATTTTGTATAACATTCCCCTGTACGACAGGTTCGAAAAATTTCCTGGAATTCCAGAAAATTTCCGGGATATTTTTGGACCCGACCAAGAATGGTTGCAGCTGACGATTCGACGGTTCAGTAATCGAACCTGTAGACCCGGCTGTTCATATTGTTATTATTATTATTTTTTTTCATCAATAAGTAGGGGACGTCCTCGGCTGTAAAAGTATATCACGACGTTGAAGATGCAGCGCCATCTATCGATCATAACTGTGGAATGCTACGGTTCCAATGCAGACAGTCCATGTAATTGAAATTACGTTCTCGCAGATGCGCGAATTCATACAGTTACTTTCAGATACGAAATAAATTTATCTCATCGAGAGTCTCTGAGTGCATTTAAAGTCCACCACCAACTTGGACGGGAAAAGCGATGACTGGCGAGAAGAGCTTCAAATCACAAATGCTTCATTTCAGAACCTTAATGTTTTCACAGTTTTGTACAGTGCTTGCAGAGCATCTGATCTCTTGAATGATATGAAAAATAAAACTCGTATGGTAAGCAGTTTCTTGGGATTGGATCGGCAAAGAAAAGACGTTCAATAAACCTCCAGATGAAAACACTAGCATCAAACATATCAGATATCAGTTTGCATGTCAAAGTGTTGTAACCTGGGGGTAGCGGCTGCCAACACAACATTCAAAAAGGGCAGCCGTACCAAAAAAAAAGAAAGAAAAAAAAAAATAGGAGAAGCGAAACCGCAGTTTCGCCCCCCGTCAACGCCCAAGAAAGTTTCACTTTGCTTTGGCAAGTTAGAACTAACAAAAGAAAAACTCGAAGAACTCAAGAAAACATTTTTTGTTAGTTTTTTTTTTAAGTTTTTTTTGTTTTTTTGTTTTTAATTTTTTTTTTTTTTTGCGTTTTTTTTTTCTCATCTGCGACTTGACGGTGATTTCGCCAAGTCTACATCGATTCAGAACCAGTTTCTGAAGTACCCAATTCAACGCAATGCCAAACTCGGTTTAAAATCCGCAAAACTGTCGCATGTTGGCACGCGCTAGCTTCCTCACTCGGCGCATGTTCTCTGGGACTGGAGTCGAGGCGCGAATTGGGGCAGATCTTCTTCTCCTGCGTGGCACTTCAATCGCTCGAGGAGCAATAACATCTAAATAGCTTCCTCCCAAGAAGTCCAACGTTGGAGATGTTGGTTGGATATTTCCAACGCAACAATAACTCGGTTCAGAAGAAATGTAGCTTCCTCCTAACGAGTAGTGTAGGGTCGGACTTGTAGGACGAAGGCGGCCAGCACATTCGAATGTTTGGTCACCGAAAAAGAACCTCTCGAAAGAGCTTTCGTCGTCGTCGTCGTCCTCCTCCTCCTCCTCTCCAACGTGCGCCACAACGAACGGTTGTTGTTCATATTCCTCCCTCGCAACCTGTTCCGGAATTCCAGCATTCGATGAAAGCGGTGGAATGCTTTCTTCCATCTGATTTTCAGAGACAGGCAGAAATAGTGAGGATATTTCACTTACTTCGTCGTCGGAGCTGTCCCTTGGGATGGCACGAAGAAAATCCCAAAGCTGACCAGCCTTTCCATTAGACGACATCTCTCTTTGAGCACGAAGGATAATGTCTTCTATATTCATGGATGGTCCCGACACTTCGAATAAGCTGGAGTCGGTGCCCGGTGCCTCCAACAGGCTTGAGCAATCACCCTCGTACTCAGAACTGTTAGGGCTCAAGGAGATGTTGACGGCCTCCTCACGAGCCTCTTCACCAGACGCCTTCTGCTCAGGTGGTACGGCGTCATCCTCCTCCACATTCCTTGTGCGGAATCTCTTCCAGCGCATCAACATAGATGTCACGAATGCTATTGCGCAAATTTTCGCCATCTTCTCTCTCTCTCTTTTCGTTAATACGAATCCACCGATAACGTGGTGGAGAATTAAAAGGGTCGACTCCCGGCCGCAAAACGAATAAACGATGAATCGTGTAAACGTGACACAGCGAGGAGCCGAGGACGCGCGCGCGAAACGCAAGTCCTTATATACCCATCGAGATGAAAAATTTCCCAGAAATTTTTGGAAAATTCCTAGAATCGTATAAAAATTTTGTATAACATTCCCCTGTACGACAGGTTCGAAAAATTTCCTGGAATTCCAGAAAATTTCCGGGATATTTTTGGACCCGACCAAGAATGGTTGCAGCTGACGATTCGACGGTTCAGTAATCGAACCTGTAGACCCGGCTGTTCATATTGTTATTATTATTATTTTTTTTCATCAATAAGTAGGGGACGTCCTCGGCTGTAAAAGTATATCACGACGTTGAAGATGCAGCGCCATCTATCGATCATAACTGTGGAATGCTACGGTTCCAATGCAGACAGTCCATGTAATTGAAATTACGTTCTCGCAGATGCGCGAATTCATACAGTTACTTTCTGATACGAAATAAATTTATCTCATCGAGAGTCTCTGAGTGCATTTAAAGTCCACCACCAACTTGGACGGGAAAAGCGATGACTGGCGAGAAGAGCTTCAAATCACAAATGCTTCATTTCAGAACCTTAATGTTTTCACAGTTTTGTACAGTGCTTGCAGAGCATCTGATCTCTTGAATGATATGAAAAATAAAACTCGTATGGTAAGCAGTTCCTTGGGATTGGATCGGCAAAGAAAAGACGTTCAATAAACCTCCAGATGAAAACACTAGCATCAAACATATCAGATATCAGTTTGCATGTCAAAGTGTTGTAACCTGGGGGTAGCGGCTGCCAACACAACATTCAAAAAGGGCAGCCGTACCAAAAAAAAAGAAAGAAAAAAAAATAGGAGAAGCGAAACCGCAGTTTCGCCCCCCGTCAACGCCCAAGAAAGTTTCACTTTGCTTTGGCAAGTTAGAACTAACAAAAGAAAAACTCGAAGAACTCAAGAAAACATTTTTTGTTAGTTTTTTTTTTTGCGTTTTTTTTTTCTCATCTGCGACTTGACGGTGATTTCGCCAAGTCTACATCGATTCAGAACCAGTTTCTGAAGTACCCAATTCAACGCAATGCCAAACTCGGTTTAAAATCCGCAAAACTGTCGCATGTTGGCACGCGCTAGCTTCCTCACTCGGCGCATGTTCTCTGGGACTGGAGTCGAGGCGCGAATTGGGGCAGATCTTCTTCTCCTGCGTGGCACTTCAATCGCTCGAGGAGCAATAACATCTAAATAGCTTCCTCCCAAGAAGTCCAACGTTGGAGATGTTGGTTGGATATTTCCAACGCAACAATAACTCGGTTCAGAAGAAATGTAGCTTCCTCCTAACGAGTAGTGTAGGGTCGGACTTGTAGGACGAAGGCGGCCAGCACATTCGAATGTTTGGTCACCGAAAAAGAACCTCTCGAAAGAGCTTTCGTCGTCGTCGTCGTCCTCCTCCTCCTCCTCTCCAACGTGCGCCACAACGAACGGTTGTTGTTCATATTCCTCCCTCGCAACCTGTTCCGGAATTCCAGCATTCGATGAAAGCGGTGGAATGCTTTCTTCCATCTGATTTTCAGAGACAGGCAGAAATAGTGAGGATATTTCACTTACTTCGTCGTCGGAGCTGTCCCTTGGGATGGCACGAAGAAAATCCCAAAGCTGACCAGCCTTTCCATTAGACGACATCTCTCTTTGAGCACGAAGGATAATGTCTTCTATATTCATGGATGGTCCCGACACTTCGAATAAGCTGGAGTCGGTGCCCGGTGCCTCCAACAGGCTTGAGCAATCACCCTCGTACTCAGAACTGTTAGGGCTCAAGGAGATGTTGACGGCCTCCTCACGAGCCTCTTCACCAGACGCCTTCTGCTCAGGTGGTACGGCGTCATCCTCCTCCACATTCCTTGTGCGGAATCTCTTCCAGCGCATCAACATAGATGTCACGAATGCTATTGCGCAAATTTTCGCCATCTTCTCTCTCTCTCTTTTCGTTAATACGAATCCACCGATAACGTGGTGGAGAATTAAAAGGGTCGACTCCCGGCCGCAAAACGAATAAACGATGAATCGTGTAAACGTGACACAGCGAGGAGCCGAGGACGCGCGCGCGAAACGCAAGTCCTTATATACCCATCGAGATGAAAAATTTCCCAGAAATTTTTGGAAAATTCCTAGAATGGTATAAAAATTTTGTATAACATTCCCCTGTACGACAGGTTCGAAAAATTTCCTGGAATTCCAGAAAATTTCCGGGATATTTTTGGACCCGACCAAGAATGGTTGCAGCTGACGATTCGACGGTTCAGTAATCGAACCTGTAGACCCGGCTGTTCATATTGTTATTATTATTATTTTTTTTCATCAATAAGTAGGGGACGTCCTCGGCTGTAAAAGTATATCACGACGTTGAAGATGCAGCGCCATCTATCGATCATAACTGTGGAATGCTACGGTTCCAATGCAGACAGTCCATGTAATTGAAATTACGTTCTCGCAGATGCGCGAATTCATACAGTTACTTTCAGATACGAAATAAATTTATCTCATCGAGAGTCTCTGAGTGCATTTAAAGTCCACCACCAACTTGGACGGGAAAAGCGATGACTGGCGAGAAGAGCTTCAAATCACAAATGCTTCATTTCAGAACCTTAATGTTTTCACAGTTTTGTACAGTGCTTGCAGAGCATCTGATCTCTTGAATGATATGAAAAATAAAACTCGTTTGGTAAGCAGTTTCTTGGGATTGGATCGGCAAAGAAAAGACGTTCAATAAACCTCCAGATGAAAACACTAGCATCAAACATATCAGATATCAGTTTGCATGTCAAAGTGTTGTAACCTGGGGGTAGCGGCTGCCAACACAACATTCAAAAAGGGCAGCCGTACCAAAAAAAAAGAAAGAAAAAAAAAATAGGAGAAGCGAAACCGCAGTTTCGCCCCCCGTCAACGCCCAAGAAAGTTTCACTTTGCTTTGGCAAGTTAGAACTAACAAAAGAAAAACTCGAAGAACTCAAGAAAACATTTTTTGTTAGTTTTTTTTTTTAAGTTTTTTTTGTTTTTTTGTTTTTAATTTTTTTTTTTTTTTTTGCGTTTTTTTTTCTCATCTGCGACTTGACGGTGATTTCGCCAAGTCTACATCGATTCAGAACCAGTTTCTGAAGTACCCAATTCAACGCAATGCCAAACTCGGTTTAAAATCCGCAAAACTGTCGCATGTTGGCACGCGCTAGCTTCCTCACTCGGCGCATGTTCTCTGGGACTGGAGTCGAGGCGCGAATTGGGGCAGATCTTCTTCTCCTGCGTGGCACTTCAATCGCTCGAGGAGCAATAACATCTAAATAGCTTCCTCCCAAGAAGTCCAACGTTGGAGATGTTGGTTGGATATTTCCAACGCAACAATAACTCGGTTCAGAAGAAATGTAGCTTCCTCCTAACGAGTAGTGTAGGGTCGGACTTGTAGGACGAAGGCGGCCAGCACATTCGAATGTTTGGTCACCGAAAAAGAACCTCTCGAAAGAGCTTTCGTCGTCGTCGTCGTCCTCCTCCTCCTCCTCTCCAACGTGCGCCACAACGAACGGTTGTTGTTCATATTCCTCCCTCGCAACCTGTTCCGGAATTCCAGCATTCGATGAAAGCGGTGGAATGCTTTCTTCCATCTGATTTTCAGAGACAGGCAGAAATAGTGAGGATATTTCACTTACTTCGTCGTCGGAGCTGTCCCTTGGGATGGCACGAAGAAAATCCCAAAGCTGACCAGCCTTTCCATTAGACGACATCTCTCTTTGAGCACGAAGGATAATGTCTTCTATATTCATGGATGGTCCCGACACTTCGAATAAGCTGGAGTCGGTGCCCGGTGCCTCCAACAGGCTTGAGCAATCACCCTCGTACTCAGAACTGTTAGGGCTCAAGGAGATGTTGACGGCCTCCTCACGAGCCTCTTCACCAGACGCCTTCTGCTCAGGTGGTACGGCGTCATCCTCCTCCACATTCCTTGTGCGGAATCTCTTCCAGCGCATCAACATAGATGTCACGAATGCTATTGCGCAAATTTTCGCCATCTTCTCTCTCTCTCTTTTCGTTAATACGAATCCACCGATAACGTGGTGGAGAATTAAAAGGGTCGACTCCCGGCCGCAAAACGAATAAACGATGAATCGTGTAAACGTGACACAGCGAGGAGCCGAGGACGCGCGCGCGAAACGCAAGTCCTTATATACCCATCGAGATGAAAAATTTCCCAGAAATTTTTGGAAAATTCCTAGAATCGTATAAAAATTTTGTATAACATTCCCCTGTACGACAGGTTCGAAAAATTTTCTGGAATTCCAGAAAATTTCCGGGATATTTTTGGACCCGACCAAGAATGGTTGCAGCTGACGATTCGACGGTTCAGTAATCGAACCTGTAGACCCGGCTGTTCATATTGTTATTATTATTATTATTATTTTTTTCATCAATAAGTAGGGGACGTCCTCGGCTGTAAAAGTATATCACGACGTTGAAGATGCAGCGCCATCTATCGATCATAACTGTGGAATGCTACGGTTCCAATGCAGACAGTCCATGTAATTGAAATTACGTTCTCGCAGATGCGCGAATTCATACAGTTACTTTCAGATACGAAATAAATTTATCTCATCGAGAGTCTCTGAGTGCATTTAAAGTCCACCACCAACTTGGACGGGAAAAGCGATGACTGGCGAGAAGAGCTTCAAATCACAAATGCTTCATTTCAGAACCTTAATGTTTTCACAGTTTTGTACAGTGCTTGCAGAGCATCTGATCTCTTGAATGATATGAAAAATAAAACTCGTATGGTAAGCAGTTTCTTGGGATTGGATCGGCAAAGAAAAGACGTTCAATAAACCTCCAGATGAAAACACTAGCATCAAACATATCAGATATCAGTTTGCATGTCAAAGTGTTGTAACCTGTGGGTAGCGGCTGCCAACACAACATTCAAAAAGGGCAGCCGTACCAAAAAAAAAGAAAGAAAAAAAATAGGAGAAGCGAAACCGCAGTTTCGCCCCCCGTCAACGCCCAAGAAAGTTTCACTTTGCTTTGGCAAGTTAGAACTAACAAAAGAAAAACTCGAAGAACTCAAGAAAACATTTTTTGTTAGTTTTTTTTTTTGCGTTTTTTTTTTCTCATCTGCGACTTGACGGTGATTTCGCCAAGTCTACATCGATTCAGAACCAGTTTCTGAAGTACCCAATTCAACGCAATGCCAAACTCGGTTTAAAATCCGCAAAACTGTCGCATGTTGGCACGCGCTAGCTTCCTCACTCGGCGCATGTTCTCTGGGACTGGAGTCGAGGCGCGAATTGGGGCAGATCTTCTTCTCCTGCGTGGCACTTCAATCGCTCGAGGAGCAATAACATCTAAATAGCTTCCTCCCAAGAAGTCCAACGTTGGAGATGTTGGTTGGATATTTCCAACGCAACAATAACTCGGTTCAGAAGAAATGTAGCTTCCTCCTAACGAGTAGTGTAGGGTCGGACTTGTAGGACGAAGGCGGCCAGCACATTCGAATGTTTGGTCACCGAAAAAGAACCTCTCGAAAGAGCTTTCGTCGTCGTCGTCGTCCTCCTCCTCCTCCTCTCCAACGTGCGCCACAACGAACGGTTGTTGTTCATATTCCTCCCTCGCAACCTGTTCCGGAATTCCAGCATTCGATGAAAGCGGTGGAATGCTTTCTTCCATCTGATTTTCAGAGACAGGCAGAAATAGTGAGGATATTTCACTTACTTCGTCGTCGGAGCTGTCCCTTGGGATGGCACGAAGAAAATCCCAAAGCTGACCAGCCTTTCCATTAGACGACATCTCTCTTTGAGCACGAAGGATAATGTCTTCTATATTCATGGATGGTCCCGACACTTCGAATAAGCTGGAGTCGGTGCCCGGTGCCTCCAACAGGCTTGAGCAATCACCCTCGTACTCAGAACTGTTAGGGCTCAAGGAGATGTTGACGGCCTCCTCACGAGCCTCTTCACCAGACGCCTTCTGCTCAGGTGGTACGGCGTCATCCTCCTCCACATTCCTTGTGCGGAATCTCTTCCAGCGCATCAACATAGATGTCACGAATGCTATTGCGCAAATTTTCGCCATCTTCTCTCTCTCTCTTTTCGTTAATACGAATCCACCGATAACGTGGTGGAGAATTAAAAGGGTCGACTCCCGGCCGCAAAACGAATAAACGATGAATCGTGTAAACGTGACACAGCGAGGAGCCGAGGACGCGCGCGCGAAACGCAAGTCCTTATATACCCATCGAGATGAAAAATTTCCCAGAAATTTTTGGAAAATTCCTAGAATCGTATAAAAATTTTGTATAACATTCCCCTGTACGACAGGTTCGAAAAATTTCCTGGAATTCCAGAAAATTTCCGGGATATTTTTGGACCCGACCAAGAATGGTTGCAGCTGACGATTCGACGGTTCAGTAATCGAACCTGTAGACCCGGCTGTTCATATTGTTATTATTATTATTTTTTTTCATCAATAAGTAGGGGACGTCCTCGGCTGTAAAAGTATATCACGACGTTGAAGATGCAGCGCCATCTATCGATCATAACTGTGGAATGCTACGGTTCCAATGCAGACAGTCCATGTAATTGAAATTACGTTCTCGCAGATGCGCGAATTCATACAGTTACTTTCAGATACGAAATAAATTTATCTCATCGAGAGTCTCTGAGTGCATTTAAAGTCCACCACCAACTTGGACGGGAAAAGCGATGACTGGCGAGAAGAGCTTCAAATCACAAATGCTTCATTTCAGAACCTTAATGTTTTCACAGTTTTGTACAGTGCTTGCAGAGCATCTGATCTCTTGAATGATATGAAAAATAAAACTCGTATGGTAAGCAGTTTCTTGGGATTGGATCGGCAAAGAAAAGACGTTCAATAAACCTCCAGATGAAAACACTAGCATCAAACATATCAGATATCAGTTTGCATGTCAAAGTGTTGTAACCTGGGGGTAGCGGCTGCCAACACAACATTCAAAAAGGGCAGCCGTACCAAAAAAAAAGAAAGAAAAAAAAATAGGAGAAGCGAAACCGCAGTTTCGCCCCCCGTCAACGCCCAAGAAAGTTTCACTTTGCTTTGGCAAGTTAGAACTAACAAAAGAAAAACTCGAAGAACTCAAGAAAACATTTTTTGTTAGTTTTTTTTTTAAGTTTTTTTTGTTTTTTTGTTTTTAATTTTTTTTTTTTTTTTTGCGTTTTTTTTTCTCATCTGCGACTTGACGGTGATTTCGCCAAGTCTACATCGATTCAGAACCAGTTTCTGAAGTACCCAATTCAACGCAATGCCAAACTCGGTTTAAAATCCGCAAAACTGTCGCATGTTGGCACGCGCTAGCTTCCTCACTCGGCGCATGTTCTCTGGGACTGGAGTCGAGGCGCGAATTGGGGCAGATCTTCTTCTCCTGCGTGGCACTTCAATCGCTCGAGGAGCAATAACATCTAAATAGCTTCCTCCCAAGAAGTCCAACGTTGGAGATGTTGGTTGGATATTTCCAACGCAACAATAACTCGGTTCAGAAGAAA
This sequence comes from Pholcus phalangioides, assembly GCF_987345545.1. Classification (NCBI taxonomy): domain Eukaryota; kingdom Metazoa; phylum Arthropoda; class Arachnida; order Araneae; family Pholcidae; genus Pholcus; species Pholcus phalangioides. The sequence continues at coordinate 187,742 of NW_028301637.1, forward strand.
TGTAGCTTCCTCCTAACGAGTAGTGTAGGGTCGGACTTGTAGGACGAAGGCGGCCAGCACATTCGAATGTTTGGTCACCGAAAAAGAACCTCTCGAAAGAGCTTTCGTCGTCGTCGTCGTCCTCCTCCTCCTCCTCTCCAACGTGCGCCACAACGAACGGTTGTTGTTCATATTCCTCCCTCGCAACCTGTTCCGGAATTCCAGCATTCGATGAAAGCGGTGGAATGCTTTCTTCCATCTGATTTTCAGAGACAGGCAGAAATAGTGAGGATATTTCACTTACTTCGTCGTCGGAGCTGTCCCTTGGGATGGCACGAAGAAAATCCCAAAGCTGACCAGCCTTTCCATTAGACGACATCTCTCTTTGAGCACGAAGGATAATGTCTTCTATATTCATGGATGGTCCCGACACTTCGAATAAGCTGGAGTCGGTGCCCGGTGCCTCCAACAGGCTTGAGCAATCACCCTCGTACTCAGAACTGTTAGGGCTCAAGGAGATGTTGACGGCCTCCTCACGAGCCTCTTCACCAGACGCCTTCTGCTCAGGTGGTACGGCGTCATCCTCCTCCACATTCCTTGTGCGGAATCTCTTCCAGCGCATCAACATAGATGTCACGAATGCTATTGCGCAAATTTTCGCCATCTTCTCTCTCTCTCTTTTCGTTAATACGAATCCACCGATAACGTGGTGGAGAATTAAAAGGGTCGACTCCCGGCCGCAAAACGAATAAACGATGAATCGTGTAAACGTGACACAGCGAGGAGCCGAGGACGCGCGCGCGAAACGCAAGTCCTTATATACCCATCGAGATGAAAAATTTCCCAGAAATTTTTGGAAAATTCCTAGAATCGTATAAAAATTTTGTATAACATTCCCCTGTACGACAGGTTCGAAAAATTTCCTGGAATTCCAGAAAATTTCCGGGATATTTTTGGACCCGACCAAGAATGGTTGCAGCTGACGATTCGACGGTTCAGTAATCGAACCTGTAGACCCGGCTGTTCATATTGTTATTATTATTATTTTTTTTCATCAATAAGTAGGGGACGTCCTCGGCTGTAAAAGTATATCACGACGTTGAAGATGCAGCGCCATCTATCGATCATAACTGTGGAATGCTACGGTTCCAATGCAGACAGTCCATGTAATTGAAATTACGTTCTCGCAGATGCGCGAATTCATACAGTTACTTTCAGATACGAAATAAATTTATCTCATCGAGAGTCTCTGAGTGCATTTAAAGTCCACCACCAACTTGGACGGGAAAAGCGATGACTGGCGAGAAGAGCTTCAAATCACAAATGCTTCATTTCAGAACCTTAATGTTTTCACAGTTTTGTACAGTGCTTGCAGAGCATCTGATCTCTTGAATGATATGAAAAATAAAACTCGTATGGTAAGCAGTTTCTTGGGATTGGATCGGCAAAGAAAAGACGTTCAATAAACCTCCAGATGAAAACACTAGCATCAAACATATCAGATATCAGTTTGCATGTCAAAGTGTTGTAACCTGTGGGTAGCGGCTGCCAACACAACATTCAAAAAGGGCAGCCGTACCAAAAAAAAAGAAAGAAAAAAAATAGGAGAAGCGAAACCGCAGTTTCGCCCCCCGTCAACGCCCAAGAAAGTTTCACTTTGCTTTGGCAAGTTAGAACTAACAAAAGAAAAACTCGAAGAACTCAAGAAAACATTTTTTGTTAGTTTTTTTTTTTGCGTTTTTTTTTTTCTCATCTGCGACTTGACGGTGATTTCGCCAAGTCTACATCGATTCAGAACCAGTTTCTGAAGTACCCAATTCAACGCAATGCCAAACTCGGTTTAAAATCCGCAAAACTGTCGCATGTTGGCACGCGCTAGCTTCCTCACTCGGCGCATGTTCTCTGGGACTGGAGTCGAGGCGCGAATTGGGGCAGATCTTCTTCTCCTGCGTGGCACTTCAATCGCTCGAGGAGCAATAACATCTAAATAGCTTCCTCCCAAGAAGTCCAACGTTGGAGATGTTGGTTGGATATTTCCAACGCAACAATAACTCGGTTCAGAAGAAATGTAGCTTCCTCCTAACGAGTAGTGTAGGGTCGGACTTGTAGGACGAAGGCGGCCAGCACATTCGAATGTTTGGTCACCGAAAAAGAACCTCTCGAAAGAGCTTTCGTCGTCGTCGTCGTCCTCCTCCTCCTCCTTCCAACGTGCGCCACAACGAACGGTTGTTGTTCATATTCCTCCCTCGCAACCTGTTCCGGAATTCCAGCATTCGATGAAAGCGGTGGAATGCTTTCTTCCATCTGATTTTCAGAGACAGGCAGAAATAGTGAGGATATTTCACTTACTTCGTCGTCGGAGCTGTCCCTTGGGATGGCACGAAGAAAATCCCAAAGCTGACCAGCCTTTCCATTAGACGACATCTCTCTTTGAGCACGAAGGATAATGTCTTCTATATTCATGGATGGTCCCGACACTTCGAATAAGCTGGAGTCGGTGCCCGGTGCCTCCAACAGGCTTGAGCAATCACCCTCGTACTCAGAACTGTTAGGGCTCAAGGAGATGTTGACGGCCTCCTCACGAGCCTCTTCACCAGACGCCTTCTGCTCAGGTGGTACGGCGTCATCCTCCTCCACATTCCTTGTGCGGAATCTCTTCCAGCGCATCAACATAGATGTCACGAATGCTATTGCGCAAATTTTCGCCATCTTCTCTCTCTCTCTTTTCGTTAATACGAATCCACCGATAACGTGGTGGAGAATTAAAAGGGTCGACTCCCGGCCGCAAAACGAATAAACGATGAATCGTGTAAACGTGACACAGCGAGGAGCCGAGGACGCGCGCGCGAAACGCAAGTCCTTATATACCCATCGAGATGAAAAATTTCCCAGAAATTTTTGGAAAATTCCTAGAATCGTATAAAAATTTTGTATAACATTCCCCTGTACGACAGGTTCGAAAAATTTCCTGGAATTCCAGAAAATTTCCGGGATATTTTTGGACCCGACCAAGAATGGTTGCAGCTGACGATTCGACGGTTCAGTAATCGAACCTGTAGACCCGGCTGTTCATATTGTTATTATTATTATTTTTTTTCATCAATAAGTAGGGGACGTCCTCGGCTGTAAAAGTATATCACGACGTTGAAGATGCAGCGCCATCTATCGATCATAACTGTGGAATGCTACGGTTCCAATGCAGACAGTCCATGTAATTGAAATTACGTTCTCGCAGATGCGCGAATTCATACAGTTACTTTCAGATACGAAATAAATTTATCTCATCGAGAGTCTCTGAGTGCATTTAAAGTCCACCACCAACTTGGACGGGAAAAGCGATGACTGGCGAGAAGAGCTTCAAATCACAAATGCTTCATTTCAGAACCTTAATGTTTTCACAGTTTTGTACAGTGCTTGCAGAGCATCTGATCTCTTGAATGATATGAAAAATAAAACTCGTTTGGTAAGTAGTTTCTTGGGATTGGATCGGCAAAGAAAAGACGTTCAATAAACCTCCAGATGAAAACACTAGCATCAAACATATCAGATATCAGTTTGCATGTCAAAGTGTTGTAACCTGGGGGTAGCGGCTGCCAACACAACATTCAAAAAGGGCAGCCGTACCAAAAAAAAAGAAAGAAAAAAAATAGGAGAAGCGAAACCGCAGTTTCGCCCCCCGTCAACGCCCAAGAAAGTTTCACTTTGCTTTGGCAAGTTAGAACTAACAAAAGAAAAACTCGAAGAACTCAAGAAAACATTTTTTGTTAGTTTTTTTTTTTGCGTTTTTTTTTTCTCATCTGCGACTTGACGGTGATTTCGCCAAGTCTACATCGATTCAGAACCAGTTTCTGAAGTACCCAATTCAACGCAATGCCAAACTCGGTTTAAAATCCGCAAAACTGTCGCATGTTGGCACGCGCTAGCTTCCTCACTCGGCGCATGTTCTCTGGGACTGGAGTCGAGGCGCGAATTGGGGCAGATCTTCTTCTCCTGCGTGGCACTTCAATCGCTCGAGGAGCAATAACATCTAAATAGCTTCCTCCCAAGAAGTCCAACGTTGGAGATGTTGGTTGGATATTTCCAACGCAACAATAACTCGGTTCAGAAGAAATGTAGCTTCCTCCTAACGAGTAGTGTAGGGTCGGACTTGTAGGACGAAGGCGGCCAGCACATTCGAATGTTTGGTCACCGAAAAAGAACCTCTCGAAAGAGCTTTCGTCGTCGTCGTCGTCCTCCTCCTCCTCCTTCCAACGTGCGCCACAACGAACGGTTGTTGTTCATATTCCTCCCTCGCAACCTGTTCCGGAATTCCAGCATTCGATGAAAGCGGTGGAATGCTTTCTTCCATCTGATTTTCAGAGACAGGCAGAAATAGTGAGGATATTTCACTTACTTCGTCGTCGGAGCTGTCCCTTGGGATGGCACGAAGAAAATCCCAAAGCTGACCAGCCTTTCCATTAGACGACATCTCTCTTTGAGCACGAAGGATAATGTCTTCTATATTCATGGATGGTCCCGACACTTCGAATAAGCTGGAGTCGGTGCCCGGTGCCTCCAACAGGCTTGAGCAATCACCCTCGTACTCAGAACTGTTAGGGCTCAAGGAGATGTTGACGGCCTCCTCACGAGCCTCTTCACCAGACGCCTTCTGCTCAGGTGGTACGGCGTCATCCTCCTCCACATTCCTTGTGCGGAATCTCTTCCAGCGCATCAACATAGATGTCACGAATGCTATTGCGCAAATTTTCGCCATCTTCTCTCTCTCTCTTTTCGTTAATACGAATCCACCGATAACGTGGTGGAGAATTAAAAGGGTCGACTCCCGGCCGCAAAACGAATAAACGATGAATCGTGTAAACGTGACACAGCGAGGAGCCGAGGACGCGCGCGCGAAACGCAAGTCCTTATATACCCATCGAGATGAAAAATTTCCCAGAAATTTTTGGAAAATTCCTAGAATCGTATAAAAATTTTGTATAACATTCCCCTGTACGACAGGTTCGAAAAATTTCCTGGAATTCCAGAAAATTTCCGGGATATTTTTGGACCCGACCAAGAATGGTTGCAGCTGACGATTCGACGGTTCAGTAATCGAACCTGTAGACCCGGCTGTTCATATTGTTATTATTATTATTTTTTTTCATCAATAAGTAGGGGACGTCCTCGGCTGTAAAAGTATATCACGACGTTGAAGATGCAGCGCCATCTATCGATCATAACTGTGGAATGCTACGGTTCCAATGCAGACAGTCCATGTAATTGAAATTACGTTCTCGCAGATGCGCGAATTCATACAGTTACTTTCAGATACGAAATAAATTTATCTCATCGAGAGTCTCTGAGTGCATTTAAAGTCCACCACCAACTTGGACGGGAAAAGCGATGACTGGCGAGAAGAGCTTCAAATCACAAATGCTTCATTTCAGAACCTTAATGTTTTCACAGTTTTGTACAGTGCTTGCAGAGCATCTGATCTCTTGAATGATATGAAAAATAAAACTCGTTTGGTAAGCAGTTTCTTGGGATTGGATCGGCAAAGAAAAGACGTTCAATAAACCTCCAGATGAAAACACTAGCATCAAACATATCAGATATCAGTTTGCATGTCAAAGTGTTGTAACCTGGGGGTAGCGGCTGCCAACACAACATTCAAAAAGGGCAGCCGTACCAAAAAAAAAGAAAGAAAAAAAAAATAGGAGAAGCGAAACCGCAGTTTCGCCCCCCGTCAACGCCCAAGAAAGTTTCACTTTGCTTTGGCAAGTTAGAACTAACAAAAGAAAAACTCGAAGAACTCAAGAAAACATTTTTTGTTAGTTTTTTTTTTTAAGTTTTTTTGTTTTGTTGTTTTTAATTTTTTTATTTTTTTTTTGCGTTTTTTTTTCTCATCTGCGACTTGACGGTGATTTCGCCAAGTCTACATCGATTCAGAACCAGTTTCTGAAGTACCCAATTCAACGCAATGCCAAACTCGGTTTAAAATCCGCAAAACTGTCGCATGTTGGCACGCGCTAGCTTCCTCACTCGGCGCATGTTCTCTGGGACTGGAGTCGAGGCGCGAATTGGGGCAGATCTTCTTCTCCTGCGTGGCACTTCAATCGCTCGAGGAGCAATAACATCTAAATAGCTTCCTCCCAAGAAGTCCAACGTTGGAGATGTTGGTTGGATATTTCCAACGCAACAATAACTCGGTTCAGAAGAAATGTAGCTTCCTCCTAACGAGTAGTGTAGGGTCGGACTTGTAGGACGAAGGCGGCCAGCACATTCGAATGTTTGGTCACCGAAAAAGAACCTCTCGAAAGAGCTTTCGTCGTCGTCGTCGTCCTCCTCCTCCTCCTCTCCAACGTGCGCCACAACGAACGGTTGTTGTTCATATTCCTCCCTCGCAACCTGTTCCGGAATTCCAGCATTCGATGAAAGCGGTGGAATGCTTTCTTCCATCTGATTTTCAGAGACAGGCAGAAATAGTGAGGATATTTCACTTACTTCGTCGTCGGAGCTGTCCCTTGGGATGGCACGAAGAAAATCCCAAAGCTGACCAGCCTTTCCATTAGACGACATCTCTCTTTGAGCACGAAGGATAATGTCTTCTATATTCATGGATGGTCCCGACACTTCGAATAAGCTGGAGTCGGTGCCCGGTGCCTCCAACAGGCTTGAGCAATCACCCTCGTACTCAGAACTGTTAGGGCTCAAGGAGATGTTGACGGCCTCCTCACGAGCCTCTTCACCAGACGCCTTCTGCTCAGGTGGTACGGCGTCATCCTCCTCCACATTCCTTGTGCGGAATCTCTTCCAGCGCATCAACATAGATGTCACGAATGCTATTGCGCAAATTTTCGCCATCTTCTCTCTCTCTCTTTTCGTTAATACGAATCCACCGATAACGTGGTGGAGAATTAAAAGGGTCGACTCCCGGCCGCAAAACGAATAAACGATGAATCGTGTAAACGTGACACAGCGAGGAGCCGAGGACGCGCGCGCGAAACGCAAGTCCTTATATACCCATCGAGATGAAAAATTTCCCAGAAATTTTTGGAAAATTCCTAGAATCGTATAAAAATTTTGTATAACATTCCCCTGTACGACAGGTTCGAAAAATTTCCTGGAATTCCAGAAAATTTCCGGGATATTTTTGGACCCGACCAAGAATGGTTGCAGCTGACGATTCGACGGTTCAGTAATCGAACCTGTAGACCCGGCTGTTCATATTGTTATTATTATTATTTTTTTTCATCAATAAGTAGGGGACGTCCTCGGCTGTAAAAGTATATCACGACGTTGAAGATGCAGCGCCATCTATCGATCATAACTGTGGAATGCTACGGTTCCAATGCAGACAGTCCATGTAATTGAAATTACGTTCTCGCAGATGCGCGAATTCATACAGTTACTTTCAGATACGAAATAAATTTATCTCATCGAGAGTCTCTGAGTGCATTTAAAGTCCACCACCAACTTGGACGGGAAAAGCGATGACTGGCGAGAAGAGCTTCAAATCACAAATGCTTCATTTCAGAACCTTAATGTTTTCACAGTTTTGTACAGTGCTTGCAGAGCATCTGATCTCTTGAATGATATGAAAAATAAAACTCGTATGGTAAGCAGTTTCTTGGGATTGGATCGGCAAAGAAAAGACGTTCAATAAACCTCCAGATGAAAACACTAGCATCAAACATATCAGATATCAGTTTGCATGTCAAAGTGTTGTAACCTGTGGGTAGCGGCTGCCAACACAACATTCAAAAAGGGCAGCCGTACCAAAAAAAAAGAAAGAAAAAAAATAGGAGAAGCGAAACCGCAGTTTCGCCCCCCGTCAACGCCCAAGAAAGTTTCACTTTGCTTTGGCAAGTTAGAACTAACAAAAGAAAAACTCGAAGAACTCAAGAAAACATTTTTTGTTAGTTTTTTTTTTTGCGTTTTTTTTTTCTCATCTGCGACTTGACGGTGATTTCGCCAAGTCTACATCGATTCAGAACCAGTTTCTGAAGTACCCAATTCAACGCAATGCCAAACTCGGTTTAAAATCCGCAAAACTGTCGCATGTTGGCACGCGCTAGCTTCCTCACTCGGCGCATGTTCTCTGGGACTGGAGTCGAGGCGCGAATTGGGGCAGATCTTCTTCTCCTGCGTGGCACTTCAATCGCTCGAGGAGCAATAACATCTAAATAGCTTCCTCCCAAGAAGTCCAACGTTGGAGATGTTGGTTGGATATTTCCAACGCAACAATAACTCGGTTCAGAAGAAATGTAGCTTCCTCCTAACGAGTAGTGTAGGGTCGGACTTGTAGGACGAAGGCGGCCAGCACATTCGAATGTTTGGTCACCGAAAAAGAACCTCTCGAAAGAGCTTTCGTCGTCGTCGTCGTCCTCCTCCTCTCCAACGTGCGCCACAACGAACGGTTGTTGTTCATATTCCTCCCTCGCAACCTGTTCCGGAATTCCAGCATTCGATGAAAGCGGTGGAATGCTTTCTTCCATCTGATTTTCAGAGACAGGCAGAAATAGTGAGGATATTTCACTTACTTCGTCGTCGGAGCTGTCCCTTGGGATGGCACGAAGAAAATCCCAAAGCTGACCAGCCTTTCCATTAGACGACATCTCTCTTTGAGCACGAAGGATAATGTCTTCTATATTCATGGATGGTCCCGACACTTCGAATAAGCTGGAGTCGGTGCCCGGTGCCTCCAACAGGCTTGAGCAATCACCCTCGTACTCAGAACTGTTAGGGCTCAAGGAGATGTTGACGGCCTCCTCACGAGCCTCTTCACCAGACGCCTTCTGCTCAGGTGGTACGGCGTCATCCTCCTCCACATTCCTTGTGCGGAATCTCTTCCAGCGCATCAACATAGATGTCACGAATGCTATTGCGCAAATTTTCGCCATCTTCTCTCTCTCTCTTTTCGTTAATACGAATCCACCGATAACGTGGTGGAGAATTAAAAGGGTCGACTCCCGGCCGCAAAACGAATAAACGATGAATCGTGTAAACGTGACACAGCGAGGAGCCGAGGACGCGCGCGCGAAACGCAAGTCCTTATATACCCATCGAGATGAAAAATTTCCCAGAAATTTTTGGAAAATTCCTAGAATCGTATAAAAATTTTGTATAACATTCCCCTGTACGACAGGTTCGAAAAATTTCCTGGAATTCCAGAAAATTTCCGGGATATTTTTGGACCCGACCAAGAATGGTTGCAGCTGACGATTCGACGGTTCAGTAATCGAACCTGTAGACCCGGCTGTTCATATTGTTATTATTATTATTATTTTTTTTTCATCAATAAGTAGGGGACGTCCTCGGCTGTAAAAGTATATCACGACGTTGAAGATGCAGCGCCATCTATCGATCATAACTGTGGAATGCTACGGTTCCAATGCAGACAGTCCATGTAATTGAAATTACGTTCTCGCAGATGCGCGAATTCATACAGTTACTTTCAGATACGAAATAAATTTATCTCATCGAGAGTCTCTGAGTGCATTTAAAGTCCACCACCAACTTGGACGGGAAAAGCGATGACTGGCGAGAAGAGCTTCAAATCACAAATGCTTCATTTCAGAACCTTAATGTTTTCACAGTTTTGTACAGTGCTTGCAGAGCATCTGATCTCTTGAATGATATGAAAAATAAAACTCGTATGGTAAGCAGTTTCTTGGGATTGGATCGGCAAAGAAAAGACGTTCAATAAACCTCCAGATGAAAACACTAGCATCAAACATATCAGATATCAGTTTGCATGTCAAAGTGTTGTAACCTGGGGGTAGCGGCTGCCAACACAACATTCAAAAAGGGCAGCCGTACCAAAAAAAAAGAAAGAAAAAAAAATAGGAGAAGCGAAACCGCAGTTTCGCCCCCCGTCAACGCCCAAGAAAGTTTCACTTTGCTTTGGCAAGTTAGAACTAACAAAAGAAAAACTCGAAGAACTCAAGAAAACATTTTTTGTTAGTTTTTTTTTTAAGTTTTTTTTGTTTTTTTGTTTTTAATTTTTTTTTTTTTTTTTGCGTTTTTTTTTCTCATCTGCGACTTGACGGTGATTTCGCCAAGTCTACATCGATTCAGAACCAGTTTCTGAAGTACCCAATTCAACGCAATGCCAAACTCGGTTTAAAATCCGCAAAACTGTCGCATGTTGGCACGCGCTAGCTTCCTCACTCGGCGCATGTTCTCTGGGACTGGAGTCGAGGCGCGAATTGGGGCAGATCTTCTTCTCCTGCGTGGCACTTCAATCGCTCGAGGAGCAATAACATCTAAATAGCTTCCTCCCAAGAAGTCCAACGTTGGAGATGTTGGTTGGATATTTCCAACGCAACAATAACTCGGTTCAGAAGAAATGTAGCTTCCTCCTAACGAGTAGTGTAGGGTCGGACTTGTAGGACGAAGGCGGCCAGCACATTCCAATGTTTGGTCACCGAAAAAGAACCTCTCGAAAGAGCTTTCGTCGTCGTCGTCGTCCTCCTCCTCCTCCTCTCCAACGTGCGCCACAACGAACGGTTGTTGTTCATATTCCTCCCTCGCAACCTGTTCCGGAATTCCAGCATTCGATGAAAGCGGTGGAATGCTTTCTTCCATCTGATTTTCAGAGACAGGCAGAAATAGTGAGGATATTTCACTTACTTCGTCGTCGGAGCTGTCCCTTGGGATGGCACGAAGAAAATCCCAAAGCTGACCAGCCTTTCCATTAGACGACATCTCTCTTTGAGCACGAAGGATAATGTCTTCTATATTCATGGATGGTCCCGACACTTCGAATAAGCTGGAGTCGGTGCCCGGTGCCTCCAACAGGCTTGAGCAATCACCCTCGTACTCAGAACTGTTAGGGCTCAAGGAGATGTTGACGGCCTCCTCACGAGCCTCTTCACCAGACGCCTTCTGCTCAGGTGGTACGGCGTCATCCTCCTCCACATTCCTTGTGCGGAATCTCTTCCAGCGCATCAACATAGATGTCACGAATGCTATTGCGCAAATTTTCGCCATCTTCTCTCTCTCTCTTTTCGTTAATACGAATCCACCGATAACGTGGTGGAGAATTAAAAGGGTCGACTCCCGGCCGCAAAACGAATAAACGATGAATCGTGTAAACGTGACACAGCGAGGAGCCGAGGACGCGCGCGCGAAACGCAAGTCCTTATATACCCATCGAGATGAAAAATTTCCCAGAAATTTTTGGAAAATTCCTAGAATCGTATAAAAATTTTGTATAACATTCCCCTGTACGACAGGTTCGAAAAATTTCCTGGAATTCCAGAAAATTTCCGGGATATTTTTGGACCCGACCAAGAATGGTTGCAGCTGACGATTCGACGGTTCAGTAATCGAACCTGTAGACCCGGCTGTTCATATTGTTATTATTATTATTTTTTTTCATCAATAAGTAGGGGACGTCCTCGGCTGTAAAAGTATATCACGACGTTGAAGATGCAGCGCCATCTATCGATCATAACTGTGGAATGCTACGGTTCCAATGCAGACAGTCCATGTAATTGAAATTACGTTCTCGCAGATGCGCGAATTCATACAGTTACTTTCAGATACGAAATAAATTTATCTCATCGAGAGTCTCTGAGTGCATTTAAAGTCCACCACCAACTTGGACGGGAAAAGCGATGACTGGCGAGAAGAGCTTCAAATCACAAATGCTTCATTTCAGAACCTTAATGTTTTCACAGTTTTGTACAGTGCTTGCAGAGCATCTGATCTCTTGAATGATATGAAAAATAAAACTCGTATGGTAAGCAGTTTCTTGGGATTGGATCGGCAAAGAAAAGACGTTCAATAAACCTCCAGATGAAAACACTAGCATCAAACATATCAGATATCAGTTTGCATGTCAAAGTGTTGTAACCTGTGGGTAGCGGCTGCCAACACAACATTCAAAAAGGGCAGCCGTACCAAAAAAAAAGAAAGAAAAAAAATAGGAGAAGCGAAACCGCAGTTTCGCCCCCCGTCAACGCCCAAGAAAGTTTCACTTTGCTTTGGCAAGTTAGAACTAACAAAAGAAAAACTCGAAGAACTCAAGAAAACATTTTTTGTTAGTTTTTTTTTTTGCGTTTTTTTTTTCTCATCTGCGACTTGACGGTGATTTCGCCAAGTCTACATCGATTCAGAACCAGTTTCTGAAGTACCCAATTCAACGCAATGCCAAACTCGGTTTAAAATCCGCAAAACTGTCGCATGTTGGCACGCGCTAGCTTCCTCACTCGGCGCATGTTCTCTGGGACTGGAGTCGAGGCGCGAATTGGGGCAGATCTTCTTCTCCTGCGTGGCACTTCAATCGCTCGAGGAGCAATAACATCTAAATAGCTTCCTCCCAAGAAGTCCAACGTTGGAGATGTTGGTTGGATATTTCCAACGCAACAATAACTCGGTTCAGAAGAAATGTAGCTTCCTCCTAACGAGTAGTGTAGGGTCGGACTTGTAGGACGAAGGCGGCCAGCACATTCGAATGTTTGGTCACCGAAAAAGAACCTCTCGAAAGAGCTTTCGTCGTCGTCGTCGTCCTCCTCCTCTCCAACGTGCGCCACAACGAACGGTTGTTGTTCATATTCCTCCCTCGCAACCTGTTCCGGAATTCCAGCATTCGATGAAAGCGGTGGAATGCTTTCTTCCATCTGATTTTCAGAGACAGGCAGAAATAGTGAGGATATTTCACTTACTTCGTCGTCGGAGCTGTCCCTTGGGATGGCACGAAGAAAATCCCAAAGCTGACCAGCCTTTCCATTAGACGACATCTCTCTTTGAGCACGAAGGATAATGTCTTCTATATTCATGGATGGTCCCGACACTTCGAATAAGCTGGAGTCGGTGCCCGGTGCCTCCAACAGGCTTGAGCAATCACCCTCGTACTCAGAACTGTTAGGGCTCAAGGAGATGTTGACGGCCTCCTCACGAGCCTCTTCACCAGACGCCTTCTGCTCAGGTGGTACGGCGTCATCCTCCTCCACATTCCTTGTGCGGAATCTCTTCCAGCGCATCAACATAGATGTCACGAATGCTATTGCGCAAATTTTCGCCATCTTCTCTCTCTCTCTTTTCGTTAATACGAATCCACCGATAACGTGGTGGAGAATTAAAAGGGTCGACTCCCGGCCGCAAAACGAATAAACGATGAATCGTGTAAACGTGACACAGCGAGGAGCCGAGGACGCGCGCGCGAAACGCAAGTCCTTATATACCCATCGAGATGAAAAATTTCCCAGAAATTTTTGGAAAATTCCTAGAATCGTATAAAAATTTTGTATAACATTCCCCTGTACGACAGGTTCGAAAAATTTCCTGGAATTCCAGAAAATTTCCGGGATATTTTTGGACCCGACCAAGAATGGTTGCAGCTGACGATTCGACGGTTCAGTAATCGAACCTGTAGACCCGGCTGTTCATATTGTTATTATTATTATTATTTTTTTTTCATCAATAAGTAGGGGACGTCCTCGGCTGTAAAAGTATATCACGACGTTGAAGATGCAGCGCCATCTATCGATCATAACTGTGGAATGCTACGGTTCCAATGCAGACAGTCCATGTAATTGAAATTACGTTCTCGCAGATGCGCGAATTCATACAGTTACTTTCAGATACGAAATAAATTTATCTCATCGAGAGTCTCTGAGTGCATTTAAAGTCCACCACCAACTTGGACGGGAAAAGCGATGACTGGCGAGAAGAGCTTCAAATCACAAATGCTTCATTTCAGAACCTTAATGTTTTCACAGTTTTGTACAGTGCTTGCAGAGCATCTGATCTCTTGAATGATATGAAAAATAAAACTCGTATGGTAAGCAGTTTCTTGGGATTGGATCGGCAAAGAAAAGACGTTCAATAAACCTCCAGATGAAAACACTAGCATCAAACATATCAGATATCAGTTTGCATGTCAAAGTGTTGTAACCTGGGGGTAGCGGCTGCCAACACAACATTCAAAAAGGGCAGCCGTACCAAAAAAAAAGAAAGAAAAAAAAATAGGAGAAGCGAAACCGCAGTTTCGCCCCCCGTCAACGCCCAAGAAAGTTTCACTTTGCTTTGGCAAGTTAGAACTAACAAAAGAAAAACTCGAAGAACTCAAGAAAACATTTTTTGTTAGTTTTTTTTTTAAGTTTTTTTTGTTTTTTTGTTTTTAATTTTTTTTTTTTTTTTTGCGTTTTTTTTTCTCATCTGCGACTTGACGGTGATTTCGCCAAGTCTACATCGATTCAGAACCAGTTTCTGAAGTACCCAATTCAACGCAATGCCAAACTCGGTTTAAAATCCGCAAAACTGTCGCATGTTGGCACGCGCTAGCTTCCTCACTCGGCGCATGTTCTCTGGGACTGGAGTCGAGGCGCGAATTGGGGCAGATCTTCTTCTCCTGCGTGGCACTTCAATCGCTCGAGGAGCAATAACATCTAAATAGCTTCCTCCCAAGAAGTCCAACGTTGGAGATGTTGGTTGGATATTTCCAACGCAACAATAACTCGGTTCAGAAGAAATGTAGCTTCCTCCTAACGAGTAGTGTAGGGTCGGACTTGTAGGACGAAGGCGGCCAGCACATTCCAATGTTTGGTCACCGAAAAAGAACCTCTCGAAAGAGCTTTCGTCGTCGTCGTCGTCCTCCTCCTCCTCCTCTCCAACGTGCGCCACAACGAACGGTTGTTGTTCATATTCCTCCCTCGCAACCTGTTCCGGAATTCCAGCATTCGATGAAAGCGGTGGAATGCTTTCTTCCATCTGATTTTCAGAGACAGGCAGAAATAGTGAGGATATTTCACTTACTTCGTCGTCGGAGCTGTCCCTTGGGATGGCACGAAGAAAATCCCAAAGCTGACCAGCCTTTCCATTAGACGACATCTCTCTTTGAGCACGAAGGATAATGTCTTCTATATTCATGGATGGTCCCGACACTTCGAATAAGCTGGAGTCGGTGCCCGGTGCCTCCAACAGGCTTGAGCAATCACCCTCGTACTCAGAACTGTTAGGGCTCAAGGAGATGTTGACGGCCTCCTCACGAGCCTCTTCACCAGACGCCTTCTGCTCAGGTGGTACGGCGTCATCCTCCTCCACATTCCTTGTGCGGAATCTCTTCCAGCGCATCAACATAGATGTCACGAATGCTATTGCGCAAATTTTCGCCATCTTCTCTCTCTCTCTTTTCGTTAATACGAATCCACCGATAACGTGGTGGAGAATTAAAAGGGTCGACTCCCGGCCGCAAAACGAATAAACGATGAATCGTGTAAACGTGACACAGCGAGGAGCCGAGGACGCGCGCGCGAAACGCAAGTCCTTATATACCCATCGAGATGAAAAATTTCCCAGAAATTTTTGGAAAATTCCTAGAATCGTATAAAAATTTTGTATAACATTCCCCTGTACGACAGGTTCGAAAAATTTCCTGGAATTCCAGAAAATTTCCGGGATATTTTTGGACCCGACCAAGAATGGTTGCAGCTGACGATTCGACGGTTCAGTAATCGAACCTGTAGACCCGGCTGTTCATATTGTTATTATTATTATTTTTTTTCATCAATAAGTAGGGGACGTCCTCGGCTGTAAAAGTATATCACGACGTTGAAGATGCAGCGCCATCTATCGATCATAACTGTGGAATGCTACGGTTCCAATGCAGACAGTCCATGTAATTGAAATTACGTTCTCGCAGATGCGCGAATTCATACAGTTACTTTCAGATACGAAATAAATTTATCTCATCGAGAGTCTCTGAGTGCATTTAAAGTCCACCACCAACTTGGACGGGAAAAGCGATGACTGGCGAGAAGAGCTTCAAATCACAAATGCTTCATTTCAGAACCTTAATGTTTTCACAGTTTTGTACAGTGCTTGCAGAGCATCTGATCTCTTGAATGATATGAAAAATAAAACTCGTATGGTAAGCAGTTTCTTGGGATTGGATCGGCAAAGAAAAGACGTTCAATAAACCTCCAGATGAAAACACTAGCATCAAACATATCAGATATCAGTTTGCATGTCAAAGTGTTGTAACCTGTGGGTAGCGGCTGCCAACACAACATTCAAAAAGGGCAGCCGTACCAAAAAAAAAGAAAGAAAAAAAATAGGAGAAGCGAAACCGCAGTTTCGCCCCCCGTCAACGCCCAAGAAAGTTTCACTTTGCTTTGGCAAGTTAGAACTAACAAAAGAAAAACTCGAAGAACTCAAGAAAACATTTTTTGTTAGTTTTTTTTTTTGCGTTTTTTTTTTCTCATCTGCGACTTGACGGTGATTTCGCCAAGTCTACATCGATTCAGAACCAGTTTCTGAAGTACCCAATTCAACGCAATGCCAAACTCGGTTTAAAATCCGCAAAACTGTCGCATGTTGGCACGCGCTAGCTTCCTCACTCGGCGCATGTTCTCTGGGACTGGAGTCGAGGCGCGAATTGGGGCAGATCTTCTTCTCCTGCGTGGCACTTCAATCGCTCGAGGAGCAATAACATCTAAATAGCTTCCTCCCAAGAAGTCCAACGTTGGAGATGTTGGTTGGATATTTCCAACGCAACAATAACTCGGTTCAGAAGAAATGTAGCTTCCTCCTAACGAGTAGTGTAGGGTCGGACTTGTAGGACGAAGGCGGCCAGCACATTCGAATGTTTGGTCACCGAAAAAGAACCTCTCGAAAGAGCTTTCGTCGTCGTCGTCGTCCTCCTCCTCCTCCTCTCCAACGTGCGCCACAACGAACGGTTGTTGTTCATATTCCTCCCTCGCAACCTGTTCCGGAATTCCAGCATTCGATGAAAGCGGTGGAATGCTTTCTTCCATCTGATTTTCAGAGACAGGCAGAAATAGTGAGGATATTTCACTTACTTCGTCGTCGGAGCTGTCCCTTGGGATGGCACGAAGAAAATCCCAAAGCTGACCAGCCTTTCCATTAGACGACATCTCTCTTTGAGCACGAAGGATAATGTCTTCTATATTCATGGATGGTCCCGACACTTCGAATAAGCTGGAGTCGGTGCCCGGTGCCTCCAACAGGCTTGAGCAATCACCCTCGTACTCAGAACTGTTAGGGCTCAAGGAGATGTTGACGGCCTCCTCACGAGCCTCTTCACCAGACGCCTTCTGCTCAGGTGGTACGGCGTCATCCTCCTCCACATTCCTTGTGCGGAATCTCTTCCAGCGCATCAACATAGATGTCACGAATGCTATTGCGCAAATTTTCGCCATCTTCTCTCTCTCTCTTTTCGTTAATACGAATCCACCGATAACGTGGTGGAGAATTAAAAGGGTCGACTCCCGGCCGCAAAACGAATAAACGATGAATCGTGTAAACGTGACACAGCGAGGAGCCGAGGACGCGCGCGCGAAACGCAAGTCCTTATATACCCATCGAGATGAAAAATTTCCCAGAAATTTTTGGAAAATTCCTAGAATCGTATAAAAATTTTGTATAACATTCCCCTGTACGACAGGTTCGAAAAATTTCCTGGAATTCCAGAAAATTTCCGGGATATTTTTGGACCCGACCAAGAATGGTTGCAGCTGACGATTCGACGGTTCAGTAATCGAACCTGTAGACCCGGCTGTTCATATTGTTATTATTATTTTTTTTTTCATCAATAAGTAGGGGACGTCCTCGGCTGTAAAAGTATATCACGACGTTGAAGATGCAGCGCCATCTATCGATCATAACTGTGGAATGCTACGGTTCCAATGCAGACAGTCCATGTAATTGAAATTACGTTCTCGCAGATGCGCGAATTCATACAGTTACTTTCAGATACGAAATAAATTTATCTCATCGAGAGTCTCTGAGTGCATTTAAAGTCCACCACCAACTTGGACGGGAAAAGCGATGACTGGCGAGAAGAGCTTCAAATCACAAATGCTTCATTTCAGAACCTTAATGTTTTCACAGTTTTGTACAGTGCTTGCAGAGCATCTGATCTCTTGAATGATATGAAAAATAAAACTCGTTTGGTAAGCAGTTTCTTGGGATTGGATCGGCAAAGAAAAGACGTTCAATAAACCTCCAGATGAAAACACTAGCATCAAACATATCAGATATCAGTTTGCATGTCAAAGTGTTGTAACCTGGGGGTAGCGGCTGCCAACACAACATTCAAAAAGGGCAGCCGTACCAAAAAAAAAGAAAGAAAAAAAATAGGAGAAGCGAAACCGCAGTTTCGCCCCCCGTCAACGCCCAAGAAAGTTTCACTTTGCTTTGGCAAGTTAGAACTAACAAAAGAAAAACTCGAAGAACTCAAGAAAACATTTTTTGTTAGTTTTTTTTTTGCGTTTTTTTTTTCTCATCTGCGACTTGACGGTGATTTCGCCAAGTCTACATCGATTCAGAACCAGTTTCTGAAGTACCCAATTCAACGCAATGCCAAACTCGGTTTAAAATCCGCAAAACTGTCGCATGTTGGCACGCGCTAGCTTCCTCACTCGGCGCATGTTCTCTGGGACTGGAGTCGAGGCGCGAATTGGGGCAGATCTTCTTCTCCTGCGTGGCACTTCAATCGCTCGAGGAGCAATAACATCTAAATAGCTTCCTCCCAAGAAGTCCAACGTTGGAGATGTTGGTTGGATATTTCCAACGCAACAATAACTCGGTTCAGAAGAAATGTAGCTTCTTCCTAACGAGTAGTGTAGGGTCGGACTTGTAGGACGAAGGCGGCCAGCACATTCGAATGTTTGGTCACCGAAAAAGAACCTCTCGAAAGAGCTTTCGTCGTCGTCGTCGTCCTCCTCCTCCTCCTTCCAACGTGCGCCACAACGAACGGTTGTTGTTCATATTCCTCCCTCGCAACCTGTTCCGGAATTCCAGCATTCGATGAAAGCGGTGGAATGCTTTCTTCCATCTGATTTTCAGAGACAGGCAGAAATAGTGAGGATATTTCACTTACTTCGTCGTCGGAGCTGTCCCTTGGGATGGCACGAAGAAAATCCCAAAGCTGACCAGCCTTTCCATTAGACGACATCTCTCTTTGAGCACGAAGGATAATGTCTTCTATATTCATGGATGGTCCCGACACTTCGAATAAGCTGGAGTCGGTGCCCGGTGCCCCCAACAGGCTTGAGCAATCACCCTCGTACTCAGAACTGTTAGGGCTCAAGGAGATGTTGACGGCCTCCTCCCGAGCCTCTTCACCAGACGCCTTCTGCTCAGGTGGTACGGCGTCATCCTCCTCCACATTCCTTGTGCGGAATCTCTTCCAGCGCATCAACATAGATGTCACGAATGCTATTGCGCAAATTTTCGCCATCTTCTCTCTCTCTCTTTTCGTTAATACGAATCCACCGATAACGTGGTGGAGAATTAAAAGGGTCGACTCCCGGCCGCAAAACGAATAAACGATGAATCGTGTAAACGTGACACAGCGAGGAGCCGAGGACGCGCGCGCGAAACGCAAGTCCTTATATACCCATCGAGATGAAAAATTTCCCAGAAATTTTTGGAAAATTCCTAGAATCGTATAAAAATTTTGTATAACATTCCCCTGTACGACAGGTTCGAAAAATTTCCTGGAATTCCAGAAAATTTCCGGGATATTTTTGGACCCGACCAAGAATGGTTGCAGCTGACGATTCGACGGTTCAGTAATCGAACCTGTAGACCCGGCTGTTCATATTGTTATTATTATTATTTTTTTTCATCAATAAGTAGGGGACGTCCTCGGCTGTAAAAGTATATCACGACGTTGAAGATGCAGCGCCATCTATCGATCATAACTGTGGAATGCTACGGTTCCAATGCAGACAGTCCATGTAATTGAAATTACGTTCTCGCAGATGCGCGAATTCATACAGTTACTTTCAGATACGAAATAAATTTATCTCATCGAGAGTCTCTGAGTGCATTTAAAGTCCACCACCAACTTGGACGGGAAAAGCGATGACTGGCGAGAAGAGCTTCAAATCACAAATGCTTCATTTCAGAACCTTAATGTTTTCACAGTTTTGTACAGTGCTTGCAGAGCATCTGATCTCTTGAATGATATGAAAAATAAAACTCGTTTGGTAAGCAGTTTCTTGGGATTGGATCGGCAAAGAAAAGACGTTCAATAAACCTCCAGATGAAAACACTAGCATCAAACATATCAGATATCAGTTTGCATGTCAAAGTGTTGTAACCTGGGGGTAGCGGCTGCCAACACAACATTCAAAAAGGGCAGCCGTACCAAAAAAAAAGAAAGAAAAAAAAAATAGGAGAAGCGAAACCGCAGTTTCGCCCCCCGTCAACGCCCAAGAAAGTTTCACTTTGCTTTGGCAAGTTAGAACTAACAAAAGAAAAACTCGAAGAACTCAAGAAAACATTTTTTGTTAGTTTTTTTTTTTAAGTTTTTTTTGTTTTTTTGTTTTTAATTTTTTTTTTTTTTTCTCATCTGCGACTTGACGGTGATTTCGCCAAGTCTACATCGATTCAGAACCAGTTTCTGAAGTACCCAATTCAACGCAATGCCAAACTCGGTTTAAAATCCGCAAAACTGTCGCATGTTGGCACGCGCTAGCTTCCTCACTCGGCGCATGTTCTCTGGGACTGGAGTCGAGGCGCGAATTGGGGCAGATCTTCTTCTCCTGCGTGGCACTTCAATCGCTCGAGGAGCAATAACATCTAAATAGCTTCCTCCCAAGAAGTCCAACGTTGGAGATGTTGGTTGGATATTTCCAACGCAACAATAACTCGGTTCAGAAGAAATGTAGCTTCCTCCTAACGAGTAGTGTAGGGTCGGACTTGTAGGACGAAGACGGCCAGCACATTCGAATGTTTGGTCACCGAAAAAGAACCTCTCGAAAGAGCTTTCGTCGTCGTCGTCGTCCTCCTCCTCCTCCTCTCCAACGTGCGCCACAACGAACGGTTGTTGTTCATATTCCTCCCTCGCAACCTGTTCCGGAATTCCAGCATTCGATGAAAGCGGTGGAATGCTTTCTTCCATCTGATTTTCAGAGACAGGCAGAAATAGTGAGGATATTTCACTTACTTCGTCGTCGGAGCTGTCCCTTGGGATGGCACGAAGAAAATCCCAAAGCTGACCAGCCTTTCCATTAGACGACATCTCTCTTTGAGCACGAAGGATAATGTCTTCTATATTCATGGATGGTCCCGACACTTCGAATAAGCTGGAGTCGGTGCCCGGTGCCTCCAACAGGCTTGAGCAATCACCCTCGTACTCAGAACTGTTAGGGCTCAAGGAGATGTTGACGGCCTCCTCACGAGCCTCTTCACCAGACGCCTTCTGCTCAGGTGGTACGGCGTCATCCTCCTCCACATTCCTTGTGCGGAATCTCTTCCAGCGCATCAACATAGATGTCACGAATGCTATTGCGCAAATTTTCGCCATCTTCTCTCTCTCTCTTTTCGTTAATACGAATCCACCGATAACGTGGTGGAGAATTAAAAGGGTCGACTCCCGGCCGCAAAACGAATAAACGATGAATCGTGTAAACGTGACACAGCGAGGAGCCGAGGACGCGCGCGCGAAACGCAAGTCCTTATATACCCATCGAGATGAAAAATTTCCCAGAAATTTTTGGAAAATTCCTAGAATCGTATAAAAATTTTGTATAACATTCCCCTGTACGACAGGTTCGAAAAATTTCCTGGAATTCCAGAAAATTTCCGGGATATTTTTGGACCCGACCAAGAATGGTTGCAGCTGACGATTCGACGGTTCAGTAATCGAACCTGTAGACCCGGCTGTTCATATTGTTATTATTATTATTTTTTTTCATCAATAAGTAGGGGACGTCCTCGGCTGTAAAAGTATATCACGACGTTGAAGATGCAGCGCCATCTATCGATCATAACTGTGGAATGCTACGGTTCCAATGCAGACAGTCCATGTAATTGAAATTACGTTCTCGCAGATGCGCGAATTCATACAGTTACTTTCAGATACGAAATAAATTTATCTCATCGAGAGTCTCTGAGTGCATTTAAAGTCCACCACCAACTTGGACGGGAAAAGCGATGACTGGCGAGAAGAGCTTCAAATCACAAATGCTTCATTTCAGAACCTTAATGTTTTCACAGTTTTGTACAGTGCTTGCAGAGCATCTGATCTCTTGAATGATATGAAAAATAAAACTCGTTTGGTAAGCAGTTTCTTGGGATTGGATCGGCAAAGAAAAGACGTTCAATAAACCTCCAGATGAAAACACTAGCATCAAACATATCAGATATCAGTTTGCATGTCAAAGTGTTGTAACCTGGGGGTAGCGGCTGCCAACACAACATTCAAAAAGGGCAGCCGTACCAAAAAAAAAGAAAGAAAAAAAAAATAGGAGAAGCGAAACCGCAGTTTCGCCCCCCGTCAACGCCCAAGAAAGTTTCACTTTGCTTTGGCAAGTTAGAACTAACAAAAGAAAAACTCGAAGAACTCAAGAAAACATTTTTTGTTAGTTTTTTTTTTAAAGTTTTTTTTGTTTTTTTGTTTTTATATTTTTTTTTTTTTTTCTCATCTGCGACTTGACGGTGATTTCGCCAAGTCTACATCGATTCAGAACCAGTTTCTGAAGTACCCAATTCAACGCAATGCCAAACTCGGTTTAAAATCCGCAAAACTGTCGCATGTTGGCACGCGCTAGCTTCCTCACTCGGCGCATGTTCTCTGGGACTGGAGTCGAGGCGCGAATTGGGGCAGATCTTCTTCTCCTGCGTGGCACTTCAATCGCTCGAGGAGCAATAACATCTAAATAGCTTCCTCCCAAGAAGTCCAACGTTGGAGATGTTGGTTGGATATTTCCAACGCAACAATAACTCGGTTCAGAAGAAATGTAGCTTCCTCCTAACGAGTAGTGTAGGGTCGGACTTGTAGGACGAAGACGGCCAGCACATTCGAATGTTTGGTCACCGAAAAAGAACCTCTCGAAAGAGCTTTCGTCGTCGTCGTCGTCCTCCTCCTCCTCCTCTCCAACGTGCGCCACAACGAACGGTTGTTGTTCATATTCCTCCCTCGCAACCTGTTCCGGAATTCCAGCATTCGATGAAAGCGGTGGAATGCTTTCTTCCATCTGATTTTCAGAGACAGGCAGAAATAGTGAGGATATTTCACTTACTTCGTCGTCGGAGCTGTCCCTTGGGATGGCACGAAGAAAATCCCAAAGCTGACCAGCCTTTCCATTAGACGACATCTCTCTTTGAGCACGAAGGATAATGTCTTCTATATTCATGGATGGTCCCGACACTTCGAATAAGCTGGAGTCGGTGCCCGGTGCCTCCAACAGGCTTGAGCAATCACCCTCGTACTCAGATCTGTTAGGGCTGAAGGAGATGTTGACGGCCTCCTCACGAGCCTCTTCACCAGACGCCTTCTGCTCAGGTGGTACGGCGTCATCCTCCTCCACATTCCTTGTGCGGAATCTCTTCCAGCGCATCAACATAGATGTCACGAATGCTATTGCGCAAATTTTCGCCATCTTCTCTCTCTCTCTTTTCGTTAATACGAATCCACCGATAACGTGGTGGAGAATTAAAAGGGTCGACTCCCGGCCGCAAAACGAATAAACGATGAATCGTGTAAACGTGACACAGCGAGGAGCCGAGGACGCGCGCGCGAAACGCAAGTCCTTATATACCCATCGAGATGAAAAATTTCCCAGAAATTTTTGGAAAATTCCTAGAATCGTATAAAAATTTTGTATAACATTCCCCTGTACGACAGGTTCGAAAAATTTCCTGGAATTCCAGAAAATTTCCGGGATATTTTTGGACCCGACCAAGAATGGTTGCAGCTGACGATTCGGCGGTTCAGTAATCGAACCTGTAGACCCGGCTGTTCATATTGTTATTATTATTATTATTTTTTTTTTCATCAATAAGTAGGGGACGTCCTCGGCTGTAAAAGTATATCACGACGTTGAAGATGCAGCGCCATCTATCGATCATAACTGTGGAATGCTACGGTTCCAATGCAGACAGTCCATGTAATTGAAATTACGTTCTCGCAGATGCGCGAATTCATACAGTTACTTTCAGATACGAAATAAATTTATCTCATCGAGAGTCTCTGAGTGCATTTAAAGTCCACCACCAACTTGGACGGGAAAAGCGATGACTGGCGAGAAGAGCTTCAAATCACAAATGCTTCATTTCAGAACCTTAATGTTTTCACAGTTTTGTACAGTGCTTGCAGAGCATCTGATCTCTTGAATGATATGAAAAATAAAACTCGTATGGTAAGCAGTTTCTTGGGATTGGATCGGCAAAGAAAAGACGTCCAATAAACCTCCAGATGAAAACACTAGCATCAAACATATCAGATATCAGTTTGCATGTCAAAGTGTTGTAACCTGGGGACCCGGCGGGCCAACACAACATTCAAAAAGGGCAGCCGTACCAAAAAAAAGAAAGAAAAAAAAATAGGAGAAGCGAAACCGCAGTTTCGCCCCCCGTCAACGCCCAAGAAAGTTTCACTTTGCTTTGGCAAGTTAGAACTAACAAAAGAAAAACTCGAAGAACTCAAGAAAACATTTTTTGTTAGTTTTTTTTTTTGCGTTTTTTTTTTCTCATCTGCGACTTGACGGTGATTTCGCCAAGTCTACATCGATTCAGAACCAGTTTCTGAAGTACCCAATTCAACGCAATGCCAAACTCGGTTTAAAATCCGCAAAACTGTCGCATGTTGGCACGCGCTAGCTTCCTCACTCGGCGCATGTTCTCTGGGACTGGAGTCGAGGCGCGAATTGGGGCAGATCTTCTTCTCCTGCGTGGCACTTCAATCGCTCGAGGAGCAATAACATCTAAATAGCTTCCTCCCAAGAAGTCCAACGTTGGAGATGTTGGTTGGATATTTCCAACGCAACAATAACTCGGTTCAGAAGAAATGTAGCTTCCTCCTAACGAGTAGTGTAGGGTCGGACTTGTAGGACGAAGGCGGCCAGCACATTCGAATGTTTGGTCACCGAAAAAGAACCTCTCGAAAGAGCTTTCGTCGTCGTCGTCGTCCTCCCCCTCCTCCTCTCCAACGTGCGCCACAACGAACGGTTGTTGTTCATATTCCTCCCTCGCAACCTGTTCCGGAATTCCAGCATTCGATGAAAGCGGTGGAATGCTTTCTTCCATCTGATTTTCAGAGACAGGCAGAAATAGTGAGGATATTTCACTTACTTCGTCGTCGGAGCTGTCCCTTGGGATGGCACGAAGAAAATCCCAAAGCTGACCAGCCTTTCCATTAGACGACATCTCTCTTTGAGCACGAAGGATAATGTCTTCTATATTCATGGATGGTCCCGACACTTCGAATAAGCTGGAGTCGGTGCCCGGTGCCTCCAACAGGCTTGAGCAATCACCCTCGTACTCAGAACTGTTAGGGCTCAAGGAGATGTTGACGGCCTCCTCACGAGCCTCTTCACCAGACGCCTTCTGCTCAGGTGGTACGGCGTCATCCTCCTCCACATTCCTTGTGCGGAATCTCTTCCAGCGCATCAACATAGATGTCACGAATGCTATTGCGCAAATTTTCGCCATCTTCTCTCTCTCTCTTTTCGTTAATACGAATCCACCGATAACGTGGTGGAGAATTAAAAGGGTCGACTCCCGGCCGCAAAACGAATAAACGATGAATCGTGTAAACGTGACACAGCGAGGAGCCGAGGACGCGCGCGCGAAACGCAAGTCCTTATATACCCATCGAGATGAAAAATTTCCCAGAAATTTTTGGAAAATTCCTAGAATCGTATAAAAATTTTGTATAACATTCCCCTGTACGACAGGTTCGAAAAATTTCCTGGAATTCCAGAAAATTTCCGGGATATTTTTGGACCCGACCAAGAATGGTTGCAGCTGACGATTCGGCGGTTCAGTAATCGAACCTGTAGACCCGGCTGTTCATATTGTTATTATTATTATTATTATTTATTTCATCAATAAGTAGGGGACGTCCTCGGCTGTAAAAGTATATCACGACGTTGAAGATGCAGCGCCATCTATCGATCATAACTGTGGAATGCTACGGTTCCAATGCAGACAGTCCATGTAATTGAAATTACGTTCTCGCAGATGCGCGAATTCATACAGTTACTTTCAGATACGAAATAAATTTATCTCATCGAGAGTCTCTGAGTGCATTTAAAGTCCACCACCAACTTGGACGGGAAAAGCGATGACTGGCGAGAAGAGCTTCAAATCACAAATGCTTCATTTCAGAACCTTAATGTTTTCACAGTTTTGTACAGTGCTTGCAGAGCATCTGATCTCTTGAATGATATGAAAAATAAAACTCGTATGGTAAGCAGTTTCTTGGGATTGGATCGGCAAAGAAAAGACGTTCAATAAACCTCCAGATGAAAACACTAGCATCAAACATATCAGATATCAGTTTGCATGTCAAAGTGTTGTAACCTGGGGGTAGCGGCTGCCAACACAACATTCAAAAAGGGCAGCCGTACCAAAAAAAAAGAAAGAAAAAAAAATAGGAGAAGCGAAACCGCAGTTTCGCCCCCCGTCAACGCCCAAGAAAGTTTCACTTTGCTTTGGCAAGTTAGAACTAACTAAAGAAAAACTCGAAGAACTCAAGAAAACATTTTTTGTTAGTTTTTTTTTTTGCGTTTTTTTTTTCTCATCTGCGACTTGACGGTGATTTCGCCAAGTCTACATCGATTCAGAACCAGTTTCTGAAGTACCCAATTCAACGCAATGCCAAACTCGGTTTAAAATCCGCAAAACTGTCGCATGTTGGCACGCGCTAGCTTCCTCACTCGGCGCATGTTCTCTGGGACTGGAGTCGAGGCGCGAATTGGGGCAGATCTTCTTCTCCTGCGTGGCACTTCAATCGCTCGAGGAGCAATAACATCTAAATAGCTTCCTCCCAAGAAGTCCAACGTTGGAGATGTTGGTTGGATATTTCCAACGCAACAATAACTCGGTTCAGAAGAAATGTAGCTTCCTCCTAACGAGTAGTGTAGGGTCGGACTTGTAGGACGAAGGCGGCCAGCACATTCGAATGTTTGGTCACCGAAAAAGAACCTCTCGAAAGAGCTTTCGTCGTCGTCGTCGTCCTCCTCCTCCTCCTCTCCAACGTGCGCCACAACGAACGGTTGTTGTTCATATTCCTCCCTCGCAACCTGTTCCGGAATTCCAGCATTCGATGAAAGCGGTGGAATGCTTTCTTCCATCTGATTTTCAGAGACAGGCAGAAATAGTGAGGATATTTCACTTACTTCGTCGTCGGAGCTGTCCCTTGGGATGGCACGAAGAAAATCCCAAAGCTGACCAGCCTTTCCATTAGACGACATCTCTCTTTGAGCACGAAGGATAATGTCTTCTATATTCATGGATGGTCCCGACACTTCGAATAAGCTGGAGTCGGTGCCCGGTGCCTCCAACAGGCTTGAGCAATCACCCTCGTACTCAGAACTGTTAGGGCTCAAGGAGATGTTGACGGCCTCCTCACGAGCCTCTTCACCAGACGCCTTCTGCTCAGGTGGTACGGCGTCATCCTCCTCCACATTCCTTGTGCGGAATCTCTTCCAGCGCATCAACATAGATGTCACGAATGCTATTGCGCAAATTTTCGCCATCTTCTCTCTCTCTCTTTTCGTTAATACGAATCCACCGATAACGTGGTGGAGAATTAAAAGGGTCGACTCCCGGCCGCAAAACGAATAAACGATGAATCGTGTAAACGTGACACAGCGAGGAGCCGAGGACGCGCGCGCGAAACGCAAGTCCTTATATACCCATCGAGATGAAAAATTTCCCAGAAATTTTTGGAAAATTCCTAGAATCGTATAAAAATTTTGTATAACATTCCCCTGTACGACAGGTTCGAAAAATTTCCTGGAATTCCAGAAAATTTCCGGGATATTTTTGGACCCGACCAAGAATGGTTGCAGCTGACGATTCGACGGTTCAGTAATCGAACCTGTAGACCCGGCTGTTCATATTGTTATTATTATTATTTTTTTTCATCAATAAGT
Source organism: Pholcus phalangioides (assembly GCF_987345545.1). Classification (NCBI taxonomy): domain Eukaryota; kingdom Metazoa; phylum Arthropoda; class Arachnida; order Araneae; family Pholcidae; genus Pholcus; species Pholcus phalangioides. The sequence continues at coordinate 215,566 of NW_028301637.1, forward strand.
AGGGGACGTCCTCGGCTGTAAAAGTATATCACGACGTTGAAGATGCAGCGCCATCTATCGATCATAACTGTGGAATGCTACGGTTCCAATGCAGACAGTCCATGTAATTGAAATTACGTTCTCGCAGATGCGCGAATTCATACAGTTACTTTCAGATACGAAATAAATTTATCTCATCGAGAGTCTCTGAGTGCATTTAAAGTCCACCACCAACTTGGACGGGAAAAGCGATGACTGGCGAGAAGAGCTTCAAATCACAAATGCTTCATTTCAGAACCTTAATGTTTTCACAGTTTTGTACAGTGCTTGCAGAGCATCTGATCTCTTGAATGATATGAAAAATAAAACTCGTTTGGTAAGCAGTTTCTTGGGATTGGATCGGCAAAGAAAAGACGTTCAATAAACCTCCAGATGAAAACACTAGCATCAAACATATCAGATATCAGTTTGCATGTCAAAGTGTTGTAACCTGGGGGTAGCGGCTGCCAACACAACATTCAAAAAGGGCAGCCGTACCAAAAAAAAAGAAAGAAAAAAAAAATAGGAGAAGCGAAACCGCAGTTTCGCCCCCCGTCAACGCCCAAGAAAGTTTCACTTTGCTTTGGCAAGTTAGAACTAACAAAAGAAAAACTCGAAGAACTCAAGAAAACATTTTTTGTTAGTTTTTTTTTTTTAAGTTTTTTTTGTTTTTAATTTTTTTTTTTTTTTTTTTGCGTTTTTTTTTCTCATCTGCGACTTGACGGTGATTTCGCCAAGTCTACATCGATTCAGAACCAGTTTCTGAAGTACCCAATTCAACGCAATGCCAAACTCGGTTTAAAATCCGCAAAACTGTCGCATGTTGGCACGCGCTAGCTTCCTCACTCGGCGCATGTTCTCTGGGACTGGAGTCGAGGCGCGAATTGGGGCAGATCTTCTTCTCCTGCGTGGCACTTCAATCGCTCGAGGAGCAATAACATCTAAATAGCTTCCTCCCAAGAAGTCCAACGTTGGAGATGTTGGTTGGATATTTCCAACGCAACAATAACTCGGTTCAGAAGAAATGTAGCTTCCTCCTAACGAGTAGTGTAGGGTCGGACTTGTAGGACGAAGGCGGCCAGCACATTCGAATGTTTGGTCACCGAAAAAGAACCTCTCGAAAGAGCTTTCGTCGTCGTCGTCGTCCTCCTCCTCCTCCTCTCCAACGTGCGCCACAACGAACGGTTGTTGTTCATATTCCTCCCTCGCAACCTGTTCCGGAATTCCAGCATTCGATGAAAGCGGTGGAATGCTTTCTTCCATCTGATTTTCAGAGACAGGCAGAAATAGTGAGGATATTTCACTTACTTCGTCGTCGGAGCTGTCCCTTGGGATGGCACGAAGAAAATCCCAAAGCTGACCAGCCTTTCCATTAGACGACATCTCTCTTTGAGCACGAAGGATAATGTCTTCTATATTCATGGATGGTCCCGACACTTCGAATAAGCTGGAGTCGGTGCCCGGTGCCTCCAACAGGCTTGAGCAATCACCCTCGTACTCAGAACTGTTAGGGCTCAAGGAGATGTTGACGGCCTCCTCACGAGCCTCTTCACCAGACGCCTTCTGCTCAGGTGGTACGGCGTCATCCTCCTCCACATTCCTTGTGCGGAATCTCTTCCAGCGCATCAACATAGATGTCACGAATGCTATTGCGCAAATTTTCGCCATCTTCTCTCTCTCTCTTTTCGTTAATACGAATCCACCGATAACGTGGTGGAGAATTAAAAGGGTCGACTCCCGGCCGCAAAACGAATAAACGATGAATCGTGTAAACGTGACACAGCGAGGAGCCGAGGACGCGCGCGCGAAACGCAAGTCCTTATATACCCATCGAGATGAAAAATTTCCCAGAAATTTTTGGAAAATTCCTAGAATCGTATAAAAATTTTGTATAACATTCCCCTGTACGACAGGTTCGAAAAATTTCCTGGAATTCCAGAAAATTTCCGGGATATTTTTGGACCCGACCAAGAATGGTTGCAGCTGACGATTCGACGGTTCAGTAATCGAACCTGTAGACCCGGCTGTTCATATTGTTATTATTTTTTTTTTTTTCATCAATAAGTAGGGGACGTCCTCGGCTGTAAAAGTATATCACGACGTTGAAGATGCAGCGCCATCTATCGATCATAACTGTGGAATGCTACGGTTCCAATGCAGACAGTCCATGTAATTGAAATTACGTTCTCGCAGATGCGCGAATTCATACAGTTACTTTCAGATACGAAATAAATTTATCTCATCGAGAGTCTCTGAGTGCATTTAAAGTCCACCACCAACTTGGACGGGAAAAGCGATGACTGGCGAGAAGAGCTTCAAATCACAAATGCTTCATTTCAGAACCTTAATGTTTTCACAGTTTTGTACAGTGCTTGCAGAGCATCTGATCTCTTGAATGATATGAAAAATAAAACTCGTATGGTAAGCAGTTTCTTGGGATTGGATCGGCAAAGAAAAGACGTTCAATAAACCTCCAGATGAAAACACTAGCATCAAACATATCAGATATCAGTTTGCATGTCAAAGTGTTGTAACCTGGGGGTAGCGGCTGCCAACACAACATTCAAAAAGGGCAGCCGTACCAAAAAAAAGAAAGAAAAAAAAATAGGAGAAGCGAAACCGCAGTTTCGCCCCCCGTCAACGTCCAAGAAAGTTTCACTTTGCTTTGGCAAGTTAGAACTAACAAAAGAAAAACTCGAAGAACTCAAGAAAACATTTTTTGTTAGTTTTTTTTTTAAGTTTTTTTTGTTTTTTTGTTTTTAATTTTTTTTTTTTTTTTTTTTGCGTTTTTTTTTCTCATCTGCGACTTGACGGTGATTTCGCCAAGTCTACATCGATTCAGAACCAGTTTCTGAAGTACCCAATTCAACGCAATGCCAAACTCGGTTTAAAATCCGCAAAACTGTCGCATGTTGGCACGCGCTAGCTTCCTCACTCGGCGCATGTTCTCTGGGACTGGAGTCGAGGCGCGAATTGGGGCAGATCTTCTTCTCCTGCGTGGCACTTCAATCGCTCGAGGAGCAATAACATCTAAATAGCTTCCTCCCAAGAAGTCCAACGTTGGAGATGTTGGTTGGATATTTCCAACGCAACAATAACTCGGTTCAGAAGAAATGTAGCTTCCTCCTAACGAGTAGTGTAGGGTCGGACTTGTAGGACGAAGGCGGCCAGCACATTCGAATGTTTGGTCACCGAAAAAGAACCTCTCGAAAGAGCTTTCGTCGTCGTCGTCGTCGTCCTCCTCCTCCTCCTCTCCAACGTGCGCCACAACGAACGGTTGTTGTTCATATTCCTCCCTCGCAACCTGTTCCGGAATTCCAGCATTCGATGAAAGCGGTGGAATGCTTTCTTCCATCTGATTTTCAGAGACAGGCAGAAATAGTGAGGATATTTCACTTACTTCGTCGTCGGAGCTGTCCCTTGGGATGGCACGAAGAAAATCCCAAAGCTGACCAGCCTTTCCATTAGACGACATCTCTCTTTGAGCACGAAGGATAATGTCTTCTATATTCATGGATGGTCCCGACACTTCGAATAAGCTGGAGTCGGTGCCCGGTGCCTCCAACAGGCTTGAGCAATCACCCTCGTACTCAGAACTGTTAGGGCTCAAGGAGATGTTGACGGCCTCCTCACGAGCCTCTTCACCAGACGCCTTCTGCTCAGGTGGTACGGCGTCATCCTCCTCCACATTCCTTGTGCGGAATCTCTTCCAGCGCATCAACATAGATGTCACGAATGCTATTGCGCAAATTTTCGCCATCTTCTCTCTCTCTCTTTTCGTTAATACGAATCCACCGATAACGTGGTGGAGAATTAAAAGGGTCGACTCCCGGCCGCAAAACGAATAAACGATGAATCGTGTAAACGTGACACAGCGAGGAGCCGAGGACGCGCGCGCGAAACGCAAGTCCTTATATACCCATCGAGATGAAAAATTTCCCAGAAATTTTTGGAAAATTCCTAGAATCGTATAAAAATTTTGTATAACATTCCCCTGTACGACAGGTTCGAAAAATTTCCTGGAATTCCAGAAAATTTCCGGGATATTTTTGGACCCGACCAAGAATGGTTGCAGCTGACGATTCGACGGTTCAGTAATCGAACCTGTAGACCCGGCTGTTCATATTGTTATTATTATTATTTTTTTTCATCAATAAGTAGGGGACGTCCTCGGCTGTAAAAGTATATCACGACGTTGAAGTTGCAGCGCCATCTATCGATCATAACTGTGGAATGCTACGGTTCCAATGCAGACAGTCCATGTAATTGAAATTACGTTCTCGCAGATGCGCGAATTCATACAGTTACTTTCAGATACGAAATAAATTTATCTCATCGAGAGTCTCTGAGTGCATTTAAAGTCCACCACCAACTTGGACGGGAAAAGCGATGACTGGCGAGAAGAGCTTCAAATCACAAATGCTTCATTTCAGAACCTTAATGTTTTCACAGTTTTGTACAGTGCTTGCAGAGCATCTGATCTCTTGAATGATATGAAAAATAAAACTCGTTTGGTAAGCAGTTTCTTGGGATTGGATCGGCAAAGAAAAGACGTTCAATAAACCTCCAGATGAAAACACTAGCATCAAACATATCAGATATCAGTTTGCATGTCAAAGTGTTGTAACCTGGGGGTAGCGGCTGCCAACACAACATTCAAAAAGGGCAGCCGTACCAAAAAAAAAGAAAGAAAAAAAAAATAGGAGAAGCGAAACCGCAGTTTCGCCCCCCGTCAACGCCCAAGAAAGTTTCACTTTGCTTTGGCAAGTTAGAACTAACAAAAGAAAAACTCGAAGAACTCAAGAAAACATTTTTTGTTAGTTTTTTTTTTTTAAGTTTTTTTTGTTTTTAATTTTTTTTTTTTTTTTTTTTGCGTTTTTTTTTCTCATCTGCGACTTGACGGTGATTTCGCCAAGTCTACATCGATTCAGAACCAGTTTCTGAAGTACCCAATTCAACGCAATGCCAAACTCGGTTTAAAATCCGCAAAACTGTCGCATGTTGGCACGCGCTAGCTTCCTCACTCGGCGCATGTTCTCTGGGACTGGAGTCGAGGCGCGAATTGGGGCAGATCTTCTTCTCCTGCGTGGCACTTCAATCGCTCGAGGAGCAATAACATCTAAATAGCTTCCTCCCAAGAAGTCCAACGTTGGAGATGTTGGTTGGATATTTCCAACGCAACAATAACTCGGTTCAGAAGAAATGCAGCTTCCTCCTAACGAGTAGTGTAGGGTCGGACTTGTAGGACGAAGGCGGCCAGCACATTCGAATGTTTGGTCACCGAAAAAGAACCTCTCGAAAGAGCTTTCGTCGTCGTCGTCGTCCTCCTCCTCCTCCTCTCCAACGTGCGCCACAACGAACGGTTGTTGTTCATATTCCTCCCTCGCAACCTGTTCCGGAATTCCAGCATTCGATGAAAGCGGTGGAATGCTTTCTTCCATCTGATTTTCAGAGACAGGCAGAAATAGTGAGGATATTTCACTTACTTCGTCGTCGGAGCTGTCCCTTGGGATGGCACGAAGAAAATCCCAAAGCTGACCAGCCTTTCCATTAGACGACATCTCTCTTTGAGCACGAAGGATAATGTCTTCTATATTCATGGATGGTCCCGACACTTCGAATAAGCTGGAGTCGGTGCCCGGTGCCTCCAACAGGCTTGAGCAATCACCCTCGTACTCAGAACTGTTAGGGCTCAAGGAGATGTTGACGGCCTCCTCACGAGCCTCTTCACCAGACGCCTTCTGCTCAGGTGGTACGGCGTCATCCTCCTCCACATTCCTTGTGCGGAATCTCTTCCAGCGCATCAACATAGATGTCACGAATGCTATTGCGCAAATTTTCGCCATCTTCTCTCTCTCTCTTTTCGTTAATACGAATCCACCGATAACGTGGTGGAGAATTAAAAGGGTCGACTCCCGGCCGCAAAACGAATAAACGATGAATCGTGTAAACGTGACACAGCGAGGAGCCGAGGACGCGCGCGCGAAACGCAAGTCCTTATATACCCATCGAGATGAAAAATTTCCCAGAAATTTTTGGAAAATTCCTAGAATCGTATAAAAATTTTGTATAACATTCCCCTGTACGACAGGTTCGAAAAATTTCCTGGAATTCCAGAAAATTTCCGGGATATTTTTGGACCCGACCAAGAATGGTTGCAGCTGACGATTCGACGGTTCAGTAATCGAACCTGTAGACCCGGCTGTTCATATTGTTATTATTATTTTTTTTTTTCATCAATAAGTAGGGGACGTCCTCGGCTGTAAAAGTATATCACGACGTTGAAGATGCAGCGCCATCTATCGATCATAACTGTGGAATGCTACGGTTCCAATGCAGACAGTCCATGTAATTGAAATTACGTTCTCGCAGATGCGCGAATTCATACAGTTACTTTCAGATACGAAATAAATTTATCTCATCGAGAGTCTCTGAGTGCATTTAAAGTCCACCACCAACTTGGACGGGAAAAGCGATGACTGGCGAGAAGAGCTTCAAATCACAAATGCTTCATTTCAGAACCTTAATGTTTTCACAGTTTTGTACAGTGCTTGCAGAGCATCTGATCTCTTGAATGATATGAAAAATAAAACTCGTATGGTAAGCAGTTTCTTGGGATTGGATCGGCAAAGAAAAGACGTTCAATAAACCTCCAGATGAAAACACTAGCATCAAACATATCAGATATCAGTTTGCATGTCAAAGTGTTGTAACCTGGGGGTAGCGGCTGCCAACACAACATTCAAAAAGGGCAGCCGTACCAAAAAAAAGAAAGAAAAAAAAATAGGAGAAGCGAAACCGCAGTTTCGCCCCCCGTCAACGTCCAAGAAAGTTTCACTTTGCTTTGGCAAGTTAGAACTAACAAAAGAAAAACTCGAAGAACTCAAGAAAACATTTTTTGTTAGTTTTTTTTTTAAGTTTTTTTTGTTTTTTTGTTTTTAATTTTTTTTTTTTTTTTTTTTGCGTTTTTTTTTCTCATCTGCGACTTGACGGTGATTTCGCCAAGTCTACATCGATTCAGAACCAGTTTCTGAAGTACCCAATTCAACGCAATGCCAAACTCGGTTTAAAATCCGCAAAACTGTCGCATGTTGGCACGCGCTAGCTTCCTCACTCGGCGCATGTTCTCTGGGACTGGAGTCGAGGCGCGAATTGGGGCAGATCTTCTTCTCCTGCGTGGCACTTCAATCGCTCGAGGAGCAATAACATCTAAATAGCTTCCTCCCAAGAAGTCCAACGTTGGAGATGTTGGTTGGATATTTCCAACGCAACAATAACTCGGTTCAGAAGAAATGTAGCTTCCTCCTAACGAGTAGTGTAGGGTCGGACTTGTAGGACGAAGGCGGCCAGCACATTCGAATGTTTGGTCACCGAAAAAGAACCTCTCGAAAGAGCTTTCGTCGTCGTCGTCGTCGTCCTCCTCCTCCTCCTCTCCAACGTGCGCCACAACGAACGGTTGTTGTTCATATTCCTCCCTCGCAACCTGTTCCGGAATTCCAGCATTCGATGAAAGCGGTGGAATGCTTTCTTCCATCTGATTTTCAGAGACAGGCAGAAATAGTGAGGATATTTCACTTACTTCGTCGTCGGAGCTGTCCCTTGGGATGGCACGAAGAAAATCCCAAAGCTGACCAGCCTTTCCATTAGACGACATCTCTCTTTGAGCACGAAGGATAATGTCTTCTATATTCATGGATGGTCCCGACACTTCGAATAAGCTGGAGTCGGTGCCCGGTGCCTCCAACAGGCTTGAGCAATCACCCTCGTACTCAGAACTGTTAGGGCTCAAGGAGATGTTGACGGCCTCCTCACGAGCCTCTTCACCAGACGCCTTCTGCTCAGGTGGTACGGCGTCATCCTCCTCCACATTCCTTGTGCGGAATCTCTTCCAGCGCATCAACATAGATGTCACGAATGCTATTGCGCAAATTTTCGCCATCTTCTCTCTCTCTCTTTTCGTTAATACGAATCCACCGATAACGTGGTGGAGAATTAAAAGGGTCGACTCCCGGCCGCAAAACGAATAAACGATGAATCGTGTAAACGTGACACAGCGAGGAGCCGAGGACGCGCGCGCGAAACGCAAGTCCTTATATACCCATCGAGATGAAAAATTTCCCAGAAATTTTTGGAAAATTCCTAGAATCGTATAAAAATTTTGTATAACATTCCCCTGTACGACAGGTTCGAAAAATTTCCTGGAATTCCAGAAAATTTCCGGGATATTTTTGGACCCGACCAAGAATGGTTGCAGCTGACGATTCGACGGTTCAGTAATCGAACCTGTAGACCCGGCTGTTCATATTGTTATTATTATTTTTTTTTTTCATCAATAAGTAGGGGACGTCCTCGGCTGTAAAAGTATATCACGACGTTGAAGATGCAGCGCCATCTATCGATCATAACTGTGGAATGCTACGGTTCCAATGCAGACAGTCCATGTAATTGAAATTACGTTCTCGCAGATGCGCGAATTCATACAGTTACTTTCAGATACGAAATAAATTTATCTCATCGAGAGTCTCTGAGTGCATTTAAAGTCCACCACCAACTTGGACGGGAAAAGCGATGACTGGCGAGAAGAGCTTCAAATCACAAATGCTTCATTTCAGAACCTTAATGTTTTCACAGTTTTGTACAGTGCTTGCAGAGCATCTGATCTCTTGAATGATATGAAAAATAAAACTCGTTTGGTAAGCAGTTTCTTGGGATTGGATCGGCAAAGAAAAGACGTTCAATAAACCTCCAGATGAAAACACTAGCATCAAACATATCAGATATCAGTTTGCATGTCAAAGTGTTGTAACCTGGGGGTAGCGGCTGCCAACACAACATTCAAAAAGGGCAGCCGTACCAAAAAAAAAGAAAGAAAAAAAAAATAGGAGAAGCGAAACCGCAGTTTCGCCCCCCGTCAACGCCCAAGAAAGTTTCACTTTGCTTTGGCAAGTTAGAACTAACAAAAGAAAAACTCGAAGAACTCAAGAAAACATTTTTTGTTAGTTTTTTTTTTTTAAGTTTTTTTTGTTTTTAATTTTTTTTTTTTTTTTTTTGCGTTTTTTTTTCTCATCTGCGACTTGACGGTGATTTCGCCAAGTCTACATCGATTCAGAACCAGTTTCTGAAGTACCCAATTCAACGCAATGCCAAACTCGGTTTAAAATCCGCAAAACTGTCGCATGTTGGCACGCGCTAGCTTCCTCACTCGGCGCATGTTCTCTGGGACTGGAGTCGAGGCGCGAATTGGGGCAGATCTTCTTCTCCTGCGTGGCACTTCAATCGCTCGAGGAGCAATAACATCTAAATAGCTTCCTCCCAAGAAGTCCAACGTTGGAGATGTTGGTTGGATATTTCCAACGCAACAATAACTCGGTTCAGAAGAAATGCAGCTTCCTCCTAACGAGTAGTGTAGGGTCGGACTTGTAGGACGAAGGCGGCCAGCACATTCGAATGTTTGGTCACCGAAAAAGAACCTCTCGAAAGAGCTTTCGTCGTCGTCGTCGTCGTCCTCCTCCTCCTCCTCTCCAACGTGCGCCACAACGAACGGTTGTTGTTCATATTCCTCCCTCGCAACCTGTTCCGGAATTCCAGCATTCGATGAAAGCGGTGGAATGCTTTCTTCCATCTGATTTTCAGAGACAGGCAGAAATAGTGAGGATATTTCACTTACTTCGTCGTCGGAGCTGTCCCTTGGGATGGCACGAAGAAAATCCCAAAGCTGACCAGCCTTTCCATTAGACGACATCTCTCTTTGAGCACGAAGGATAATGTCTTCTATATTCATGGATGGTCCCGACACTTCGAATAAGCTGGAGTCGGTGCCCGGTGCCTCCAACAGGCTTGAGCAATCACCCTCGTACTCAGAACTGTTAGGGCTCAAGGAGATGTTGACGGCCTCCTCACGAGCCTCTTCACCAGACGCCTTCTGCTCAGGTGGTACGGCGTCATCCTCCTCCACATTCCTTGTGCGGAATCTCTTCCAGCGCATCAACATAGATGTCACGAATGCTATTGCGCAAATTTTCGCCATCTTCTCTCTCTCTCTTTTCGTTAATACGAATCCACCGATAACGTGGTGGAGAATTAAAAGGGTCGACTCCCGGCCGCAAAACGAATAAACGATGAATCGTGTAAACGTGACACAGCGAGGAGCCGAGGACGCGCGCGCGAAACGCAAGTCCTTATATACCCATCGAGATGAAAAATTTCCCAGAAATTTTTGGAAAATTCCTAGAATCGTATAAAAATTTTGTATAACATTCCCCTGTACGACAGGTTCGAAAAATTTCCTGGAATTCCAGAAAATTTCCGGGATATTTTTGGACCCGACCAAGAATGGTTGCAGCTGACGATTCGACGGTTCAGTAATCGAACCTGTAGACCCGGCTGTTCATATTGTTATTATTATTTTTTTTTTTCATCAATAAGTAGGGGACGTGCTCGGCTGTAAAAGTATATCACGACGTTGAAGATGCAGCGCCATCTATCGATCATAACTGTGGAATGTTACGGTTCCAATGCAGACAGTCCATGTAATTGAAATTACGTTCTCGCAGATGCGCGAATTCATACAGTTACTTTCAGATACGAAATAAATTTATCTCATCGAGAGTCTCTGAGTGCATTTAAAGTCCACCACCAACTTGGACGGGAAAAGCGATGACTGGCGAGAAGAGCTTCAAATCACAAATGCTTCATTTCAGAACCTTAATGTTTTCACAGTTTTGTACAGTGCTTGCAGAGCATCTGATCTCTTGAATGATATGAAAAATAAAACTCGTATGGTAAGCAGTTTCTTGGGATTGGATCGGCAAAGAAAAGACGTTCAATAAACCTCCAGATGAAAACACTAGCATCAAACATATCAGATATCAGTTTGCATGTCAAAGTGTTGTAACCTGGGGGTAGCGGCTGCCAACACAACATTCAAAAAGGGCAGCCGTACCAAAAAAAAAGAAAGAAAAAAAAATAGGAGAAGCGAAACCGCAGTTTCGCCCCCCGTCAACGCCCAAGAAAGTTTCACTTTGCTTTGGCAAGTTAGAACTAACAAAAGAAAAACTCGAAGAACTCAAGAAAACATTTTTTGTTAGTTTTTTTTTTTAAGTTTTTTTTGTTTTTTTGTTTTTAATTTTTTTTTTTTTTTGCGTTTTTTTTTCTCATCTGCGACTTGACGGTGATTTCGCCAAGTCTACATCGATTCAGAACCAGTTTCTGAAGTACCCAATTCAACGCAATGCCAAACTCGGTTTAAAATCCGCAAAACTGTCGCATGTTGGCACGCGCTAGCTTCCTCACTCGGCGCATGTTCTCTGGGACTGGAGTCGAGGCGCGAATTGGGGCAGATCTTCTTCTCCTGCGTGGCACTTCAATCGCTCGAGGAGCAATAACATCTAAATAGCTTCCTCCCAAGAAGTCCAACGTTGGAGATGTTGGTTGGATATTTCCAACGCAACAATAACTCGGTTCAGAAGAAATGTAGCTTCCTCCTAACGAGTAGTGTAGGGTCGGACTTGTAGGACGAAGGCGGCCAGCACATTCGAATGTTTGGTCACCGAAAAAGAACCTCTCGAAAGAGCTTTCGTCGTCGTCGTCGTCCTCCTCCTCCTCCTCTCCAACGTGCGCCACAACGAACGGTTGTTGTTCATATTCCTCCCTCGCAACCTGTTCCGGAATTCCAGCATTCGATGAAAGCGGTGGAATGCTTTCTTCCATCTGATTTTCAGAGACAGGCAGAAATAGTGAGGATATTTCACTTACTTCGTCGTCGGAGCTGTCCCTTGGGATGGCACGAAGAAAATCCCAAAGCTGACCAGCCTTTCCATTAGACGACATCTCTCTTTGAGCACGAAGGATAATGTCTTCTATATTCATGGATGGTCCCGACACTTCGAATAAGCTGGAGTCGGTGCCCGGTGCCTCCAACAGGCTTGAGCAATCACCCTCGTACTCAGAACTGTTAGGGCTCAAGGAGATGTTGACGGCCTCCTCACGAGCCTCTTCACCAGACGCCTTCTGCTCAGGTGGTACGGCGTCATCCTCCTCCACATTCCTTGTGCGGAATCTCTTCCAGCGCATCAACATAGATGTCACGAATGCTATTGCGCAAATTTTCGCCATCTTCTCTCTCTCTCTTTTCGTTAATACGAATCCACCGATAACGTGGTGGAGAATTAAAAGGGTCGACTCCCGGCCGCAAAACGAATAAACGATGAATCGTGTAAACGTGACACAGCGAGGAGCCGAGGACGCGCGCGCGAAACGCAAGTCCTTATATACCCATCGAGATGAAAAATTTCCCAGAAATTTTTGGAAAATTCCTAGAATCGTATAAAAATTTTGTATAACATTCCCCTGTACGACAGGTTCGAAAAATTTCCTGGAATTCCAGAAAATTTCCGGGATATTTTTGGACCCGACCAAGAATGGTTGCAGCTGACGATTCGACGGTTCAGTAATCGAACCTGTAGACCCGGCTGTTCATATTGTTATTATTATTATTTTTTTTCATCAATAAGTAGGGGACGTCCTCGGCTGTAAAAGTATATCACGACGTTGAAGATGCAGCGCCATCTATCGATCATAACTGTGGAATGCTACGGTTCCAATGCAGACAGTCCATGTAATTGAAATTACGTTCTCGCAGATGCGCGAATTCATACAGTTACTTTCAGATACGAAATAAATTTATCTCATCGAGAGTCTCTGAGTGCATTTAAAGTCCACCACCAACTTGGACGGGAAAAGCGATGACTGGCGAGAAGAGCTTCAAATCACAAATGCTTCATTTCAGAACCTTAATGTTTTCACAGTTTTGTACAGTGCTTGCAGAGCATCTGATCTCTTGAATGATATGAAAAATAAAACTCGTATGGTAAGCAGTTTCTTGGGATTGGATCGGCAAAGAAAAGACGTTCAATAAACCTCCAGATGAAAACACTAGCATCAAACATATCAGATATCAGTTTGCATGTCAAAGTGTTGTAACCTGGGGGTAGCGGCTGCCAACACAACATTCAAAAAGGGCAGCCGTACCAAAAAAAAGAAAGAAAAAAAAATAGGAGAAGCGAAACCGCAGTTTCGCCCCCCGTCAACGCCCAAGAAAGTTTCACTTTGCTTTGGCAAGTTAGAACTAACAAAAGAAAAACTCGAAGAACTCAAGAAAACATTTTTTGTTAGTTTTTTTTTTTTAAGTTTTTTTTGTTTTTAATTTTTTTTTTTTTTTTTTTGCGTTTTTTTTTCTCATCTGCGACTTGACGGTGATTTCGCCAAGTCTACATCGATTCAGAACCAGTTTCTGAAGTACCCAATTCAACGCAATGCCAAACTCGGTTTAAAATCCGCAAAACTGTCGCATGTTGGCACGCGCTAGCTTCCTCACTCGGCGCATGTTCTCTGGGACTGGAGTCGAGGCGCGAATTGGGGCAGATCTTCTTCTCCTGCGTGGCACTTCAATCGCTCGAGGAGCAATAACATCTAAATAGCTTCCTCCCAAGAAGTCCAACGTTGGAGATGTTGGTTGGATATTTCCAACGCAACAATAACTCGGTTCAGAAGAAATGTAGCTTCCTCCTAACGAGTAGTGTAGGGTCGGACTTGTAGGACGAAGGCGGCCAGCACATTCGAATGTTTGGTCACCGAAAAAGAACCTCTCGAAAGAGCTTTCGTCGTCGTCGTCGTCCTCCTCCTCTTCCTCTCCAACGTGCGCCACAACGAACGGTTGTTGTTCATATTCCTCCCTCGCAACCTGTTCCGGAATTCCAGCATTCGATGAAAGCGGTGGAATGCTTTCTTCCATCTGATTTTCAGAGACAGGCAGAAATAGTGAGGATATTTCACTTACTTCGTCGTCGGAGCTGTCCCTTGGGATGGCACGAAGAAAATCCCAAAGCTGACCAGCCTTTCCATAAGACGACATCTCTCTTTGAGCACGAAGGATAATGTCTTCTATATTCATGGATGGTCCCGACACTTCGAATAAGCTGGAGTCGGTGCCCGGTGCCTCCAACAGGCTTGAGCAATCACCCTCGTACTCAGAACTGTTAGGGCTCAAGGAGATGTTGACGGCCTCCTCACGAGCCTCTTCACCAGACGCCTTCTGCTCAGGTGGTACGGCGTCATCCTCCTCCACATTCCTTGTGCGGAATCTCTTCCAGCGCATCAACATAGATGTCACGAATGCTATTGCGCAAATTTTCGCCATCTTCTCTCTCTCTCTTTTCGTTAATACGAATCCACCGATAACGTGGTGGAGAATTAACTCTTTACCTACCAGAGGGGTGCAAATCTATGGACCCTAGAATTTCGGAGAGCTTCTTCGAGACAAATTTCTTTCCCCCCCATATTTATTTCGTCTATTCTTCTGCTGCACATTGTAGAACCTTTCGCAACAATGACTGGATTACTCGTAGAAAGCAAAGTATTTCAACGCTCTCTTCTCCGACCAAACAAAGCGAACAGGTATGAAAAGAAGATTCGTCTTTCTTCACACAGTAAATTTCCCGTGATGCAAAGTTTTGGCTACTTATGCTATTTGACATAACCAACTTCGCCAATTGTCCTCATCAACGGCATTTTGTGACAGCAGAAATCGGATTAAACTTATTAATCGATAAAGATTTAAGAGGCTGAGTGACAAAATATTTTACGACCTACTGTTTTAAACAGAATATGTATCAAGACAAGATGACGAAAACTAGAGAAATGTAAAGCTTAAAAATAATCAATAAACTAATCACATTACAGAATTGTGTGGACCATTGGCGTACGCAGGGGGGGGGGGGAGTTGAGCCAAGATTATAGTGCAGGATATTTTGCAGGAAAAAAAGTAAAAACCCCTCCCCAGAAGGGAAAAAAATCTGAAGACCCCCTCGAGAAAATTCTGCGTACGCCTATGTTGTGGACATTATCTATTCAAGAAGATTGCTTATAACTAGTAGCATGTCTGTTAGTAGAAGACAGAGTTTAGACTATATAAACATCCCACAAACTTTTAATCCTTATTTATCGCACAATGGAACCCAATACCAGACGCATTGGTGGTCAAAAAAAGGTGCCCTGGGAAATACACGAGAATAAAGGTAGATTTTCTCTAATACAACACCTTTGCATTTCCCAACAAAATACTTATAGAGATCTCTGAATTACACGCCACTTGGGGTCAGCTAGCTTTTCAGTCCAAGGAGCCTCAAAGCTGTCTTTCACAATAACTCAAAACTTATTCACGAGACAAAAAGTTTTTCTTTTTTTTGCTAGTAAACTAGACTATATTATGTTTTTCTTAGTTTTACTGAAGAGCCAGGTGTACGTACCCACAGAGCCGTAGTTCTCCACTCCCAATCTATGAATCGATAAAAAAAATCCTCTTTTTTGAAAAGAATTTTAAATACCGTGTTTTCAGATAAGTAAGGACCTCCCAAACTCCAATCGCAGTAGGAAATCATTCAAATCATTTGAAGCCCCGAATCTTTTCACCATAAGTCTTTCTGTTTTCAAGAAGTCTTTCTTTTGCAGTGCCCTGCCCATGGGCGAATATTTTCCTTAATCCAGCCGTTGTTTTGATACAAACAAAACGAGAGCTAAAAATGAAAAGAGATGTCCAAACACGAAAAAGCAGCAGGATAACAAACAGCACAACAAACCGATGGTGAGAGCCACAACCCAAATTCTGCTATTGTTACAAGCATATATGTATTGAGTATAGGCCAGGCCAATTTTTCTTGGAACTCGCCTGTATAACAGCCCTTACTTATCTTCTCATACATGTATTGTCCACATTGCGATAGTGAATTCTTCAACCATCTCAACCTTCTGTCAAGTGGATTAGAAGCTGAAAATGTTGGAGACAAGGAGTGGTGCTTATCAAAATCTATTCTAGTTTTGTTATCACCAATTTTAAGCCGACAGGGCAGTGTTTCTCAAAGTGTGCGTTGTGGCTCCTAGGGGGTGTTCCCACTTTTTTGTGAGGGGCGTCACGACGAGCTGGAAATACTGATGTGTATGTGTGTGCCTATTTATGCTTTGAAGTGGTTCTTTTATGGATGTACAATATCTATATTAAATTATTTTGCGAGCCACAGATGAACTATGAACAGGACAAGGGAGGCACGAGCATGACCAACACCCACTAGAAAACATAATAAACCCACTAGAAAATATTAATTTAAAAAAAACTTCCACTTTCTGTTGATTTTTTTTCCTCTGTAGGTGTGTGATATGAAACTTGATTGAGAAAAATTTCATTTCAGTTATAAATTTATTTTCCTAAAACCATTTTCAAGGAGGAAAAGGATAATTTTTTTCTGTGGCTCATATTTTCAATGGTTCTGTGAACCTAGACAAGTACAGGGAATTTTTTGTATTTTTGTCTGAACTGAAAAATCAGGGGGGGGGGGTTACTAAAATAAAAAAATATAAATATATATAATCTAAATTCATCTAGTAAAACGTTAAGGCAGAAATATTTCATAGCACCAATTTTACTCGCGGAATAATAAATGAGTACGGTACATATATCAAGTCGATTCCACAGTGCGTAGCGCAAGCAGTCGCCTAAGTTTAGTGACGTCACGAGCTCGTGTTGCGGCCTTGAAAATTCTCTAGTAGATGTTGGCATGACCCCCACAAGGGTAGAGCTGACAGGGCACCAGCCCCGGGGTCCGGGATGATTCTTAATTCCCCCCTCCCGCATAAGAAGGCCCATGATGCAGGAGATCCGAGCCAATCTGATTCAATATGTGGGGAGGGAGGGGAGGGGGCATGGCCACGAGTGACGAAAGGTTGAGAACCACTGCAGTTGGATGTGGAAGATGGAATTCGCACTAAATCCAAAACAAATAAAAAATAAAAATTTCCCTTTCAGTTTTACCGATATTTAATTACTTTTTTGACGGAAACATCTTATTTTCTTGGTGTGCGTATGTTTTGCTAGAAAAACACAAACAGCTAGAAAAAATAGGGAAAGATCGAACTTCGGTAATCTTAGTTCTAGAAATCATTTGAAATTGTACGTAAGTTAATTAACAATAACGACAGTGATGTGCAAATACAATAATATTTAGTTGTCTTTTTCGACATTGATTCCTTCGAAATTTAATGGGTCCGATGTACAGTGCATCTGAACTTTTTGAGTGTTTCATAAAAAATGTCAAAAATAAAATTTTCGTAAGTTTTTAATTAGAAAAAGAAATTAAGATATTCTGATGTATTTAAATTAATGTTCTTTTTTTCTATTGTATTACGGAAAAAATTCTTCGACTACTAATTAAACCTATAGCTAGCTGGCGGATCTTTTACTAGTTTCAAAGAAAACGAAATAAACTTTCAATGAAAATCAGAATGTTGGCGAAATTTCAAAAGATAGTAACCACGCGTCTTTCTCAAAGCTCATCCGAGGTATTGTCATTGTCAATAGTCATTCTTTCATAGGTAACTAGCTTTAAAATAATCCTCTTTCTCCGACAAGAACCCCACTCAGCAGCCGTCAACAATCCGTCACTGCGTCCCGCCCACGGAATAAAAGAATGTGAAATGCCTATCCCCCCTATCTCGGCCGGCTGGGCCGGATCTGGTAGTCTGCATGACGGGCCGGATCGGCCGGATATAGTAGGGAAAGAGTTAAAAGGGTCGACTCCCGGCCGCAAAACGAATAAACGATGAATCGTGTAAACGTGACACAGCGAGGAGCCGAGGACGCGCGCGCGAAACGCAAGTCCTTATATACCCATCGAGATGAAAAATTTCCCAGAAATTTTTGGAAAATTCCTAGAATCGTATAAAAATTTTGTATAACATTCCCCTGTACGACAGGTTCGAAAAATTTCCTGGAATTCCAGAAAATTTCCGGGATATTTTTGGACCCGACCAAGAATGGTTGCAGCTGACGATTCGACGGTTCAGTAATCGAACCTGTAGACCCGGCTGTTCATATTGTTATTATTATTATTTTTTTTCATCAATAAGTAGGGGACGTCCTCGGCTGTAAAAGTATATCACGACGTTGAAGATGCAGCGCCATCTATCGATCATAACTGTGGAATGCTACGGTTCCAATGCAGACAGTCCATGTAATTGAAATTACGTTCTCGCAGATGCGCGAATTCATACAGTTACTTTCAGATACGAAATAAATTTATCTCATCGAGAGTCTCTGAGTGCATTTAAAGTCCACCACCAACTTGGACGGGAAAAGCGATGACTGGCGAGAAGAGCTTCAAATCACAAATGCTTCATTTCAGAACCTTAATGTTTTCACAGTTTTGTACAGTGCTTGCAGAGCATCTGATCTCTTGAATGATATGAAAAATAAAACTCGTTTGGTAAGCAGTTTCTTGGGATTGGATCGGCAAAGAAAAGACGTTCAATAAACCTCCAGATGAAAACACTAGCATCAAACATATCAGATATCAGCTTGCATGTCAAAGTGTTGTAACCTGGGGGTAGCGGCTGCCAACACAACATTCAAAAAGGGCAGCCGTACCAAAAAAAAAGAAAGAAAAAAAAATAGGAGAAGCGAAACCGCAGTTTCGCCCCCCGTCAACGCCCAAGAAAGTTTCACTTTGCTTTGGCAAGTTAGAACTAACAAAAGAAAAACTCGAAGAACTCAAGAAAACATTTTTTGTTAGTTTTTTTTTTTAAGTTTTTTTTGTTTTTTTGTTTTTAATTTTTTTTTTTTTTTGCGTTTTTTTTTCTCATCTGCGACTTGACGGTGATTTCGCCAAGTCTACATCGATTCAGAACCAGTTTCTGAAGTACCCAATTCAACGCAATGCCAAACTCGGTTTAAAATCCGCAAAACTGTCGCATGTTGGCACGCGCTAGCTTCCTCACTCGGCGCATGTTCTCTGGGACTGGAGTCGAGGCGCGAATTGGGGCAGATCTTCTTCTCCTGCGTGGCACTTCAATCGCTCGAGGAGCAATAACATCTAAATAGCTTCCTCCCAAGAAGTCCAACGTTGGAGATGTTGGTTGGATATTTCCAACGCAACAATAACTCGGTTCAGAAGAAATGTAGCTTCCTCCTAACGAGTAGTGTAGGGTCGGACTTGTAGGACGAAGGCGGCCAGCACATTCGAATGTTTGGTCACCGAAAAAGAACCTCTCGAAAGAGCTTTCGTCGTCGTCGTCGTCCTCCTCCTCCTCCTCTCCAACGTGCGCCACAACGAACGGTTGTTGTTCATATTCCTCCCTCGCAACCTGTTCCGGAATTCCAGCATTCGATGAAAGCGGTGGAATGCTTTCTTCCATCTGATTTTCAGAGACAGGCAGAAATAGTGAGGATATTTCACTTACTTCGTCGTCGGAGCTGTCCCTTGGGATGGCACGAAGAAAATCCCAAAGCTGACCAGCCTTTCCATTAGACGACATCTCTCTTTGAGCACGAAGGATAATGTCTTCTATATTCATGGATGGTCCCGACACTTCGAATAAGCTGGAGTCGGTGCCCGGTGCCTCCAACAGGCTTGAGCAATCACCCTCGTACTCAGAACTGTTAGGGCTCAAGGAGATGTTGACGGCCTCCTCACGAGCCTCTTCACCAGACGCCTTCTGCTCAGGTGGTACGGCGTCATCCTCCTCCACATTCCTTGTGCGGAATCTCTTCCAGCGCATCAACATAGATGTCACGAATGCTATTGCGCAAATTTTCGCCATCTTCTCTCTCTCTCTTTTCGTTAATACGAATCCACCGATAACGTGGTGGAGAATTAAAAGGGTCGACTCCCGGCCGCAAAACGAATAAACGATGAATCGTGTAAACGTGACACAGCGAGGAGCCGAGGACGCGCGCGCGAAACGCAAGTCCTTATATACCCATCGAGATGAAAAATTTCCCAGAAATTTTTGGAAAATTCCTAGAATCGTATAAAAATTTTGTATAACATTCCCCTGTACGACAGGTTCGAAAAATTTCCTGGAATTCCAGAAAATTTCCGGGATATTTTTGGACCCGACCAAGAATGGTTGCAGCTGACGATTCGACGGTTCAGTAATCGAACCTGTAGACCCGGCTGTTCATATTGTTATTATTATTTTTTTTTTCATCAATAAGTAGGGGACGTCCTCGGCTGTAAAAGTATATCACGACGTTGAAGATGCAGCGCCATCTATCGATCATAACTGTGGAATGCTACGGTTCCAATGCAGACAGTCCATGTAATTGAAATTACGTTCTCGCAGATGCGCGAATTCATACAGTTACTTTCAGATACGAAATAAATTTATCTCATCGAGAGTCTCTGAGTGCATTTAAAGTCCACCACCAACTTGGACGGGAAAAGCGATGACTGGCGAGAAGAGCTTCAAATCACAAATGCTTCATTTCAGAACCTTAATGTTTTCACAGTTTTGTACAGTGCTTGCAGAGCATCTGATCTCTTGAATGATATGAAAAATAAAACTCGTATGGTAAGCAGTTTCTTGGGATTGGATCGGCAAAGAAAAGACGTTCAATAAACCTCCAGATGAAAACACTAGCATCAAACATATCAGATATCAGTTTGCATGTCAAAGTGTTGTAACCTGGGGGTAGCGGCTGCCAACACAACATTCAAAAAGGGCAGCCGTACCAAAAAAAAGAAAGAAAAAAAAATAGGAGAAGCGAAACCGCAGTTTCGCCCCCCGTCAACGCCCAAGAAAGTTTCACTTTGCTTTGGCAAGTTAGAACTAACAAAAGAAAAACTCGAAGAACTCAAGAAAACATTTTTTGTTAGTTTTTTTTTTAAGTTTTTTTTGTTTTTTTGTTTTTAATTTTTTTTTTTTTTTTTTGCGTTTTTTTTTCTCATCTGCGACTTGACGGTGATTTCGCCAAGTCTACATCGATTCAGAACCAGTTTCTGAAGTACCCAATTCAACGCAATGCCAAACTCGGTTTAAAATCCGCAAAACTGTCGCATGTTGGCACGCGCTAGCTTCCTCACTCGGCGCATGTTCTCTGGGACTGGAGTCGAGGCGCGAATTGGGGCAGATCTTCTTCTCCTGCGTGGCACTTCAATCGCTCGAGGAGCAATAACATCTAAATAGCTTCCTCCCAAGAAGTCCAACGTTGGAGATGTTGGTTGGATATTTCCAACGCAACAATAACTCGGTTCAGAAGAAATGTAGCTTCCTCCTAACGAGTAGTGTAGGGTCGGACTTGTAGGACGAAGGCGGCCAGCACATTCGAATGTTTGGTCACCGAAAAAGAACCTCTCGAAAGAGCTTTCGTCGTCGTCGTCGTCCTCCTCCTCCTCCTCTCCAACGTGCGCCACAACGAACGGTTGTTGTTCATATTCCTCCCTCGCAACCTGTTCCGGAATTCCAGCATTCGATGAAAGCGGTGGAATGCTTTCTTCCATCTGATTTTCAGAGACAGGCAGAAATAGTGAGGATATTTCACTTACTTCGTCGTCGGAGCTGTCCCTTGGGATGGCACGAAGAAAATCCCAAAGCTGACCAGCCTTTCCATTAGACGACATCTCTCTTTGAGCACGAAGGATAATGTCTTCTATATTCATGGATGGTCCCGACACTTCGAATAAGCTGGAGTCGGTGCCCGGTGCCTCCAACAGGCTTGAGCAATCACCCTCGTACTCAGATCTGTTAGGGCTCAAGGAGATGTTGACGGCCTCCTCACGAGCCTCTTCACCAGACGCCTTCTGCTCAGGTGGTACGGCGTCATCCTCCTCCACATTCCTTGTGCGGAATCTCTTCCAGCGCATCAACATAGATGTCACGAATGCTATTGCGCAAATTTTCGCCATCTTCTCTCTCTCTCTTTTCGTTAATACGAATCCACCGATAACGTGGTGGAGAATTAAAAGGGTCGACTCCCGGCCGCAAAACGAATAAACGATGAATCGTGTAAACGTGACACAGCGAGGAGCCGAGGACGCGCGCGCGAAACGCAAGT
Organism: Pholcus phalangioides; assembly: GCF_987345545.1. Taxonomy (NCBI): domain Eukaryota; kingdom Metazoa; phylum Arthropoda; class Arachnida; order Araneae; family Pholcidae; genus Pholcus; species Pholcus phalangioides. Next base: position 237,464 of record NW_028301637.1, read on the forward strand.
CCTTATATACCCATCGAGATGAAAAATTTCCCAGAAATTTTTGGAAAATTCCTAGAATCGTATAAAAATTTTGTATAACATTCCCCTGTACGACAGGTTCGAAAAATTTCCTGGAATTCCAGAAAATTTCCGGGATATTTTTGGACCCGACCAAGAATGGTTGCAGCTGACGATTCGACGGTTCAGTAATCGAACCTGTAGACCCGGCTGTTCATATTGTTATTATTATTATTTTTTTTTCATCAATAAGTAGGGGACGTCCTCGGCTGTAAAAGTATATCACGACGTTGAAGATGCAGCGCCATCTATCGATCATAACTGTGGAATGCTACGGTTCCAATGCAGACAGTCCATGTAATTGAAATTACGTTCTCGCAGATGCGCGAATTCATACAGTTACTTTCAGATACGAAATAAATTTATCTCATCGAGAGTCTCTGAGTGCATTTAAAGTCCACCACCAACTTGGACGGGAAAAGCGATGACTGGCGAGAAGAGCTTCAAATCACAAATGCTTCATTTCAGAACCTTAATGTTTTCACAGTTTTGTACAGTGCTTGCAGAGCATCTGATCTCTTGAATGATATGAAAAATAAAACTCGTATGGTAAGCAGTTTCTTGGGATTGGATCGGCAAAGAAAAGACGTTCAATAAACCTCCAGATGAAAACACTAGCATCAAACATATCAGATATCAGTTTGCATGTCAAAGTGTTGTAACCTGGGGGTAGCGGCTGCCAACACAACATTCAAAAAGGGCAGCCGTGCCAAAAAAAAAGAAAGAAAAAAAAATAGGAGAAGCGAAACCGCAGTTTCGCCCCCCGTCAACGCCCAAGAAAGTTTCACTTTGCTTTGGCAAGTTAGAACTAACAAAAGAAAAACTCGAAGAACTCAAGAAAACATTTTTTGTTAGTTTTTTTTTTTTAAGTTTTTTTTGTTTTTTTGTTTTTAATTTTTTTTTTTTTTTTTTTCTCATCTGCGACTTGACGGTGATTTCGCCAAGTCTACATCGATTCAGAACCAGTTTCTGAAGTACCCAATTCAACGCAATGCCAAACTCGGTTTAAAATCCGCAAAACTGTCGCATGTTGGCACGCGCTAGTTTCCTCACTCGGCGCATGTTCTCTGGGACTGGAGTCGAGGCGCGAATTGGGGCAGATCTTCTTCTCCTGCGTGGCACTTCAATCGCTCGAGGAGCAATAACATCTAAATAGCTTCCTCCCAAGAAGTCCAACGTTGGAGATGTTGGTTGGATATTTCCAACGCAACAATAACTCGGTTCAGAAGAAATGTAGCTTCCTCCTAACGAGTAGTGTAGGGTCGGACTTGTAGGACGAAGGCGGCCAGCACATTCGAATGTTTGGTCACCGAAAAAGAACCTCTCGAAAGAGCTTTCGTCGTCGTCGTCGTCCTCCTCCTCCTCCTCTCCAACGTGCGCCACAACGAACGGTTGTTGTTCATATTCCTCCCTCGCAACCTGTTCCGGAATTCCAGCATTCGATGAAAGCGGTGGAATGCTTTCTTCCATCTGATTTTCAGAGACAGGCAGAAATAGTGAGGATATTTCACTTACTTCGTCGTCGGAGCTGTCCCTTGGGATGGCACGAAGAAAATCCCAAAGCTGACCAGCCTTTCCATTAGACGACATCTCTCTTTGAGCACGAAGGATAATGTCTTCTATATTCATGGATGGTCCCGACACTTCGAATAAGCTGGAGTCGGTGCCCGGTGCCTCCAACAGGCTTGAGCAATCACCCTCGTACTCAGAACTGTTAGGGCTCAAGGAGATGTTGACGGCCTCCTCACGAGCCTCTTCACCAGACGCCTTCTGCTCAGGTGGTACGGCGTCATCCTCCTCCACATTCCTTGTGCGGAATCTCTTCCAGCGCATCAACATAGATGTCACGAATACTATTGCGCAAATTTTCGCCATCTTCTCTCTCTCTCTTTTCGTTAATACGAATCCACCGATAACGTGGTGGAGAATTAAAAGGGTCGACTCCCGGCCGCAAAACGAATAAACGATGAATCGTGTAAACGTGACACAGCGAGGAGCCGAGGACGCGCGCGCGAAACGCAAGTCCTTATATACCCATCGAGATGAAAAATTTCCCAGAAATTTTTGGAAAATTCCTAGAATCGTATAAAAATTTTGTATAACATTCCCCTGTACGACAGGTTCGAAAAATTTCCTGGAATTCCAGAAAATTTCCGGGATATTTTTGGACCCGACCAAGAATGGTTGCAGCTGACGATTCGACGGTTCAGTAATCGAACCTGTAGACCCGGCTGTTCATATTGTTATTATTATTATTTTTTTTCATCAATAAGTAGGGGACGTCCTCGGCTGTAAAAGTATATCACGACGTTGAAGATGCAGCGCCATCTATCGATCATAACTGTGGAATGCTACGGTTCCAATGCAGACAGTCCATGTAATTGAAATTACGTTCTCGCAGATGCGCGAATTCATACAGTTACTTTCAGATACGAAATAAATTTATCTCATCGAGAGTCTCTGAGTGCATTTAAAGTCCACCACCAACTTGGACGGGAAAAGCGATGACTGGCGAGAAGAGCTTCAAATCACAAATGCTTCATTTCAGAACCTTAATGTTTTCACAGTTTTGTACAGTGCTTGCAGAGCATCTGATCTCTTGAATGATATGAAAAATAAAACTCGTTTGGTAAGCAGTTTCTTGGGATTGGATCGGCAAAGAAAAGACGTTCAATAAACCTCCAGATGAAAACACTAGCATCAAACATATCAGATATCAGTTTGCATGTCAAAGTGTTGTAACCTGGGGGTAGCGGCTGCCAACACAACATTCAAAAAGGGCAGCCGTACCAAAAAAAAAGAAAGAAAAAAAAAATAGGAGAAGCGAAACCGCAGTTTCGCCCCCCGTCAACGCCCAAGAAAGTTTCACTTTGCTTTGGCAAGTTAGAACTAACAAAAGAAAAACTCGAAGAACTCAAGAAAACATTTTTTGTTAGTTTTTTTTTTTTAAGTTTTTTTTGTTTTTAATTTTTTTTTTTTTTTTTTTTGCGTTTTTTTTTCTCATCTGCGACTTGACGGTGATTTCGCCAAGTCTACATCGATTCAGAACCAGTTTCTGAAGTACCCAATTCAACGCAATGCCAAACTCGGTTTAAAATCCGCAAAACTGTCGCATGTTGGCACGCGCTAGCTTCCTCACTCGGCGCATGTTCTCTGGGACTGGAGTCGAGGCGCGAATTGGGGCAGATCTTCTTCTCCTGCGTGGCACTTCAATCGCTCGAGGAGCAATAACATCTAAATAGCTTCCTCCCAAGAAGTCCAACGTTGGAGATGTTGGTTGGATATTTCCAACGCAACAATAACTCGGTTCAGAAGAAATGTAGCTTCCTCCTAACGAGTAGTGTAGGGTCGGACTTGTAGGACGAAGGCGGCCAGCACATTCGAATGTTTGGTCACCGAAAAAGAACCTCTCGAAAGAGCTTTCGTCGTCGTCGTCGTCCTCCTCCTCCTCCTCTCCAACGTGCGCCACAACGAACGGTTGTTGTTCATATTCCTCCCTCGCAACCTGTTCCGGAATTCCAGCATTCGATGAAAGCGGTGGAATGCTTTCTTCCATCTGATTTTCAGAGACAGGCAGAAATAGTGAGGATATTTCACTTACTTCGTCGTCGGAGCTGTCCCTTGGGATGGCACGAAGAAAATCCCAAAGCTGACCAGCCTTTCCATTAGACGACATCTCTCTTTGAGCACGAAGGATAATGTCTTCTATATTCATGGATGGTCCCGACACTTCGAATAAGCTGGAGTCGGTGCCCGGTGCCTCCAACAGGCTTGAGCAATCACCCTCGTACTCAGAACTGTTAGGGCTCAAGGAGATGTTGACGGCCTCCTCACGAGCCTCTTCACCAGACGCCTTCTGCTCAGGTGGTACGGCGTCATCCTCCTCCACATTCCTTGTGCGGAATCTCTTCCAGCGCATCAACATAGATGTCACGAATGCTATTGCGCAAATTTTCGCCATCTTCTCTCTCTCTCTTTTCGTTAATACGAATCCACCGATAACGTGGTGGAGAATTAAAAGGGTCGACTCCCGGCCGCAAAACGAATAAACGATGAATCGTGTAAACGTGACACAGCGAGGAGCCGAGGACGCGCGCGCGAAACGCAAGTCCTTATATACCCATCGAGATGAAAAATTTCCCAGAAATTTTTGGAAAATTCCTAGAATCGTATAAAAATTTTGTATAACATTCCCCTGTACGACAGGTTCGAAAAATTTCCTGGAATTCCAGAAAATTTCCGGGATATTTTTGGACCCGACCAAGAATGGTTGCAGCTGACGATTCGACGGTTCAGTAATCGAACCTGTAGACCCGGCTGTTCATATTGTTATTATTATTTTTTTTTTCATCAATAAGTAGGGGACGTCCTCGGCTGTAAAAGTATATCACGACGTTGAAGATGCAGCGCCATCTATCGATCATAACTGTGGAATGCTACGGTTCCAATGCAGACAGTCCATGTAATTGAAATTACGTTCTCGCAGATGCGCGAATTCATACAGTTACTTTCAGATACGACATAAATTTATCTCATCGAGAGTCTCTGAGTGCATTTAAAGTCCACCACCAACTTGGACGGGAAAAGCGATGACTGGCGAGAAGAGCTTCAAATCACAAATGCTTCATTTCAGAACCTTAATGTTTTCACAGTTTTGTACAGTGCTTGCAGAGCATCTGATCTCTTGAATGATATGAAAAATAAAACTCGTATGGTAAGCAGTTTCTTGGGATTGGATCGGCAAAGAAAAGACGTTCAATAAACCTCCAGATGAAAACACTAGCATCAAACATATCAGATATCAGTTTGCATGTCAAAGTGTTGTAACCTGGGGGTAGCGGCTGCCAACACAACATTCAAAAAGGGCAGCCGTACCAAAAAAAAGAAAGAAAAAAAAATAGGAGAAGCGAAACCGCAGTTTCGCCCCCCGTCAACGCCCAAGAAAGTTTCACTTTGCTTTGGCAAGTTAGAACTAACAAAAGAAAAACTCGAAGAACTCAAGAAAACATTTTTTGTTAGTTTTTTTTTTAAGTTTTTTTTGTTTTTTTGTTTTTAATTTTTTTTTTTTTTTGCGTTTTTTTTTCTCATCTGCGACTTGACGGTGATTTCGCCAAGTCTACATCGATTCAGAACCAGTTTCTGAAGTACCCAATTCAACGCAATGCCAAACTCGGTTTAAAATCCGCAAAACTGTCGCATGTTGGCACGCGCTAGCTTCCTCACTCGGCGCATGTTCTCTGGGACTGGAGTCGAGGCGCGAATTGGGGCAGATCTTCTTCTCCTGCGTGGCACTTCAATCGCTCGAGGAGCAATAACATCTAAATAGCTTCCTCCCAAGAAGTCCAACGTTGGAGATGTTGGTTGGATATTTCCAACGCAACAATAACTCGGTTCAGAAGAAATGTAGCTTCCTCCTAACGAGTAGTGTAGGGTCGGACTTGTAGGACGAAGGCGGCCAGCACATTCGAATGTTTGGTCACCGAAAAAGAACCTCTCGAAAGAGCTTTCGTCGTCGTCGTCGTCCTCCTCCTCTTCCTCTCCAACGTGCGCCACAACGAACGGTTGTTGTTCATATTCCTCCCTCGCAACCTGTTCCGGAATTCCAGCATTCGATGAAAGCGGTGGAATGCTTTCTTCCATCTGATTTTCAGAGACAGGCAGAAATAGTGAGGATATTTCACTTACTTCGTCGTCGGAGCTGTCCCTTGGGATGGCACGAAGAAAATCCCAAAGCTGACCAGCCTTTCCATTAGACGACATCTCTCTTTGAGCACGAAGGATAATGTCTTCTATATTCATGGATGGTCCCGACACTTCGAATAAGCTGGAGTCGGTGCCCGGTGCCTCCAACAGGCTTGAGCAATCACCCTCGTACTCAGATCTGTTAGGGCTCAAGGAGATGTTGACGGCCTCCTCACGAGCCTCTTCACCAGACGCCTTCTGCTCAGGTGGTACGGCGTCATCCTCCTCCACATTCCTTGTGCGGAATCTCTTCCAGCGCATCAACATAGATGTCACGAATGCTATTGCGCAAATTTTCGCCATCTTCTCTCTCTCTCTTTTCGTTAATACGAATCCACCGATAACGTGGTGGAGAATTAAAAGGGTCGATTCCCGGCCGCAAAAGGAATAAACGATGAATCGTGTAAACGTGACACAGCGAGGAGCCGAGGACGCGCGCGCGAAACGCAAGTCCTTATATACCCATCGAGATGAAAAATTTCCCAGAAATTTTTGGAAAATTCCTAGAATCGTATAAAAATTTTGTATAACATTCCCCTGTACGACAGGTTCGAAAAATTTCCTGGAATTCCAGAAAATTTCCGGGATATTTTTGGACCCGACCAAGAATGGTTGCAGCTGACGATTCGACGGTTCAGTAATCGAACCTGTAGACCCGGCTGTTCATATTGTTATTATTATTATTTTTTTTTCATCAATAAGTAGGGGACGTCCTCGGCTGTAAAAGTATATCACGACGTTGAAGATGCAGCGCCATCTATCGATCATAACTGTGGAATGCTACGGTTCCAATGCAGACAGTCCATGTAATTGAAATTACGTTCTCGCAGATGCGCGAATTCATACAGTTACTTTCAGATACGAAATAAATTTATCTCATCGAGAGTCTCTGAGTGCATTTAAAGTCCACCACCAACTTGGACGGGAAAAGCGATGACTGGCGAGAAGAGCTTCAAATCACAAATGCTTCATTTCAGAACCTTAATGTTTTCACAGTTTTGTACAGTGCTTGCAGAGCATCTGATCTCTTGAATGATATGAAAAATAAAACTCGTATGGTAAGCAGTTTCTTGGGATTGGATCGGCAAAGAAAAGACGTTCAATAAACCTCCAGATGAAAACACTAGCATCAAACATATCAGATATCAGTTTGCATGTCAAAGTGTTGTAACCTGGGGGTAGCGGCTGCCAACACAACATTCAAAAAGGGCAGCCGTGCCAAAAAAAAAGAAAGAAAAAAAAATAGGAGAAGCGAAACCGCAGTTTCGCCCCCCGTCAACGCCCAAGAAAGTTTCACTTTGCTTTGGCAAGTTAGAACTAACAAAAGAAAAACTCGAAGAACTCAAGAAAACATTTTTTGTTAGTTTTTTTTTTTAAGTTTTTTTTGTTTTTTGGTTTTTAATTTTTTTTTTTTTTTTTTTTTCTCATCTGCGACTTGACGGTGATTTCGCCAAGTCTACATCGATTCAGAACCAGTTTCTGAAGTACCCAATTCAACGCAATGCCAAACTCGGTTTAAAATCCGCAAAACTGTCGCATGTTGGCACGCGCTAGCTTCCTCACTCGGCGCATGTTCTCTGGGACTGGAGTCGAGGCGCGAATTGGGGCAGATCTTCTTCTCCTGCGTGGCACTTCAATCGCTCGAGGAGCAATAACATCTAAATAGCTTCCTCCCAAGAAGTCCAACGTTGGAGATGTTGGTTGGATATTTCCAACGCAACAATAACTCGGTTCAGAAGAAATGTAGCTTCCTCCTAACGAGTAGTGTAGGGTCGGACTTGTAGGACGAAGGCGGCCAGCACATTCGAATGTTTGGTCACCGAAAAAGAACCTCTCGAAAGAGCTTTCGTCGTCGTCGTCGTCCTCCTCCTCTTCCTCTCCAACGTGCGCCACAACGAACGGTTGTTGTTCATATTCCTCCCTCGCAACCTGTTCCGGAATTCCAGCATTCGATGAAAGCGGTGGAATGCTTTCTTCCATCTGATTTTCAGAGACAGGCAGAAATAGTGAGGATATTTCACTTACTTCGTCGTCGGAGCTGTCCCTTGGGATGGCACGAAGAAAATCCCAAAGCTGACCAGCCTTTCCATTAGACGACATCTCTCTTTGAGCACGAAGGATAATGTCTTCTATATTCATGGATGGTCCCGACACTTCGAATAAGCTGGAGTCGGTGCCCGGTGCCTCCAACAGGCTTGAGCAATCACCCTCGTACTCAGATCTGTTAGGGCTCAAGGAGATGTTGACGGCCTCCTCACGAGCCTCTTCACCAGACGCCTTCTGCTCAGGTGGTACGGCGTCATCCTCCTCCACATTCCTTGTGCGGAATCTCTTCCAGCGCATCAACATAGATGTCACGAATGCTATTGCGCAAATTTTCGCCATCTTCTCTCTCTCTCTTTTCGTTAATACGAATCCACCGATAACGTGGTGGAGAATTAAAAGGGTCGACTCCCGGCCGCAAAAGGAATAAACGATGAATCGTGTAAACGTGACACAGCGAGGAGCCGAGGACGCGCGCGCGAAACGCAAGTCCTTATATACCCATCGAGATGAAAAATTTCCCAGAAATTTTTGGAAAATTCCTAGAATCGTATAAAAATTTTGTATAACATTCCCCTGTACGACAGGTTCGAAAAATTTCCTGGAATTCCAGAAAATTTCCGGGATATTTTTGGACCCGACCAAGAATGGTTGCAGCTGACGATTCGACGGTTCAGTAATCGAACCTGTAGACCCGGCTGTTCATATTGTTATTATTATTATTTTTTTTTCATCAATAAGTAGGGGACGTCCTCGGCTGTAAAAGTATATCACGACGTTGAAGATGCAGCGCCATCTATCGATCATAACTGTGGAATGCTACGGTTCCAATGCAGACAGTCCATGTAATTGAAATTACGTTCTCGCAGATGCGCGAATTCATACAGTTACTTTCAGATACGAAATAAATTTATCTCATCGAGAGTCTCTGAGTGCATTTAAAGTCCACCACCAACTTGGACGGGAAAAGCGATGACTGGCGAGAAGAGCTTCAAATCACAAATGCTTCATTTCAGAACCTTAATGTTTTCACAGTTTTGTACAGTGCTTGCAGAGCATCTGATCTCTTGAATGATATGAAAAATAAAACTCGTATGGTAAGCAGTTTCTTGGGATTGGATCGGCAAAGAAAAGACGTTCAATAAACCTCCAGATGAAAACACTAGCATCAAACATATCAGATATCAGTTTGCATGTCAAAGTGTTGTAACCTGGGGGTAGCGGCTGCCAACACAACATTCAAAAAGGGCAGCCGTGCCAAAAAAAAAGAAAGAAAAAAAAATAGGAGAAGCGAAACCGCAGTTTCGCCCCCCGTCAACGCCCAAGAAAGTTTCACTTTGCTTTGGCAAGTTAGAACTAACAAAAGAAAAACTCGAAGAACTCAAGAAAACATTTTTTGTTAGTTTTTTTTTTTAAGTTTTTTTTGTTTTTTGGTTTTTAATTTTTTTTTTTTTTTTTTTCTCATCTGCGACTTGACGGTGATTTCGCCAAGTCTACATCGATTCAGAACCAGTTTCTGAAGTACCCAATTCAACGCAATGCCAAACTCGGTTTAAAATCCGCAAAACTGTCGCATGTTGGCACGCGCTAGCTTCCTCACTCGGCGCATGTTCTCTGGGACTGGAGTCGAGGCGCGAATTGGGGCAGATCTTCTTCTCCTGCGTGGCACTTCAATCGCTCGAGGAGCAATAACATCTAAATAGCTTCCTCCCAAGAAGTCCAACGTTGGAGATGTTGGTTGGATATTTCCAACGCAACAATAACTCGGTTCAGAAGAAATGTAGCTTCCTCCTAACGAGTAGTGTAGGGTCGGACTTGTGGGACGAAGGCGGCCAGCACATTCGAATGTTTGGTCACCGAAAAAGAACCTCTCGAAAGAGCTTTCGTCGTCGTCGTCGTCCTCCTCCTCCTCCTCTCCAACGTGCGCCACAACGAACGGTTGTTGTTCATATTCCTCCCTCGCAACCTGTTCCGGAATTCCAGCATTCGATGAAAGCGGTGGAATGCTTTCTTCCATCTGATTTTCAGAGACAGGCAGAAATAGTGAGGATATTTCACTTACTTCGTCGTCGGAGCTGTCCCTTGGGATGGCACGAAGAAAATCCCAAAGCTGACCAGCCTTTCCATTAGACGACATCTCTCTTTGAGCACGAAGGATAATGTCTTCTATATTCATGGATGGTCCCGACACTTCGAATAAGCTGGAGTCGGTGCCCGGTGCCTCCAACAGGCTTGAGCAATCACCCTCGTACTCAGAACTGTTAGGGCTCAAGGAGATGTTGACGGCCTCCTCACGAGCCTCTTCACCAGACGCCTTCTGCTCAGGTGGTACGGCGTCATCCTCCTCCACATTCCTTGTGCGGAATCTCTTCCAGCGCATCAACATAGATGTCACGAATGCTATTGCGCAAATTTTCGCCATCTTATCTCTCTCTCTTTTCGTTAATACGAATCCACCGATAACGTGGTGGAGAATTAAAAGGGTCGACTCCCGGCCGCAAAACGAATAAACGATGAATCGTGTAAACGTGACACAGCGAGGAGCCGAGGACGCGCGCGCGAAACGCAAGTCCTTATATACCCATCGAGATGAAAAATTTCCCAGAAATTTTTGGAAAATTCCTAGAATCGTATAAAAATTTTGTATAACATTCCCCTGTACGACAGGTTCGAAAAATTTCCTGGAATTCCAGAAAATTTCCGGGATATTTTTGGACCCGACCAAGAATGGTTGCAGCTGACGATTCGACGGTTCAGTAATCGAACCTGTAGACCCGGCTGTTCATATTGTTATTATTATTATTATTTTTTCATCAATAAGTAGGGGACGTCCTCGGCTGTAAAAGTATATCACGACGTTGAAGATGCAGCGCCATCTATCGATCATAACTGTGGAATGCTACGGTTCCAATGCAGACAGTCCATGTAATTGAAATTACGTTCTCGCAGATGCGCGAATTCATACAGTTACTTTCAGATACGAAATAAATTTATCTCATCGAGAGTCTCTGAGTGCATTTAAAGTCCACCACCAACTTGGACGGGAAAAGCGATGACTGGCGAGAAGAGCTTCAAATCACAAATGCTTCATTTCAGAACCTTAATGTTTTCACAGTTTTGTACAGTGCTTGCAGAGCATCTGATCTCTTGAATGATATGAAAAATAAAACTCGTATGGTAAGCAGTTTCTTGGGATTGGATCGGCAAAGAAAAGACGTTCAATAAACCTCCAGATGAAAACACTAGCATCAAACATATCAGATATCAGTTTGCATGTCAAAGTGTTGTAACCTGGGGGTAGCGGCTGCCAACACAACATTCAAAAAGGGCAGCCGTACCAAAAAAAAAGAAAGAAAAAAAAATAGGAGAAGCGAAACCGCAGTTTCGCCCCCCGTCAACGCCCAAGAAAGTTTCACTTTGCTTTGGCAAGTTAGAACTAACAAAAGAAAAACTCGAAGAACTCAAGAAAACATTTTTTGTTAGTTTTTTTTTTTTAAGTTTTTTTTGTTTTTTTGTTTTTAATTTTTTTTTTTTTTTTGCGTTTTTTTTTCTCATCTGCGACTTGACGGTGATTTCGCCAAGTCTACATCGATTCAGAACCAGTTTCTGAAGTACCCAATTCAACGCAATGCCAAACTCGGTTTAAAATCCGCAAAACTGTCGCATGTTGGCACGCGCTAGCTTCCTCACTCGGCGCATGTTCTCTGGGACTGGAGTCGAGGCGCGAATTGGGGCAGATCTTCTTCTCCTGCGTGGCACTTCAATCGCTCGAGGAGCAATAACATCTAAATAGCTTCCTCCCAAGAAGTCCAACGTTGGAGATGTTGGTTGGATATTTCCAACGCAACAATAACTCGGTTCAGAAGAAATGTAGCTTCCTCCTAACGAGTAGTGTAGGGTCGGACTTGTAGGACGAAGGCGGCCAGCACATTCGAATGTTTGGTCACCGAAAAAGAACCTCTCGAAAGAGCTTTCGTCGTCGTCGTCGTCCTCCTCCTCCTCCTCTCCAACGTGCGCCACAACGAACGGTTGTTGTTCATATTCCTCCCTCGCAACCTGTTCCGGAATTCCAGCATTCGATGAAAGCGGTGGAATGCTTTCTTCCATCTGATTTTCAGAGACAGGCAGAAATAGTGAGGATATTTCACTTACTTCGTCGTCGGAGCTGTCCCTTGGGATGGCACGAAGAAAATCCCAAAGCTGACCAGCCTTTCCATTAGACGACATCTCTCTTTGAGCACGAAGGATAATGTCTTCTATATTCATGGATGGTCCCGACACTTCGAATAAGCTGGAGTCGGTGCCCGGTGCCTCCAACAGGCTTGAGCAATCACCCTCGTACTCAGAACTGTTAGGGCTCAAGGAGATGTTGACGGCCTCCTCACGAGCCTCTTCACCAGACGCCTTCTGCTCAGGTGGTACGGCGTCATCCTCCTCCACATTCCTTGTGCGGAATCTCTTCCAGCGCATCAACATAGATGTCACGAATGCTATTGCGCAAATTTTCGCCATCTTCTCTCTCTCTCTTTTCGTTAATACGAATCCACCGATAACGTGGTGGAGAATTAAAAGGGTCGACTCCCGGCCGCAAAACGAATAAACGATGAATCGTGTAAACGTGACACAGCGAGGAGCCGAGGACGCGCGCGCGAAACGCAAGTCCTTATATACCCATCGAGATGAAAAATTTCCCAGAAATTTTTGGAAAATTCCTAGAATCGTATAAAAATTTTGTATAACATTCCCCTGTACGACAGGTTCGAAAAATTTCCTGGAATTCCAGAAAATTTCCGGGATATTTTTGGACCCGACCAAGAATGGTTGCAGCTGACGATTCGACGGTTCAGTAATCGAACCTGTAGACCCGGCTGTTCATATTGTTATTATTATTATTTTTTTTCATCAATAAGTAGGGGACGTCCTCGGCTGTAAAAGTATATCACGACGTTGAAGATGCAGCGCCATCTATCGATCATAACTGTGGAATGCTACGGTTCCAATGCAGACAGTCCATGTAATTGAAATTACGTTCTCGCAGATGCGCGAATTCATACAGTTACTTTCTGATACGAAATAAATTTATCTCATCGAGAGTCTCTGAGTGCATTTAAAGTCCACCACCAACTTGGACGGGAAAAGCGATGACTGGCGAGAAGAGCTTCAAATCACAAATGCTTCATTTCAGAACCTTAATGTTTTCACAGTTTTGTACAGTGCTTGCAGAGCATCTGATCTCTTGAATGATATGAAAAATAAAACTCGTATGGTAAGCAGTTCCTTGGGATTGGATCGGCAAAGAAAAGACGTTCAATAAACCTCCAGATGAAAACACTAGCATCAAACATATCAGATATCAGTTTGCATGTCAAAGTGTTGTAACCTGGGGGTAGCGGCTGCCAACACAACATTCAAAAAGGGCAGCCGTACCAAAAAAAAAGAAAGAAAAAAAAATAGGAGAAGCGAAACCGCAGTTTCGCCCCCCGTCAACGCCCAAGAAAGTTTCACTTTGCTTTGGCAAGTTAGAACTAACAAAAGAAAAACTCGAAGAACTCAAGAAAACATTTTTTGTTAGTTTTTTTTTTTAAGTTTTTTTTGTTTTTTTGTTATTAATTTTTTTTTTTTTTTTTTGCGTTTTTTTTTCTCATCTGCGACTTGACGGTGATTTCGCCAAGTCTACATCGATTCAGAACCAGTTTCTGAAGTACCCAATTCAACGCAATGCCAAACTCGGTTTAAAATCCGCAAAACTGTCGCATGTTGGAACGCGCTAGCTTCCTCACTCGGCGCATGTTCTCTGGGACTGGAGTCGAGGCGCGAATTGGGGCAGATCTTCTTCTCCTGCGTGGCACTTCAATCGCTCGAGGAGCAATAACATCTAAATAGCTTCCTCCCAAGAAGTCCAACGTTGGAGATGTTGGTTGGATATTTCCAACGCAACAATAACTCGGTTCAGAAGAAATGTAGCTTCCTCCTAACGAGTAGTGTAGGGTCGGACTTGTAGGACGAAGGCGGCCAGCACATTCGAATGTTTGGTCACCGAAAAAGAACCTCTCGAAAGAGCTTTCGTCGTCGTCGTCGTCCTCCTCCTCCTCCTCTCCAACGTGCGCCACAACGAACGGTTGTTGTTCATATTCCTCCCTCGCAACCTGTTCCGGAATTCCAGCATTCGATGAAAGCGGTGGAATGCTTTCTTCCATCTGATTTTCAGAGACAGGCAGAAATAGTGAGGATATTTCACTTACTTCGTCGTCGGAGCTGTCCCTTGGGATGGCACGAAGAAAATCCCAAATCTGACCAGCCTTTCCATTAGACGACATCTCTCTTTGAGCACGAAGGATAATGTCTTCTATATTCATGGATGGTCCCGACACTTCGAATAAGCTGGAGTCGGTGCCCGGTGCCTCCAACAGGCTTGAGCAATCACCCTCGTACTCAGAACTGTTAGGGCTCAAGGAGATGTTGACGGCCTCCTCACGAGCCTCTTCACCAGACGCCTTCTGCTCAGGTGGTACGGCGTCATCCTCCTCCACATTCCTTGTGCGGAATCTCTTCCAGCGCATCAACATAGATGTCACGAATGCTATTGCGCAAATTTTCGCCATCTTCTCTCTCTCTCTTTTCGTTAATACGAATCCACCGATAACGTGGTGGAGAATTAAAAGGGTCGACTCCCGGCCGCAAAACGAATAAACGATGAATCGTGTAAACGTGACACAGCGAGGAGCCGAGGACGCGCGCGCGAAACGCAAGTCCTTATATACCCATCGAGATGAAAAATTTCCCAGAAATTTTTGGAAAATTCCTAGAATCGTATAAAAATTTTGTATAACATTCCCCTGTACGACAGGTTCGAAAAATTTCCTGGAATTCCAGAAAATTTCCGGGATATTTTTGGACCCGACCAAGAATGGTTGCAGCTGACGATTCGACGGTTCAGTAATCGAACCTGTAGACCCGGCTGTTCATATTGTTATTATTATTATTTTTTTTCATCAATAAGTAGGGGACGTCCTCGGCTGTAAAAGTATATCACGACGTTGAAGATGCAGCGCCATCTATCGATCATAACTGTGGAATGCTACGGTTCCAATGCAGACAGTCCATGTAATTGAAATTACGTTCTCGCAGATGCGCGAATTCATACAGTTACTTTCAGATACGAAATAAATTTATCTCATCGAGAGTCTCTGAGTGCATTTAAAGTCCACCACCAACTTGGACGGGAAAAGCGATGACTGGCGAGAAGAGCTTCAAATCACAAATGCTTCATTTCAGAACCTTAATGTTTTCACAGTTTTGTACAGTGCTTGCAGAGCATCTGATCTCTTGAATGATATGAAAAATAAAACTCGTATGGTAAGCAGTTTCTTGGGATTGGATCGGCAAAGAAAAGACGTTCAATAAACCTCCAGATGAAAACACTAGCATCAAACATATCAGATATCAGTTTGCATGTCAAAGTGTTGTAACCTGGGGGTAGCGGCTGCCAACACAACATTCAAAAAGGGCAGCCGTACCAAAAAAAAAGAAAGAAAAAAAAATAGGAGAAGCGAAACCGCAGTTTCGCCCCCCGTCAACGCCCAAGAAAGTTTCACTTTGCTTTGGCAAGTTAGAACTAACAAAAGAAAAACTCGAAGAACTCAAGAAAACATTTTTTGTTAGTTTTTTTTTTTAAGTTTTTTTTGTTTTTTTGTTTTTAATTTTTTTTTTTTTTTGCGTTTTTTTTTCTCATCTGCGACTTGACGGTGATTTCGCCAAGTCTACATCGATTCAGAACCAGTTTCTGAAGTACCCAATTCAACGCAATGCCAAACTCGGTTTAAAATCCGCAAAACTGTCGCATGTTGGCACGCGCTAGCTTCCTCACTCGGCGCATGTTCTCTGGGACTGGAGTCGAGGCGCGAATTGGGGCAGATCTTCTTCTCCTGCGTGGCACTTCAATCGCTCGAGGAGCAATAACATCTAAATAGCTTCCTCCCAAGAAGTCCAACGTTGGAGATGTTGGTTGGATATTTCCAACGCAACAATAACTCGGTTCAGAAGAAATGTAGCTTCCTCCTAACGAGTAGTATAGGGTCGGACTTGTAGGACGAAGGCGGCCAGCACATTCGAATGTTTGGTCACCGAAAAAGAACCTCTCGAAAGAGCTTTCGTCGTCGTCGTCGTCGTCCTCCTCCTCCTCTCCAACGTGCGCCACAACGAACGGTTGTTGTTCATATTCCTCCCTCGCAACCTGTTCCGGAATTCCAGCATTCGATGAAAGCGGTGGAATGCTTTCTTCCATCTGATTTTCAGAGACAGGCAGAAATAGTGAGGATATTTCACTTACTTCGTCGTCGGAGCTGTCCCTTGGGATGGCACGAAGAAAATCCCAAAGCTGACCAGCCTTTCCATTAGACGACATCTCTCTTTGAGCACGAAGGATAATGTCTTCTATATTCATGGATGGTCCCGACACTTCGAATAAGCTGGAGTCGGTGCCCGGTGCCTCCAACAGGCTTGAGCAATCACCCTCGTACTCAGAACTGTTAGGGCTCAAGGAGATGTTGACGGCCTCCTCACGAGCCTCTTCACCAGACGCCTTCTGCTCAGGTGGTACGGCGTCATCCTCCTCCACATTCCTTGTGCGGAATCTCTTCCAGCGCATCAACATAGATGTCACGAATGCTATTGCGCAAATTTTCGCCATCTTCTCTCTCTCTCTTTTCGTTAATACGAATCCACCGACAACGTGGTGGAGAATTAAAAGGGTCGACTCCCGGCCGCAAAACGAATAAACGATGAATCGTGTAAACGTGACACAGCGAGGAGCCGAGGACGCGCGCGCGAAACGCAAGTCCTTATATACCCATCGAGATGAAAAATTTCCCAGAAATTTTTGGAAAATTCCTAGAATCGTATAAAAATTTTGTATAACATTCCCCTGTACGACAGGTTCGAAAAATTTCCTGGAATTCCAGAAAATTTCCGGGATATTTTTGGACCCGACCAAGAATGGTTGCAGCTGACGATTCGACGGTTCAGTAATCGAACCTGTAGACCCGGCTGTTCATATTGTTATTATTATTATTTTTTTTCATCAATAAGTAGGGGACGTCCTCGGCTATAAAAGTATATCACGACGTTGAAGATGCAGCGCCATCTATCGATCATAACTGTGGAATGCTACGGTTCCAATGCAGACAGTCCATGTAATTGAAATTACGTTCTCGCAGATGCGCGAATTCATACAGTTACTTTCAGATACGAAATAAATTTATCTCATCGAGAGTCTCTGAGTGCATTTAAAGTCCACCACCAACTTGGACGGGAAAAGCGATGACTGGCGAGAAGAGCTTCAAATCACAAATGCTTCATTTCAGAACCTTAATGTTTTCACAGTTTTGTACAGTGCTTGCAGAGCATCTGATCTCTTGAATGATATGAAAAATAAAACTCGTATGGTAAGCAGTTTCTTGGGATTGGATCGGCAAAGAAAAGACGTTCAATAAACCTCCAGATGAAAACACTAGCATCAAACATATCAGATATCAGTTTGCATGTCAAAGTGTTGTAACCTGGGGGTAGCGGCTGCCAACACAACATTCAAAAAGGGCAGCCGTACCAAAAAAAAGAAAGAAAAAAAAATAGGAGAAGCGAAACCGCAGTTTCGCCCCCCGTCAACGCCCAAGAAAGTTTCACTTTGCTTTGGCAAGTTAGAACTAACAAAAGAAAAACTCGAAGAACTCAAGAAAACATTTTTTGTTAGTTTTTTTTTTAAAGTTTTTTTTGTTTTTTTGTTTTTAATTTTTTTTTTTTTTTTGCGTTTTTTTTTTCTCATCTGCGACTTGACGGTGATTTCGCACAAGTCTACATCGATTCATAACCAGTTTCTGAAGTACCCAATTCAACACAATGCCAAACTCGGTTTAAAATCAGCAAAACTGTCGCATGTTGGCACGCGCTAGCTTCCTCACTCGGCGCATGTTCTCTGGGACTGGAGTCGAGGCGCGAATTGGGGCAGATCTTCTTCTCCTGCGTGGCACTTCAATCGCTCGAGGAGCAATAACATCTAAATAGCTTCCTCCCAAGAAGTCCAACGTTGGAGATGTTGGTTGGATATTTCCAACGCAACAATAACTCGGTTCAGAAGAAATGTAGCTTCCTCCTAACGAGTAGTGTAGGGTCGGACTTGTAGGACGAAGGCGGCCAGCACATTCGAATGTTTGGTCACCGAAAAAGAACCTCTCGAAAGAGCTTACGTCGTCGTCGTCGTCCTTCTCCTCCTCCTCTCCAACGTGCGCCACAACGAACGGTTGTTGTTCATATTCCTCCCTCGCAACCTGTTCCGGAATTCCAGCATTCGATGAAAGCGGTGGAATGCTTTCTTCCATCTGATTTTCAGAGACAGGCAGAAATAGTGAGGATATTTCACTTACTTCGTCGTCGGAGCTGTCCCTTGGGATGGCACGAAGAAAATCCCAAAGCTGACCAGCCTTTCCATTAGACGACATCTCTCTTTGAGCACGAAGGATAATGTCTTCTATATTCATGGATGGTCCCGACACTTCGAATAAGCTGGAGTCGGTGCCCGGTGCCTCCAACAGGCTTGAGCAATCACCCTCGTACTCAGAACTGTTAGGGCTCAAGGAGATGTTGACGGCCTCCTCACGAGCCTCTTCACCAGACGCCTTCTGCTCAGGTGGTACGGCGTCATCCTCCTCCACATTCCTTGTGCGGAATCTCTTCCAGCGCATCAACATAGATGTCACGAATGCTATTGCGCAAATTTTCGCCATCTTCTCTCTCTCTCTTTTCGTTAATACGAATCCACCGACAACGTGGTGGAGAATTAAAAGGGTCGACTCCCGGCCGCAAAACGAATAAACGATGAATCGTGTAAACGTGACACAGCGAGGAGCCGAGGACGCGCGCGCGAAACGCAAGTCCTTATATACCCATCGAGATGAAAAATTTCCCAGAAATTTTTGGAAAATTCCTAGAATCGTATAAAAATTTTGTATAACATTCCCCTGTACGACAGGTTCGAAAAATTTCCTGGAATTCCAGAAAATTTCCGGGATATTTTTGGACCCGACCAAGAATGGTTGCAGCTGACGATTCGACGGTTCAGTAATCGAACCTGTAGACCCGGCTGTTCATATTGTTATTATTATTATTTTTTTTCATCAATAAGTAGGGGACGTCCTCGGCTGTAAAAGTATATCACGACGTTGAAGATGCAGCGCCATCTATCGATCATAACTGTGGAATGCTACGGTTCCAATGCAGACAGTCCATGTAATTGAAATTACGTTCTCGCAGATGCGCGAATTCATACAGTTACTTTCAGATACGAAATAAATTTATCTCATCGAGAGTCTCTGAGTGCATTTAAAGTCCACCACCAACTTGGACGGGAAAAGCGATGACTGGCGAGAAGAGCTTCAAATCACAAATGCTTCATTTCAGAACCTTAATGTTTTCACAGTTTTGTACAGTGCTTGCAGAGCATCTGATCTCTTGAATGATATGAAAAATAAAACTCGTATGGTAAGCAGTTTCTTGGGATTGGATCGGCAAAGAAAAGACGTTCAATAAACCTCCAGATGAAAACACTAGCATCAAACATATCAGATATCAGTTTGCATGTCAAAGTGTTGTAACCTGGGGGTAGCGGCTGCCAACACAACATTCAAAAAGGGCAGCCGTACCAAAAAAAAGAAAGAAAAAAAAATAGGAGAAGCGAAACCGCAGTTTCGCCCCCCGTCAACGCCCAAGAAAGTTTCACTTTGCTTTGGCAAGTTAGAACTAACAAAAGAAAAACTCGAAGAACTCAAGAAAACATTTTTTGTTAGTTTTTTTTTTTAAGTTTTTTTTGTTTTTTTGTTTTTAATTTTTTTTTTTTTTTTGCGTTTTTTTTTTCTCATCTGCGACTTGACGGTGATTTCGCACAAGTCTACATCGATTCATAACCAGTTTCTGAAGTACCCAATTCAACACAATGCCAAACTCGGTTTAAAATCAGCAAAACTGTCGCATGTTGGCACGCGCTAGCTTCCTCACTCGGCGCATGTTCTCTGGGACTGGAGTCGAGGCGCGAATTGGGGCAGATCTTCTTCTCCTGCGTGGCACTTCAATCGCTCGAGGAGCAATAACATCTAAATAGCTTCCTCCCAAGAAGTCCAACGTTGGAGATGTTGGTTGGATATTTCCAACGCAACAATAACTCGGTTCAGAAGAAATGTAGCTTCCTCCTAACGAGTAGTGTAGGGTCGGACTTGTAGGACGAAGGCGGCCAGCACATTCGAATGTTTGGTCACCGAAAAAGAACCTCTCGAAAGAGCTTTCGTCGTCGTCGTCGTCCTTCTCCTCCTCCTCTCCAACGTGCGCCACAACGAACGGTTGTTGTTCATATTCCTCCCTCGCAACCTGTTCCGGAATTCCAGCATTCGATGAAAGCGGTGGAATGCTTTCTTCCATCTGATTTTCAGAGACAGGCAGAAATAGTGAGGATATTTCACTTACTTCGTCGTCGGAGCTGTCCCTTGGGATGGCACGAAGAAAATCCCAAAGCTGACCAGCCTTTCCATTAGACGACATCTCTCTTTGAGCACGAAGGATAATGTCTTCTATATTCATGGATGGTCCCGACACTTCGAATAAGCTGGAGTCGGTGCCCGGTGCCTCCAACAGGCTTGAGCAATCACCCTCGTACTCAGAACTGTTAGGGCTCAAGGAGATGTTGACGGCCTCCTCACGAGCCTCTTCACCAGACGCCTTCTGCTCAGGTGGTACGGCGTCGTCCTCCTCCACATTCCTTGTGCGGAATCTCTTCCAGCGCATCAACATAGATGTCACGAATGCTATTGCGCAAATTTTCGCCATCTTCTCTCTCTCTCTTTTCGTTAATACGAATCCACCGATAACGTGGTGGAGAATTAAAAGGGTCGACTCCCGGCCGCAAAACGAATAAACGATGAATCGTGTAAACGTGACACAGCGAGGAGCCGAGGACGCGCGCGCGAAACGCAAGTCCTTATATACCCATCGAGATGAAAAATTTCCCAGAAATTTTTGGAAAATTCCTAGAATCGTATAAAAATTTTGTATAACATTCCCCTGTACGACAGGTTCGAAAAATTTCCTGGAATTCCAGAAAATTTCCGGGATATTTTTGGACCCGACCAAGAATGGTTGCAGCTGACGATTCGACGGTTCAGTAATCGAACCTGTAGACCCGGCTGTTCATATTGTTATTATTATTATTTTTTTTCATCAATAAGTAGGGGACGTCCTCGGCTGTAAAAGTATATCACGACGTTGAAGATGCAGCGCCATCTATCGATCATAACTGTGGAATGCTACGGTTCCAATGCAGACAGTCCATGTAATTGAAATTACGTTCTCGCAGATGCGCGAATTCATACAGTTACTTTCAGATACGAAATAAATTTATCTCATCGAGAGTCTCTGAGTGCATTTAAAGTCCACCACCAACTTGGACGGGAAAAGCGATGACTGGCGAGAAGAGCTTCAAATCACAAATGCTTCATTTCAGAACCTTAATGTTTTCACAGTTTTGTACAGTGCTTGCAGAGCATCTGATCTCTTGAATGATATGAAAAATAAAACTCGTATGGTAAGCAGTTTCTTGGGATTGGATCGGCAAAGAAAAGACGTTCAATAAACCTCCAGATGAAAACACTAGCATCAAACATATCAGATATCAGTTTGCATGTCAAAGTGTTGTAACCTGGGGGTAGCGGCTGCCAACACAACATTCAAAAAGGGCAGCCGTACCAAAAAAAAGAAAGAAAAAAAAATAGGAGAAGCGAAACCGCAGTTTCGCCCCCCGTCAACGCCCAAGAAAGTTTCACTTTGCTTTGGCAAGTTAGAACTAACAAAAGAAAAACTCGAAGAACTCAAGAAAACATTTTTTGTTAGTTTTTCTTTTAAAGTTTTTTTTGTTTTTT
Organism: Pholcus phalangioides; assembly: GCF_987345545.1. Classification (NCBI taxonomy): domain Eukaryota; kingdom Metazoa; phylum Arthropoda; class Arachnida; order Araneae; family Pholcidae; genus Pholcus; species Pholcus phalangioides. The sequence continues at coordinate 259,261 of NW_028301637.1, forward strand.
TGTTTTTAATTTTTTTTTTTTTTTGCGTTTTTTTTTTCTCATCTGCGACTTGACGGTGATTTCGCACAAGTCTACATCGATTCATAACCAGTTTCTGAAGTACCCAATTCAACACAATGCCAAACTCGGTTTAAAATCAGCAAAACTGTCGCATGTTGGCACGCGCTAGCTTCCTCACTCGGCGCATGTTCTCTGGGACTGGAGTCGAGGCGCGAATTGGGGCAGATCTTCTTCTCCTGCGTGGCACTTCAATCGCTCGAGGAGCAATAACATCTAAATAGCTTCCTCCCAAGAAGTCCAACGTTGGAGATGTTGGTTGGATATTTCCAACGCAACAATAACTCGGTTCAGAAGAAATGTAGCTTCCTCCTAACGAGTAGTTTAGGGTCGGACTTGTAGGACGAAGGCGGCCAGCACATTCGAATGTTTGGTCACCGAAAAAGAACCTCTCGAAAGAGCTTTCGTCGTCGTCGTCGTCCTCCTCCTCCTCCTCTCCAACGTGCGCCACAACGAACGGTTGTTGTTCATATTCCTCCCTCGCAACCTGTTCCGGAATTCCAGCATTCGATGAAAGCGGTGGAATGCTTTCTTCCATCTGATTTTCAGAGACAGGCAGAAATAGTGAGGATATTTCACTTACTTCGTCGTCGGAGCTGTCCCTTGGGATGGCACGAAGAAAATCCCAAAGCTGACCAGCCTTTCCATTAGACGACATCTCTCTTTGAGCACGAAGGATAATGTCTTCTATATTCATGGATGGTCCCGACACTTCGAATAAGCTGGAGTCGGTGCCCGGTGCCTCCAACAGGCTTGAGCAATCACCCTCGTACTCAGAACTGTTAGGGCTCAAGGAGATGTTGACGGCCTCCTCACGAGCCTCTTCACCAGACGCCTTCTGCTCAGGTGGTACGGCGTCATCCTCCTCCACATTCCTTGTGCGGAATCTCTTCCAGCGCATCAACATAGATGTCACGAATGCTATTGCGCAAATTTTCGCCATCTTCTCTCTCTCTCTTTTCGTTAATACGAATCCACCGATAACGTGGTGGAGAATTAAAAGGGTCGACTCCCGGCCGCAAAACGAATAAACGATGAATCGTGTAAACGTGACACAGCGAGGAGCCGAGGACGCGCGCGCGAAACGCAAGTCCTTATATACCCATCGAGATGAAAAATTTCCCAGAAATTTTTGGAAAATTCCTAGAATCGTATAAAAATTTTGTATAACATTCCCCTGTACGACAGGTTCGAAAAATTTCGTTGAATTCCAGAAAATTTCCGGGATATTTTTGGACCCGACCAAGAATGGTTGCAGCTGACGATTCGACGGTTCAGTAATCGAACCTGTAGACCCGGCTGTTCATATTGTTATTATTATTATTATTTTTTCATCAATAAGTAGGGGACGTCCTCGGCTGTAAAAGTATATCACGACGTTGAAGATGCAGCGCCATCTATCGATCATAACTGTGGAATGCTACGGTTCCAATGCAGACAGTCCATGTAATTGAAATTACGTTCTCGCAGATGCGCGAATTCATACAGTTACTTTCAGATACGAAATAAATTTATCTCATCGAGAGTCTCTGAGTGCATTTAAAGTCCACCACCAACTTGGACGGGAAAAGCGATGACTGGCGAGAAGAGCTTCAAATCACAAATGCTTCATTTCAGAACCTTAATGTTTTCACAGTTTTGTACAGTGCTTGCAGAGCATCTGATCTCTTGAATGATATGAAAAATAAAACTCGTATGGTAAGCAGTTTCTTGGGATTGGATCGGCAAAGAAAAGACGTTCAATAAACCTCCAGATGAAAACACTAGCATCAAACATATCAGATATCAGTTTGCATGTCAAAGTGTTGTAACCTGGGGGTAGCGGCTGCCAACACAACATTCAAAAAGGGCAGCCGTACCAAAAAAAAGAAAGAAAAAAAAATAGGAGAAGCGAAACCGCAGTTTCGCCCCCCGTCAACGCCCAAGAAAGTTTCACTTTGCTTTGGCAAGTTAGAACTAACAAAAGAAAAACTCGAAGAACTCAAGAAAACATTTTTTGTTAGTTTTTCTTTTAAAGTTTTTTTTGTTTTTTTGTTTTTAATTTTTTTTTTTTTTTTGCGTTTTTTTTTCTCATCTGCGACTTGACGGTGATTTCGCACAAGTCTACATCGATTCATAACCAGTTTCTGAAGTACCCAATTCAACACAATGCCAAACTCGGTTTAAAATCAGCAAAACTGTCGCATGTTGGCACGCGCTAGCTTCCTCACTCGGCGCATGTTCTCTGGGACTGGAGTCGAGGCGCGAATTGGGGCAGATCTTCTTCTCCTGCGTGGCACTTCAATCGCTCGAGGAGCAATAACATCTAAATAGCTTCCTCCCAAGAAGTCCAACGTTGGAGATGTTGGTTGGATATTTCCAACGCAACAATAACTCGGTTCAGAAGAAATGTAGCTTCCTCCTAACGAGTAGTTTAGGGTCGGACTTGTAGGACGAAGGCGGCCAGCACATTCGAATGTTTGGTCACCGAAAAAGAACCTCTCGAAAGAGCTTTCGTCGTCGTCGTCGTCCTCCTCCTCCTCCTCTCCAACGTGCGCCACAACGAACGGTTGTTGTTCATATTCCTCCCTCGCAACCTGTTCCGGAATTCCAGCATTCGATGAAAGCGGTGGAATGCTTTCTTCCATCTGATTTTCAGAGACAGGCAGAAATAGTGAGGATATTTCACTTACTTCGTCGTCGGAGCTGTCCCTTGGGATGGCACGAAGAAAATCCCAAAGCTGACCAGCCTTTCCATTAGACGACATCTCTCTTTGAGCACGAAGGATAATGTCTTCTATATTCATGGATGGTCCCGACACTTCGAATAAGCTGGAGTCGGTGCCCGGTGCCTCCAACAGGCTTGAGCAATCACCCTCGTACTCAGAACTGTTAGGGCTCAAGGAGATGTTGACGGCCTCCTCACGAGCCTCTTCACCAGACGCCTTCTGCTCAGGTGGTACGGCGTCATCCTCCTCCACATTCCTTGTGCGGAATCTCTTCCAGCGCATCAACATAGATGTCACGAATGCTATTGCGCAAATTTTCGCCATCTTCTCTCTCTCTCTTTTCGTTAATACGAATCCACCGATAACGTGGTGGAGAATTAAAAGGGTCGACTCCCGGCCGCAAAACGAATAAACGATGAATCGTGTAAACGTGACACAGCGAGGAGCCGAGGACGCGCGCGCGAAACGCAAGTCCTTATATACCCATCGAGATGAAAAATTTCCCAGAAATTTTTGGAAAATTCCTAGAATCGTATAAAAATTTTGTATAACATTCCCCTGTACGACAGGTTCGAAAAATTTCGTTGAATTCCAGAAAATTTCCGGGATATTTTTGGACCCGACCAAGAATGGTTGCAGCTGACGATTCGACGGTTCAGTAATCGAACCTGTAGACCCGGCTGTTCATATTGTTATTATTATTATTATTTTTTCATCAATAAGTAGGGGACGTCCTCGGCTGTAAAAGTATATCACGACGTTGAAGATGCAGCGCCATCTATCGATCATAACTGTGGAATGCTACGGTTCCAATGCAGACAGTCCATGTAATTGAAATTACGTTCTCGCAGATGCGCGAATTCATACAGTTACTTTCAGATACGAAATAAATTTATCTCATCGAGAGTCTCTGAGTGCATTTAAAGTCCACCACCAACTTGGACGGGAAAAGCGATGACTGGCGAGAAGAGCTTCAAATCAAAAATGCTTCATTTCAGAACCTTAATGTTTTCACAGTTTTGTACAGTGCTTGCAGAGCATCTGATCTCTTGAATGATATGAAAAATAAAACTCGTATGGTAAGCAGTTTCTTGGGATTGGATCGGCAAAGAAAAGACGTTCAATAAACCTCCAGATGAAAACACTAGCATCAAACATATCAGATATCAGTTTGCATGTCAAAGTGTTGTAACCTGGGGGTAGCGGCTGCCAACACAACATTCAAAAAGGGCAGCCGTACCAAAAAAAAGAAAGAAAAAAAAATAGGAGAAGCGAAACCGCAGTTTCGCCCCCCGTCAACGCCCAAGAAAGTTTCACTTTGCTTTGGCAAGTTAGAACTAACAAAAGAAAAACTCGAAGAACTCAAGAAAACATTTTTTGTTAGTTTTTTTTTTAAAGTTTTTTTTGTTTTTTTGTTTTTAATTTTTTTTTTTTTTTTTTTGCTTTTTTTTTTTCTCATCTGCGACTTGACGGTGATTTCGCCAAGTCTACATCGATTCAGAACCAGTTTCTGAAGTACCCAATTCAACGCAATGCCAAACTCGGTTTAAAATCCGCAAAACTGTCGCATGTTGGCACGCGCTAGCTTCCTCACTCGGCGCATGTTCTCTGGGACTGGAGTCGAGGCGCGAATTGGGGCAGATCTTCTTCTCCTGCGTGGCACTTCAATCGCTCGAGGAGCAATAACATCTAAATAGCTTCCTCCCAAGAAGTCCAACGTTGGAGATGTTGGTTGGATATTTCCAACGCAACAATAACTCGGTTCAGAAGAAATGTAGCTTCCTCCTAACGAGTAGTGTAGGGTCGGACTTGTAGGACGAAGGCGGCCAGCACATTCGAATGTTTGGTCACCGAAAAAGAACCTCTCGAAAGAGCTTTCGTCGTCGTCGTCGTCCTCCTGCTCCTCCTCTCCAACGTGCGCCACAACGAACGGTTGTTGTTCATATTCCTCCCTCGCAACCTGTTCCGGAATTCCAGCATTCGATGAAAGCGGTGGAATGCTTTCTTCCATCTGATTTTCAGAGACAGGCAGAAATAGTGAGGATATTTCACTTACTTCGTCGTCGGAGCTGTCCCTTGGGATGGCACGAAGAAAATCCCAAAGCTGACCAGCCTTTCCATTAGACGACATCTCTCTTTGAGCACGAAGGATAATGTCTTCTATATTCATGGATGGTCCCGACACTTCGAATAAGCTGGAGTCGGTGCCCGGTGCCTCCAACAGGCTTGAGCAATCACCCTCGTACTCAGAACTGTTAGGGCTCAAGGAGATGTTGACGGCCTCCTCACGAGCCTCTTCACCAGACGCCTTCTGCTCAGGTGGTACGGCGTCATCCTCCTCCACATTCCTTGTGCGGAATCTCTTCCAGCGCATCAACATAGATGTCACGAAGTCTATTGCGCAAATTTTCGCCATCTTCTCTCTCTCTCTTTTCGTTAATACGAATCCACCGATAACGTGGTGGAGAATTAAAAGGGTCGACTCCCGGCCGCAAAACGAATAAACGATGAATCGTGTAAACGTGACACAGCGAGGAGCCGAGGACGCGCGCGCGAAACGCAAGTCCTTATATACCCATCGAGATGAAAAATTTCCCAGAAATTTTTGGAAAATTCCTAGAATCGTATAAAAATTTTGTATAACATTCCCCTGTACGACAGGTTCGAAAAATTTCCTGGAATTCCAGAAAATTTCCGGGATATTTTTGGACCCGACCAAGAATGGTTGCAGCTGACGATTCGACGGTTCAGTAATCGAACCTGTAGACCCGGCTGTTCATATTGTTATTATTATTATTTTTTTTCATCAATAAGTAGGGGACGTCCTCGGCTGTAAAAGTATATCACGACGTTGAAGATGCAGCGCCATCTATCGATCATAACTGTGGAATGCTACGGTTCCAATGCAGACAGTCCATGTAATTGAAATTACGTTCTCGCAGATGCGCGAATTCATACAGTTACTTTCAGATACGAAATAAATTTATCTCATCGAGAGTCTCTGAGTGCATTTAAAGTCCACCACCAACTTGGACGGGAAAAGCGATGACTGGCGAGAAGAGCTTCAAATCACAAATGCTTCATTTCAGAACCTTAATGTTTTCACAGTTTTGTACAGTGCTTGCAGAGCATCTGATCTCTTGAATGATATGAAAAATAAAACTCGTATGGTAAGCAGTTTCTTGGGATTGGATCGGCAAAGAAAAGACGTTCAATAAACCTCCAGATGAAAACACTAGCATCAAACATATCAGATATCAGTTTGCATGTCAAAGTGTTGTAACCTGGGGGTAGCGGCTGCCAACACAACATTCAAAAAGGGCAGCCGTACCAAAAAAAAGAAAGAAAAAAAAATAGGAGAAGCGAAACCGCAGTTTCGCCCCCCGTCAACGCCCAAGAAAGTTTCACTTTGCTTTGGCAAGTTAGAACTAACAAAAGAAAAACTCGAAGAACTCAAGAAAACATTTTTTGTTAGTTTTTCTTTTAAAGTTTTTTTTGTTTTTTTGTTTTTAATTTTTTTTTTTTTTTTGCGTTTTTTTTTTTCTCATCTGCGACTTGACGGTGATTTCGCACAAGTCTACATCGATTCATAACCAGTTTCTGAAGTACCCAATTCAACACAATGCCAAACTCGGTTTAAAATCAGCAAAACTGTCGCATGTTGGCACGCGCTAGCTTCCTCACTCGGCGCATGTTCTCTGGGACTGGAGTCGAGGCGCGAATTGGGGCAGATCTTCTTCTCCTGCGTGGCACTTCAATCGCTCGAGGAGCAATAACATCTAAATAGCTTCCTCCCAAGAAGTCCAACGTTGGAGATATTGGTTGGATATTTCCAACGCAACAATAACTCGGTTCAGAAGAAATGTAGCTTCCTCCTAACGAGTAGTGTAGGGTCGGACTTGTAGGACGAAGGCGGCCAGCATATTCGAATGTTTGGTCACCGAAAAAGAACCTCTCGAAAGAGCTTTCGTCGTCGTCGTCGTCCTCCTGCTCCTCCTCTCCAACGTGCGCCACAACGAACGGTTGTTGTTCATATTCCTCCCTCGCAACCTGTTCCGGAATTCCAGCATTCGATGAAAGCGGTGGAATGCTTTCTTCCATCTGATTTTCAGAGACAGGCAGAAATAGTGAGGATATTTCACTTACTTCGTCGTCGGAGCTGTCCCTTGGGATGGCACGAAGAAAATCCCAAAGCTGACCAGCCTTTCCATTAGACGACATCTCTCTTTGAGCACGAAGGATAATGTCTTCTATATTCATGGATGGTCCCGACACTTCGAATAAGCTGGAGTCGGTGCCCGGTGCCTCCAACAGGCTTGAGCAATCACCCTCGTACTCAGAACTGTTAGGGCTCAAGGAGATGTTGACGGCCTCCTCACGAGCCTCTTCACCAGACGCCTTCTGCTCAGGTGGTACGGCGTCATCCTCCTCCACATTCCTTGTGCGGAATCTCTTCCAGCGCATCAACATAGATGTCACGAAGTCTATTGCGCAAATTTTCGCCATCTTCTCTCTCTCTCTTTTCGTTAATACGAATCCACCGATAACGTGGTGGAGAATTAAAAGGGTCGACTCCCGGCCGCAAAACGAATAAACGATGAATCGTGTAAACGTGACACAGCGAGGAGCCGAGGACGCGCGCGCGAAACGCAAGTCCTTATATACCCATCGAGATGAAAAATTTCCCAGAAATTTTTGGAAAATTCCTAGAATCGTATAAAAATTTTGTATAACATTCCCCTGTACGACAGGTTCGAAAAATTTCCTGGAATTCCAGAAAATTTCCGGGATATTTTTGGACCCGACCAAGAATGGTTGCAGCTGACGATTCGACGGTTCAGTAATCGAACCTGTAGACCCGGCTGTTCATATTGTTATTATTATTATTTTTTTTCATCAATAAGTAGGGGACGTCCTCGGCTGTAAAAGTATATCACGACGTTGAAGATGCAGCGCCATCTATCGATCATAACTGTGGAATGCTACGGTTCCAATGCAGACAGTCCATGTAATTGAAATTACGTTCTCGCAGATGCGCGAATTCATACAGTTACTTTCAGATACGAAATAAATTTATCTCATCGAGAGTCTCTGAGTGCATTTAAAGTCCACCACCAACTTGGACGGGAAAAGCGATGACTGGCGAGAAGAGCTTCAAATCACAAATGCTTCATTTCAGAACCTTAATGTTTTCACAGTTTTGTACAGTGCTTGCAGAGCATCTGATCTCTTGAATGATATGAAAAATAAAACTCGTATGGTAAGCAGTTTCTTGGGATTGGATCGGCAAAGAAAAGACGTTCAATAAACCTCCAGATGAAAACACTAGCATCAAACATATCAGATATCAGTTTGCATGTCAAAGTGTTGTAACCTGGGGGTAGCGGCTGCCAACACAACATTCAAAAAGGGCAGCCGTACCAAAAAAAAGAAAGAAAAAAAAATAGGAGAAGCGAAACCGCAGTTTCGCCCCCCGTCAACGCCCAAGAAAGTTTCACTTTGCTTTGGCAAGTTAGAACTAACAAAAGAAAAACTCGAAGAACTCAAGAAAACATTTTTTGTTAGTTTTTCTTTTAAAGTTTTTTTTGTTTTTTTGTTTTTAATTTTTTTTTTTTTTTTGCGTTTTTTTTTTTCTCATCTGCGACTTGACGGTGATTTCGCACAAGTCTACATCGATTCATAACCAGTTTCTGAAGTACCCAATTCAACACAATGCCAAACTCGGTTTAAAATCAGCAAAACTGTCGCATGTTGGCACGCGCTAGCTTCCTCACTCGGCGCATGTTCTCTGGGACTGGAGTCGAGGCGCGAATTGGGGCAGATCTTCTTCTCCTGCGTGGCACTTCAATCGCTCGAGGAGCAATAACATCTAAATAGCTTCCTCCCAAGAAGTCCAACGTTGGAGATGTTGGTTGGATATTTCCAACGCAACAATAACTCGGTTCAGAAGAAATGTAGCTTCCTCCTAACGAGTAGTGTAGGGTCGGACTTGTAGGACGAAGGCGGCCAGCACATTCGAATGTTTGGTCACCGAAAAAGAACCTCTCGAAAGAGCTTTCGTCGTCGTCGTCGTCCTCCTCCTCCTCCTCTCCAACGTGCGCCACAACGAACGGTTGTTGTTCATATTCCTCCCTCGCAACCTGTTCCGGAATTCCAGCATTCGATGAAAGCGGTGGAATGCTTTCTTCCATCTGATTTTCAGAGACAGGCAGAAATAGTGAGGATATTTCACTTACTTCGTCGTCGGAGCTGTCCCTTGGGATGGCACGAAGAAAATCCCAAAGCTGACCAGCCTTTCCATTAGACGACATCTCTCTTTGAGCACGAAGGATAATGTCTTCTATATTCATGGATGGTCCCGACACTTCGAATAAGCTGGAGTCGGTGCCCGGTGCCTCCAACAGGCTTGAGCAATCACCCTCGTACTCAGAACTGTTAGGGCTCAAGGAGATGTTGACGGCCTCCTCACGAGCCTCTTCACCAGACGCCTTCTGCTCAGGTGGTACGGCGTCATCCTCCTCCACATTCCTTGTGCGGAATCTCTTCCAGCGCATCAACATAGATGTCACGAATGCTATTGCGCAAATTTTCGCCATCTTCTCTCTCTCTCTTTTCGTTAATACGAATCCACCGATAACGTGGTGGAGAATTAAAAGGGTCGACTCCCGGCCGCAAAACGAATAAACGATGAATCGTGTAAACGTGACACAGCGAGGAGCCGAGGACGCGCGCGCGAAACGCAAGTCCTTATATACCCATCGAGATGAAAAATTTCCCAGAAATTTTTGGAAAATTCCTAGAATCGTATAAAAATTTTGTATAACATTCCCCTGTACGACAGGTTCGAAAAATTTCGTTGAATTCCAGAAAATTTCCGGGATATTTTTGGACCCGACCAAGAATGGTTGCAGCTGACGATTCGACGGTTCAGTAATCGAACCTGTAGACCCGGCTGTTCATATTGTTATTATTATTATTATTTTTTCATCAATAAGTAGGGGACGTCCTCGGCTGTAAAAGTATATCACGACGTTGAAGATGCAGCGCCATCTATCGATCATAACTGTGGAATGCTACGGTTCCAATGCAGACAGTCCATGTAATTGAAATTACGTTCTCGCAGATGCGCGAATTCATACAGTTACTTTCAGATACGAAATAAATTTATCTCATCGAGAGTCTCTGAGTGCATTTAAAGTCCACCACCAACTTGGACGGGAAAAGCGATGACTGGCGAGAAGAGCTTCAAATCACAAATGCTTCATTTCAGAACCTTAATGTTTTCACAGTTTTGTACAGTGCTTGCAGAGCATCTGATCTCTTGAATGATATGAAAAATAAAACTCGTATGGTAAGCAGTTTCTTGGGATTGGATCGGCAAAGAAAAGACGTTCAATAAACCTCCAGATGAAAACACTAGCATCAAACATATCAGATATCAGTTTGCATGTCAAAGTGTTGTAACCTGGGGGTAGCGGCTGCCAACACAACATTCAAAAAGGGCAGCCGTACCAAAAAAAAGAAAGAAAAAAAAATAGGAGAAGCGAAACCGCAGTTTCGCCCCCCGTCAACGCCCAAGAAAGTTTCACTTTGCTTTGGCAAGTTAGAACTAACAAAAGAAAAACTCGAAGAACTCAAGAAAACATTTTTTGTTAGTTTTTTTTTTAAAGTTTTTTTTGTTTTTTTGTTTTTAATTTTTTTTTTTTTTTGCGTTTTTTTTTTCTCATCTGCGACTTGACGGTGATTTCGCCAAGTCTACATCGATTCAGAACCAGTTTCTGAAGTACCCAATTCAACGCAATGCCAAACTCGGTTTAAAATCCGCAAAACTGTCGCATGTTGGCACGCGCTAGCTTCCTCACTCGGCGCATGTTCTCTGGGACTGGAGTCGAGGCGCGAATTGGGGCAGATCTTCTTCTCCTGCGTGGCACTTCAATCGCTCGAGGAGCAATAACATCTAAATAGCTTCCTCCCAAGAAGTCCAACGTTGGAGATGTTGGTTGGATATTTCCAACGCAACAATAACTCGGTTCAGAAGAAATGTAGCTTCCTCCTAACGAGTAGTGTAGGGTCGGACTTGTAGGACGAAGGCGGCCAGCACATTCGAATGTTTGGTCACCGAAAAAGAACCTCTCGAAAGAGCTTTCGTCGTCGTCGTCGTCCTCCTCCTCCTCCTCTCCAACGTGCGCCACAACGAACGGTTGTTGTTCATATTCCTCCCTCGCAACCTGTTCCGGAATTCCAGCATTCGATGAAAGCGGTGGAATGCTTTCTTCCATCTGATTTTCAGAGACAGGCAGAAATAGTGAGGATATTTCACTTACTTCGTCGTCGGAGCTGTCCCTTGGGATGGCACGAAGAAAATCCCAAAGCTGACCAGCCTTTCCATTAGACGACATCTCTCTTTGAGCACGAAGGATAATGTCTTCTATATTCATGGATGGTCCCGACACTTCGAATAAGCTGGAGTCGGTGCCCGGTGCCTCCAACAGGCTTGAGCAATCACCCTCGTACTCAGAACTGTTAGGGCTCAAGGAGATGTTGACGGCCTCCTCACGAGCCTCTTCACCAGACGCCTTCTGCTCAGGTGGTACGGCGTCATCCTCCTCCACATTCCTTGTGCGGAATCTCTTCCAGCGCATCAACATAGATGTCACGAATGCTATTGCGCAAATTTTCGCCATCTTCTCTCTCTCTCTTTTCGTTAATACGAATCCACCGATAACGTGGTGGAGAATTAAAAGGGTCGACTCCCGGCCGCAAAACGAATAAACGATGAATCGTGTAAACGTGACACAGCGAGGAGCCGAGGACGCGCGCGCGAAACGCAAGTCCTTATATACCCATCGAGATGAAAAATTTCCCAGAAATTTTTGGAAAATTCCTAGAATCGTATAAAAATTTTGTATAACATTCCCCTGTACGACAGGTTCGAAAAATTTCGTTGAATTCCAGAAAATTTCCGGGATATTTTTGGACCCGACCAAGAATGGTTGCAGCTGACGATTCGACGGTTCAGTAATCGAACCTGTAGACCCGGCTGTTCATATTGTTATTATTATTATTATTTTTTCATCAATAAGTAGGGGACGTCCTCGGCTGTAAAAGTATATCACGACGTTGAAGATGCAGCGCCATCTATCGATCATAACTGTGGAATGCTACGGTTCCAATGCAGACAGTCCATGTAATTGAAATTACGTTCTCGCAGATGCGCGAATTCATACAGTTACTTTCAGATACGAAATAAATTTATCTCATCGAGAGTCTCTGAGTGCATTTAAAGTCCACCACCAACTTGGACGGGAAAAGCGATGACTGGCGAGAAGAGCTTCAAATCACAAATGCTTCATTTCAGAACCTTAATGTTTTCACAGTTTTGTACAGTGCTTGCAGAGCATCTGATCTCTTGAATGATATGAAAAATAAAACTCGTATGGTAAGCAGTTTCTTGGGATTGGATCGGCAAAGAAAAGACGTTCAATAAACCTCCAGATGAAAACACTAGCATCAAACATATCAGATATCAGTTTGCATGTCAAAGTGTTGTAACCTGGGGGTAGCGGCTGCCAACACAACATTCAAAAAGGGCAGCCGTACCAAAAAAAAGAAAGAAAAAAAAATAGGAGAAGCGAAACCGCAGTTTCGCCCCCCGTCAACGCCCAAGAAAGTTTCACTTTGCTTTGGCAAGTTAGAACTAACAAAAGAAAAACTCGAAGAACTCAAGAAAACATTTTTTGTTAGTTTTTTTTTTAAAGTTTTTTTTGTTTTTTTGTTTTTAATTTTTTTTTTTTTTTGCGTTTTTTTTTTCTCATCTGCGACTTGACGGTGATTTCGCCAAGTCTACATCGATTCAGAACCAGTTTCTGAAGTACCCAATTCAACGCAATGCCAAACTCGGTTTAAAATCCGCAAAACTGTCGCATGTTGGCACGCGCTAGCTTCCTCACTCGGCGCATGTTCTCTGGGACTGGAGTCGAGGCGCGAATTGGGGCAGATCTTCTTCTCCTGCGTGGCACTTCAATCGCTCGAGGAGCAATAACATCTAAATAGCTTCCTCCCAAGAAGTCCAACGTTGGAGATGTTGGTTGGATATTTCCAACGCAACAATAACTCGGTTCAGAAGAAATGTAGCTTCCTCCTAACGAGTAGTGTAGGGTCGGACTTGTAGGACGAAGGCGGCCAGCACATTCGAATGTTTGGTCACCGAAAAAGAACCTCTCGAAAGAGCTTTCGTCGTCGTCGTCGTCCTCCTGCTCCTCCTCTCCAACGTGCGCCACAACGAACGGTTGTTGTTCATATTCCTCCCTCGCAACCTGTTCCGGAATTCCAGCATTCGATGAAAGCGGTGGAATGCTTTCTTCCATCTGATTTTCAGAGACAGGCAGAAATAGTGAGGATATTTCACTTACTTCGTCGTCGGAGCTGTCCCTTGGGATGGCACGAAGAAAATCCCAAAGCTGACCAGCCTTTCCATTAGACGACATCTCTCTTTCAGCACGAAGGATAATGTCTTCTATATTCATGGATGGTCCCGACACTTCGAATAAGCTGGAGTCGGTGCCCGGTGCCTCCAACAGGCTTGAGCAATCACCCTCGTACTCAGAACTGTTAGGGCTCAAGGAGATGTTGACGGCCTCCTCACGAGCCTCTTCACCAGACGCCTTCTGCTCAGGTGGTACGGCGTCATCCTCCTCCACATTCCTTGTGCGGAATCTCTTCCAGCGCATCAACATAGATGTCACGAATGCTATTGCGCAAATTTTCGCCATCTTCTCTCTCTCTCTTTTCGTTAATACGAATCCACCGATAACGTGGTGGAGAATTAAAAGGGTCGACTCCCGGCCGCAAAACGAATAAACGATGAATCGTGTAAACGTGACACAGCGAGGAGCCGAGGACGCGCGCGCGAAACGCAAGTCCTTATATACCCATCGAGATGAAAAATTTCCCAGAAATTTTTGGAAAATTCCTAGAATCGTATAAAAATTTTGTATAACATTCCCCTGTACGACAGGTTCGAAAAATTTCGTTGAATTCCAGAAAATTTCCGGGATATTTTTGGACCCGACCAAGAATGGTTGCAGCTGACGATTCGACGGTTCAGTAATCGAACCTGTAGACCCGGCTGTTCATATTGTTATTATTATTATTATTTTTTCATCAATAAGTAGGGGACGTCCTCGGCTGTAAAAGTATATCACGACGTTGAAGATGCAGCGCCATCTATCGATCATAACTGTGGAATGCTACGGTTCCAATGCAGACAGTCCATGTAATTGAAATTACGTTCTCGCAGATGCGCGAATTCATACAGTTACTTTCAGATACGAAATAAATTTATCTCATCGAGAGTCTCTGAGTGCATTTAAAGTCCACCACCAACTTGGACGGGAAAAGCGATGACTGGCGAGAAGAGCTTCAAATCACAAATGCTTCATTTCAGAACCTTAATGTTTTCACAGTTTTGTACAGTGCTTGCAGAGCATCTGATCTCTTGAATGATATGAAAAATAAAACTCGTATGGTAAGCAGTTTCTTGGGATTGGATCGGCAAAGAAAAGACGTTCAATAAACCTCCAGATGAAAACACTAGCATCAAACATATCAGATATCAGTTTGCATGTCAAAGTGTTGTAACCTGGGGGTAGCGGCTGCCAACACAACATTCAAAAAGGGCAGCCGTACCAAAAAAAAAGAAAGAAAAAAAAATAGGACAAGCGAAACCGCAGTTTCGCCCCCCGTCAACGCCCAAGAAAGTTTCACTTTGCTTTGGCAAGTTAGAACTAACAAAAGAAAAACTCGAAGAACTCAAGAAAACATTTTTTGTTAGTTTTTTTTTTAAAGTTTTTTTTGTTTTTTTGTTTTTAATTTTTTTTTTTTTTTTTGCGTTTTTTTTTTCTCATCTGCGACTTGACGGTGATTTCGCCAAGTCTACATCGATTCAGAACCAGTTTCTGAAGTACCCAATTCAACGCAATGCCAAACTCGGTTTAAAATCCGCAAAACTGTCGCATGTTGGCACGCGCTAGCTTCCTCACTCGGCGCATGTTCTCTGGGACTGGAGTCGAGGCGCGAATTGGGGCAGATCTTCTTCTCCTGCGTGGCACTTCAATCGCTCGAGGAGCAATAACATCTAAATAGCTTCCTCCCAAGAAGTCCAACGTTGGAGATGTTGGTTGGATATTTCCAACGCAACAATAACTCGGTTCAGAAGAAATGTAGCTTCCTCCTAACGAGTAGTGTAGGGTCGGACTTGTAGGACGAAGGCGGCCAGCACATTCGAATGTTTGGTCACCGAAAAAGAACCTCTCGAAAGAGCTTTCGTCGTCGTCGTCGTCGTCCTCCTGCTCCTCCTCTCCAACGTGCGCCACAACGAACGGTTGTTGTTCATATTCCTCCCTCGCAACCTGTTCCGGAATTCCAGCATTCGATGAAAGCGGTGGAATGCTTTCTTCCATCTGATTTTCAGAGACAGGCAGAAATAGTGAGGATATTTCACTTACTTCGTCGTCGGAGCTGTCCCTTGGGATGGCACGAAGAAAATCCCAAAGCTGACCAGCCTTTCCATTAGACGACATCTCTCTTTGAGCACGAAGGATAATGTCTTCTATATTCATGGATGGTCCCGACACTTCGAATAAGCTGGAGTCGGTGCCCGGTGCCTCCAACAGGCTTGAGCAATCACCCTCGTACTCAGAACTGTTAGGGCTCAAGGAGATGTTGACGGCCTCCTCACGAGCCTCTTCACCAGACGCCTTCTGCTCAGGTGGTACGGCGTCATCCTCCTCCACATTCCTTGTGCGGAATCTCTCCCAGCGCATCAACATAGATGTCACGAATGCTATTGCGCAAATTTTCGCCATCTTCTCTCTCTCTCTTTTCGTTAATACGAATCCACCGATAACGTGGTGGAGAATTAAAAGGGTCGACTCCCGGCCGCAAAACGAATAAACGATGAATCGTGTAAACGTGACACAGCGAGGAGCCGAGGACGCGCGCGCGAAACGCAAGTCCTTATATACCCATCGAGATGAAAAATTTCCCAGAAATTTTTGGAAAATTCCTAGAATCGTATAAAAATTTTGTATAACATTCCCCTGTACGACAGGTTCGAAAAATTTCCTGGAATTCCAGAAAATTTCCGGGATATTTTTGGACCCGACCAAGAATGGTTGCAGCTGACGATTCGACGGTTCAGTAATCGAACCTGTAGACCCGGCTGTTGATATTGTTATTATTATTATTTTTTTTTTCATCAATAAGTAGGGGACGTCCTCGGCTGTAAAAGTATATCACGACGTTGAAGATGCAGCGCCATCTATCGATCATAACTGTGGAATGCTACGGTTCCAATGCAGACAGTCCATGTAATTGAAATTACGTTCTCGCAGATGCGCGAATTCATACAGTTACTTTCAGATACGAAATAAATTTATCTCATCGAGAGTCTCTGAGTGCATTTAAAGTCCACCACCAACTTGGACGGGAAAAGCGATGACTGGCGAGAAGAGCTTCAAATCACAAATGCTTCATTTCAGAACCTTAATGTTTTCACAGTTTTGTACAGTGCTTGCAGAGCATCTGATCTCTTGAATGATATGAAAAATAAAACTCGTATGGTAAGCAGTTTCTTGGGATTGGATCGGCAAAGAAAAGACGTTCAATAAACCTCCAGATGAAAACACTAGCATCAAACATATCAGATATCAGTTTGCATGTCAAAGTGTTGTAACCTGGGGGTAGCGGCTGCCAACACAACATTCAAAAAGGGCAGCCGTACCAAAAAAAAAGAAAGAAAAAAAAATAGGAGAAACGAAACCGCAGTTTCGCCCCCCGTCAACGCCCAAGAAAGTTTCACTTTGCTTTGGCAAGTTAGAACTAACAAAAGAAAAACTCGAAGAACTCAAGAAAACATTTTTTGTTAGTTTTTTTTTTTAAGTTTTTTTTGTTTTTTTGTTTTTAATTTTTTTTTTTGCGTTTTTTTTTTCTCATCTGCGACTTGACGGTGACTTCGCCAAGTCTACATCGATTCAGAACCAGTTTCTGAAGTACCCAATTCAACGCAATGCCAAACTCGGTTTAAAATCCGCAAAACTGTCGCATGTTGGCACGCGCTAGCTTCCTCACTCGGCGCATGTTCTCTGGGACTGGAGTCGAGGCGCGAATTGGGGCAGATCTTCTTCTCCTGCGTGGCACTTCAATCGCTCGAGGAGCAATAACATCTAAATAGCTTCCTCCCAAGAAGTCCAACGTTGGAGATGTTGGTTGGATATTTCCAACGCAACAATAACTCGGTTCAGAAGAAATGTAGCTTCCTCCTAACGAGTAGTGTAGGGTCGGACTTGTAGGACGAAGGCGGCCAGCACATTCGAATGTTTGGTCACCGAAAAAGAACCTCTCGAAAGAGCTTTCGTCGTCGTCGTCGTCCTCCTCCTCCTCCTCTCCAACGTGCGCCACAACGAACGGTTGTTGTTCATATTCCTCCCTCGCAACCTGTTCCGGAATTCCAGCATTCGATGAAAGCGGTGGAATGCTTTCTTCCATCTGATTTTCAGAGACAGGCAGAAATAGTGAGGATATTTCACTTACTTCGTCGTCGGAGCTGTCCCTTGGGATGGCACGAAGAAAATCCCAAAGCTGACCAGCCTTTCCATTAGACGACATCTCTCTTTGAGCACGAAGGATAATGTCTTCTATATTCATGGATGGTCCCGACACTTCGAATAAGCTGGAGTCGGTGCCCGGTGCCTCCAACAGGCTTGAGCAATCACCCTCGTACTCAGAACTGTTAGGGCTCAAGGAGATGTTGACGGCCTCCTCACGAGCCTCTTCACCAGACGCCTTCTGCTCAGGTGGTACGGCGTCATCCTCCTCCACATTCCTTGTGCGGAATCTCTTCCAGCGCATCAACATAGATGTCACGAATGCTATTGCGCAAATTTTCGCCATCTTCTCTCTCTCTCTTTTCGTTAATACGAATCCACCGATAACGTGGTGGAGAATTAAAAGGGTCGACTCCCGGCCGCAAAACGAATAAACGATGAATCGTGTAAACGTGACACAGCGAGGAGCCGAGGACGCGCGCGCGAAACGCAAGTCCTTATATACCCATCGAGATGAAAAATTTCCCAGAAATTTTTGGAAAATTCCTAGAATCGTATAAAAATTTTGTATAACATTCCCCTGTACGACAGGTTCGAAAAATTTCCTGGAATTCCAGAAAATTTCCGGGATATTTTTGGACCCGACCAAGAATGGTTGCAGCTGACGATTCGACGGTTCAGTAATCGAACCTGTAGACCCGGCTGTTCATATTGTTATTATTATTATTTTTTTTTTTTTCATCAATAAGTAGGGGACGTCCTCGGCTGTAAAAGTATATCACGACGTTGAAGATGCAGCGCCATCTATCGATCATAACTGTGGAATGCTACGGTTCCAATGCAGACAGTCCATGTAATTGAAATTACGTTCTCGCAGATGCGCGAATTCATACAGTTACTTTCAGATACGAAATAAATTTATCTCATCGAGAGTCTCTGAGTGCATTTAAAGTCCACCACCAACTTGGACGGGAAAAGCGATGACTGGCGAGAAGAGCTTCAAATCACAAATGCTTCATTTCAGAACCTTAATGTTTTCACAGTTTTGTACAGTGCTTGCAGAGCATCTGATCTCTTGAATGATATGAAAAATAAAACTCGTATGGTAAGCAGTTTCTTGGGATTGGATCGGCAAAGAAAAGACGTTCAATAAACCTCCAGATGAAAACACTAGCATCAAACATATCAGATATCAGTTTGCATGTCAAAGTGTTGTAACCTGGGGGTAGCGGCGGCCAACACAACATTCAAAAAGGGCAGCCGTACCAAAAAAAAAGAAAGAAAAAAAAATAGGAGAAGCGAAACCGCAGTTTCGCCCCCCGTCAACGCCCAAGAAAGTTTCACTTTGCTTTGGCAAGTTAGAACTAACAAAAGAAAAACTCGAAGAACTCAAGAAAACATTTTTTGTTAGTTTTTTTTTTTAAGTTTTTTTTGTTTTTTCGTTTTTAATTTTTTTTTTTTTTTTTTGCGTTTTTTTTTCTCATCTGCGACTTGACGGTGATTTCGCCAAGTCTACATCGATTCAGAACCAGTTTCTGAAGTACCCAATTCAACGCAATGCCAAACTCGGTTTAAAATCCGCAAAACTGTCGCATGTTGGCACGCGCTAGCTTCCTCACTCGGCGCATGTTCTCTGGGACTGGAGTCGAGGCGCGAATTGGGGCAGATCTTCTTCTCCTGCGTGGCACTTCAATCGCTCGAGGAGCAATAACATCTAAATAGCTTCCTCCCAAGAAGTCCAACGTTGGAGATGTTGGTTGGATATTTCCAACGCAACAATAACTCGGTTCAGAAGAAATGTAGCTTCCTCCTAACGAGTAGTGTAGGGTCGGACTTGTAGGACGAAGGCGGCCAGCACATTCGAATGTTTGGTCACCGAAAAAGAACTTATCGAAAGAGCTTTCGTCGTCGTCGTCGTCCTCCTCCTCCTCCTCTCCAACGTGCGCCACAACGATCGGTTGTTGTTCATATTCCTCCCTCGCAACCTGTTCCGGAATTCCAGCATTCGATGAAAGCGGTGGAATGCTTTCTTCCATCTGATTTTCAGAGACAGGCAGAAATAGTGAGGATATTTCACTTACTTCGTCGTCGGAGCTGTCCCTTGGGATGGCACGAAGAAAATCCCAAAGCTGACCAGCCTTTCCATTAGACGACATCTCTCTTTGAGCACGAAGGATAATGTCTTCTATATTCATGGATGGTCCCGACACTTCGAATAAGCTGGAGTCGGCGCCCGGTGCCTCCAACAGGCTTGAGCAATCACCCTCGTACTCAGAACTGTTAGGGCTCAAGGAGATGTTGACGGCCTCCTCACGAGCCTCTTCACCAGACGCCTTCTGCTCAGGTGGTACGGCGTCATCCTCCTCCACATTCCTTGTGCGGAATCTCTTCCAGCGCATCAACATAGATGTCACGAATGCTATTGCGCAAATTTTCGCCATCTTCTCTCTCTCTCTTTTCGTTAATACGAATCCACCGATAACGTGGTGGAGAATTAAAAGGGTCGACTCCCGGCCGCAAAACGAATAAACGATGAATCGTGTAAACGTGACACAGCGAGGAGCCGAGGACGCGCGCGCGAAACGCAAGTCCTTATATACCCATCGAGATGAAAAATTTCCCAGAAATTTTTGGAAAATTCCTAGAATCGTATAAAAATTTTGTATAACATTCCCCTGTACGACAGGTTCGAAAAATTTCCTGGAATTCCAGAAAATTTCCGGGATATTTTTGGACCCGACCAAGAATGGTTGCAGCTGACGATTCGACGGTTCAGTAATCGAACCTGTAGACCCGGCTGTTCATATTGTTATTATTATTATTATTTTTTCATCAATAAGTAGGGGACGTCCTCGGCTGTAAAAGTATATCACGACGTTGAAGATGCAGCGCCATCTATCCATCATAACTGTGGAATGCTACGGTTCCAATGCAGACAGTCCATGTAATTGAAATTACGTTCTCGCAGATGCGCGAATTCATACAGTTACTTTCAGATACGAAATAAATTTATCTCATCGAGAGTCTCTGAGTGCATTTAAAGTCCACCACCAACTTGGACGGGAAAAGCGATGACTGGCGAGAAGAGCTTCAAATCACAAATGCTTCATTTCAGAACCTTAATGTTTTCACAGTTTTGTACAGTGCTTGCAGAGCATCTGATCTCTTGAATGATATGAAAAATAAAACTCGTACGGTAAGCAGTTTCTTGGGATTGGATCGGCAAAGAAAAGACGTTCAATAAACCTCCAGATGAAAACACTAGCATCAAACATATCAGATATCAGTTTGCATGTCAAAGTGTTGTAACCTGGGGGTAGCGGCTGCCAACACAACATTCAAAAAGGGCAGCCGTACCAAAAAAAAAGAGAGAAAAAAAAATAGGAGAAGCGAAACCGCAGTTTCGCCCCCCGTCAACGCCCAAGAAAGTTTCACTTTGCTTTGGCAAGTTAGAACTAACAAAAGAAAAACTCGAAGAACTCAAGAAAACATTTTTTGTTAGTTTTTATTTTAAAGTTTTTTTTGTTTTTTTGTTTTTAATTTTTTTTTTTGCGTTTTTTTTTTTCTCATCTGCGACTTGACGGTGATTTCGCCAAGTCTACATCGATTCAGAACCAGTTTCTGAAGTACCCAATTCAACGCAATGCCAAACTCGGTTTAAAATCCGCAAAACTGTCGCATGTTGGCACGCGCTAGCTTCCTCACTCGGCGCATGTTCTCTGGGACTGGAGTCGAGGCGCGAATTGGGGCAGATCTTCTTCTCCTGCGTGGCACTTCAATCGCTCGAGGAGCAATAACATCTAAATAGCTTCCTCCCAAGAAGTCCAACGTTGGAGATGTTGGTTGGATATTTCCAACGCAACAATAACTCGGTTCAGAAGAAATGTAGCTTCCTCCTAACGAGTAGTGTAGGGTCGGACTTGTAGGACGAAGGCGGCCAGCACATTCGAATGTTTGGTCACCGAAAAAGAACCTCTCGAAAGAGCTTTCGTCGTCGTCGTCGTCCTCCTCCTCCTCCTCTCCAACGTGCGCCACAACGAACGGTTGTTGTTCATATTCCTCCCTCGCAACCTGTTCCGGAATTCCAGCATTCGATGAAAGCGGTGGAATGCTTTCTTCCATCTGATTTTCAGAGACAGGCAGAAATAGTGAGGATATTTCACTTACTTCGTCGTCGGAGCTGTCCCTTGGGATGGCACGAAGAAAATCCCAAAGCTGACCAGCCTTTCCATTAGACGACATCTCTCTTTGAGCACGAAGGATAATGTCTTCTATATTCATGGATGGTCCCGACACTTCGAATAAGCTGGAGTCGGCGCCCGGTGCCTCCAACAGGCTTGAGCAATCACCCTCGTACTCAGAACTGTTAGGGCTCAAGGAGATGTTGACGGCCTCCTCACGAGCCTCTTCACCAGACGCCTTCTGCTCAGGTGGTACGGCGTCATCCTCCTCCACATTCCTTGTGCGGAATCTCTTCCAGCGCATCAACATAGATGTCACGAATGCTATTGCGCAAATTTTCGCCATCTTCTCTCTCTCTCTTTTCGTTAATACGAATCCACCGATAACGTGGTGGAGAATTAAAAGGGTCGACTCCCGGCCGCAAAACGAATAAACGATGAATCGTGTAAACGTGACACAGCGAGGAGCCGAGGACGCGCGCGCGAAACGCAAGTCCTTATATACCCATCGAGATGAAAAATTTCCCAGAAATTTTTGGAAAATTCCTAGAATCGTATAAAAATTTTGTATAACATTCCCCTGTACGACAGGTTCGAAAAATTTCCTGGAATTCCAGAAAATTTCCGGGATATTTTTGGACCCGACCAAGAATGGTTGCAGCTGACGATTCGACGGTTCAGTAATCGAACCTGTAGACCCGGCTGTTCATATTGTTATTATTATTATTATTTTTTCATCAATAAGTAGGGGACGTCCTCGGCTGTAAAAGTATATCACGACGTTGAAGATGCAGCGCCATCTATCGATCATAACTGTGGAATGCTACGGTTCCAATGCAGACAGTCCATGTAATTGAAATTACGTTGTCGCAGATGCGCGAATTCATACAGTTACTTTCAGATACGAAATAAATTTATCTCATCGAGAGTCTCTGAGTGCATTTAAAGTCCACCACCAACTTGGACGGGAAAAGCGATGACTGGCGAGAAGAGCTTCAAATCACAAATGCTTCATTTCAGAACCTTAATGTTTTCACAGTTTTGTACAGTGCTTGCAGAGCATCTGATCTCTTGAATGATATGAAAAATAAAACTCGTATGGTAAGCAGTTTCTTGGGATTGGATCGGCAAAGAAAAGACGTTCAATAAACCTCCAGATGAAAACACTAGCATCAAACATATCAGATATCAGTTTGCATGTCAAAGTGTTGTAACCTGGGGGTAGCGGCTGCCAACACAACATTCAAAAAGGGCAGCCGTACCAAAAAAAAAGAGAGAAAAAAAAATAGGAGAAGCGAAACCGCAGTTTCGCCCCCCGTCAACGCCCAAGAAAGTTTCACTTTGCTTTGGCAAGTTAGAACTAACAAAAGAAAAACTCGAAGAACTCAAGAAAACATTTTTTGTTAGTTTTTTTTTTTAAGTTTTTTTTGTTTTTTTGTTTTTAATTTTTTTTTATTTTTTTTTTCTCATCTGCGACTTGACGGTGATTTCGCCAAGTCTACATCGATTCAGAACCAGTTTCTGAAGTACCCAATTCAACGCAATGCCAAACTCGGTTTAAAATCCGCAAAACTGTCGCATGTTGGCACGCGCTAGCTTCCTCACTCGGCGCATGTTCTCTGGGACTGGAGTCGAGGCGCGAATTGGGGCAGATCTTCTTCTCCTGCGTGGCACTTCAATCGCTCGAGGAGCAATAACATCTAAATAGCTTCCTCCCAAGAAGTCCAACGTTGGAGATGTTGGTTGGATATTTCCAACGCAACAATAACTCGGTTCAGAAGAAATGTAGCTTCCTCCTAACGAGTAGTGTAGGGTCGGACTTGTAGGACGAAGGCGGCCAGCACATTCGAATGTTTGGTCACCGAAAAAGAACCTCTCGAAAGAGCTTTCGTCGTCGTCGTCGTCCTCCTGCTCCTCCTCTCCAACGTGCGCCACAACGAACGGTTGTTGTTCATATTCCTCCCTCGCAACCTGTTCCGGAATTCCAGCATTCGATGAAAGCGGTGGAATGCTTTCTTCCATCTGATTTTCAGAGACAGGCAGAAATAGTGAGTATATTTCACTTACTTCGTCGTCGGAGCTGTCCCTTGGGATGGCACGAACAAAATCCCAAAGCTGACCAGCCTTTCCATTAGACGACATCTCTCTTTGAGCACGAAGGATAATGTCTTCTATATTCATGGATGGTCCCGACACTTCGAATAAGCTGGAGTCGGTGCCCGGTGCCTCCAACAGGCTTGAGCAATCACCCTCGTACTCAGAACTGTTAGGGCTCAAGGAGATGTTGACGGCCTCCTCACGAGCCTCTTCACCAGACGCCTTCTGCTCAGGTGGTACGGCGTCATCCTCCTCCACATTCCTTGTGCGGAATCTCTTCTAGCGCATCAACATAGATGTCACGAATGCTATTGCGCAAATTTTCGCCATCTTCTCTCTCTCTCTTTTCGTTAATACGAATCCACCGATAACGTGGTGGAGAATTAAAAGGGTCGACTCCCGGCCGCAAAACGAATAAACGATGAATCGTGTAAACGTGACACAGCGAGGAGCCGAGGACGCGCGCGCGAAACGCAAGTCCTTATATACCCATCGAGATGAAAAATTTCCCAGAAATTTTTGGAAAATTCCTAGAATCGTATAAAAATTTTGTATAACATTCCCCTGTACGACAGGTTCGAAAAATTTCCTGGAATTCCAGAAAATTTCCGGGATATTTTTGGACCCGACCAAGAATGGTTGCAGCTGACGATTCGACGGTTCAGTAATCGAACCTGTAGACCCGGCTGTTCATATTGTTATTATTATTATTTTTTTTCATCAATAAGTAGGGGACGTGCTCGGCTGTAAAAGTATATCACGACGTTGAAGATGCAGCGCCATCTATCGATCATAACTGTGGAATGCTACGGTTCCAATGCAGACAGTCCATGTAATTGAAATTACGTTCTCGCAGATGCGCGAATTCATACAGTTACTTTCAGATACGAAATAAATTTATCTCATCGAGAGTCTCTGAGTGCATTTAAAGTCCACCACCAACTTGGACGGGAAAAGCGATGACTGGCGAGAAGAGCTTCAAATCACAAATGCTTCATTTCAGAACCTTAATGTTTTCACAGTTTTGTACAGTGCTTGCAGAGCATCTGATCTCTTGAATGATATGAAAAATAAAACTCGTATGGTAAGCAGTTTCTTGGGATTGGATCGGCAAAGAAAAGACGTTCAATAAACCTCCAGATGAAAACACTAGCATCAAACATATCAGATATCAGTTTGCATGTCAAAGTGTTGTAACCTGGGGGTAGCGGCTGCCAACACAACATTCAAAAAGGGCAGCCGTACCAAAAAAAAAGAAAGAAAAAAAAATAGGAGAAGCGAAACCGCAGTTTCGCCCCCCGTCAACGCCCAAGAAAGTTTCACTTTGCTTTGGCAAGTTAGAACTAACAAAAGAAAAACTCGAAGAACTCAAGAAAACATTTTTTGCTAGTTTTTTTTTTTAAGTTTTTTTTGTTTTTTTCTTTTTAATTTTTTTTTTTTTTTTTTGCGTTTTTTTTTCTCATCTGCGACTTGACGGTGATTTCGCCAAGTCTACATCGATTCAGAACCAGTTTCTGAAGTACCCAATTCAACGCAATGCCAAACTCGGTTTAAAATCCGCAAAACTGTCGCATGTTGGCACGCGCTAGCTTCCTCACTCGGCGCATGTTCTCTGGGACTGGAGTCGAGGCGCGAATTGGGGCAGATCTTCTTCTCCTGCGTGGCACTTCAATCGCTCGAGGAGCAATAACATCTAAATAGCTTCCTCCCAAGAAGTCCAACGTTGGAGATGTTGGTTGGATATTTCCAACGCAACAATAACTCGGTTCAGAAGAAATGTAGCTTCCTCCTAACGAGTAGTGTAGGGTCGGACTTGTAGGACGAAGGCGGCCAGCACATTCGAATGTTTGGTCACCGAAAAAGAACCTCTCGAAAGAGCTTTCGTCGTCGTCCTCCTGCTCCTCCTCTCCAACGTGCGCCACAACGAACGGTTGTTGTTCATATTCCTCCCTCGCAACCTGTTCCGGAATTCCAGCATTCGATGAAAGCGGTGGAATGCTTTCTTCCATCTGATTTTCAGAGACAGGCAGAAATAGTGAGTATATTTCACTTACTTCGTCGTCGGAGCTGTCCCTTGGGATGGCACGAACAAAATCCCAAAGCTGACCAGCCTTTCCATTAGACGACATCTCTCTTTGAGCACGAAGGATAATGTCTTCTATATTCATGGATGGTCCCGACACTTCGAATAAGCTGGAGTCGGTGCCCGGTGCCTCCAACAGGCTTGAGCAATCACCCTCGTACTCAGAACTGTTAGGGCTCAAGGAGATGTTGACGGCCTCCTCACGAGCCTCTTCACCAGACGCCTTCTGCTCAGGTGGTACGGCGTCATCCTCCTCCACATTCCTTGTGCGTAATCTCTTCCAGCGCATCAACATAGATGTCACGAA
This sequence comes from Pholcus phalangioides, assembly GCF_987345545.1. Lineage (NCBI taxonomy): Eukaryota > Metazoa > Arthropoda > Arachnida > Araneae > Pholcidae > Pholcus > Pholcus phalangioides. The sequence continues at coordinate 285,300 of NW_028301637.1, forward strand.
TGCTATTGCGCAAATTTTCGCCATCTTCTCTCTCTCTCTTTTCGTTAATACGAATCCACCGATAACGTGGTGGAGAATTAAAAGGGTCGACTCCCGGCCGCAAAACGAATAAACGATGAATCGTGCAAACGTGACACAGCGAGGAGCCGAGGACGCGCGCGCGAAACGCAAGTCCTTATATACCCATCGAAATGAAAAATTTCCCAGAAATTTTTGGAAAATTCCTAGAATCGTATAAAAATTTTGTATAACATTCCCCTGTACGACAGGTTCGAAAAATTTCCTGGAATTCCAGAAAATTTTCGGGATATTTTTGGACCCGACCAAGAATGGTTGCAGCTGACGATTCGACGGTTCAGTAATCGAACCTGTAGACCCGGCTGTTCATATTGTTATTATTATTATTATTTTTTCATCAATAAGTAGGGGACGTCCTCGGCTGTAAAAGTATATCACGACGTTGAAGATGCAGCGCCATCTATCGATCATAACTGTGGAATGCTACGGTTCCAATGCAGACAGTCCATGTAATTGAAATTACGTTCTCGCAGATGCGCGAATTCATACAGTTACTTTCAGATACGAAATAAATTTATCTCATCGAGAGTCTCTGAGTGCATTTAAAGTCCACCACCAACTTGGACGGGAAAAGCGATGACTGGCGAGAAGAGCTTCAAATCACAAATGCTTCATTTCAGAACCTTAATGTTTTCACAGTTTTGTACAGTGCTTGCAGAGCATCTGATCTCTTGAATGATATGAAAAATAAAACTCGTATGGTAAGCAGTTTCTTGGGATTGGATCGGCAAAGAAAAGACGTTCAATAAACCTCCAGATGAAAACACTAGCATCAAACATATCAGATATCAGTTTGCATGTCAAAGTGTTGTAACCTGGGGGTAGCGGCGGCCAACACAACATTCAAAAAGGGCAGCCGTACCAAAAAAAAAGAAAGAAAAAAAAATAGGAGAAGCGAAACCGCAGTTTCGCCCCCCGTCAACGCCCAAGAAAGTTTCACTTTGCTTTGGCAAGTTAGAACTAACAAAAGAAAAACTCGAAGAACTCAAGAAAACATTTTTTGTTAGTTTTTTTTTTTAAGTTTTTTTTGTTTTTTCGTTTTTAATTTTTTTTTTTTTTTTTTTGCGTTTTTTTTTCTCATCTGCGACTTGACGGTGATTTCGCCAAGTCTACATCGATTCAGAACCAGTTTCTGAAGTACCCAATTCAACGCAATGCCAAACTCGGTTTAAAATCCGCAAAACTGTCGCATGTTGGCACGCGCTAGCTTCCTCACTCGGCGCATGTTCTCTGGGACTGGAGTCGAGGCGCGAATTGGGGCAGATCTTCTTCTCCTGCGTGGCACTTCAATCGCTCGAGGAGCAATAACATCTAAATAGCTTCCTCCCAAGAAGTCCAACGTTGGAGATGTTGGTTGGATATTTCCAACGCAACAATAACTCGGTTCAGAAGAAATGTAGCTTCCTCCTAACGAGTAGTGTAGGGTCGGACTTGTAGGACGAAGGCGGCCAGCACATTCGAATGTTTGGTCACCGAAAAAGAACCTCTCGAAAGAGCTTTCGTCGTCGTCGTCGTCCTCCTCCTCCTCCTCTCCAACGTGCGCCACAACGAACGGTTGTTGTTCATATTCCTCCCTCGCAACCTGTTCCGGAATTCCAGCATTCGATGAAAGCGGTGGAATGCTTTCTTCCATCTGATTTTCAGAGACAGGCAGAAATAGTGAGGATATTTCACTTACTTCGTCGTCGGAGCTGTCCCTTGGGATGGCACGAAGAAAATCCCAAAGCTGACCAGCCTTTCCATTAGACGACATCTCTCTTTGAGCACGAAGGATAATGTCTTCTATATTCATGGATGGTCCCGACACTTCGAATAAGCTGGAGTCGGCGCCCGGTGCCTCCAACAGGCTTGAGCAATCACCCTCGTACTCAGAACTGTTAGGGCTCAAGGAGATGTTGACGGCCTCCTCACGAGCCTCTTCACCAGACGCCTTCTGCTCAGGTGGTACGGCGTCATCCTCCTCCACATTCCTTGTGCGGAATCTCTTCCAGCGCATCAACATAGATGTCACGAATGCTATTGCGCAAATTTTCGCCATCTTCTCTCTCTCTCTTTTCGTTAATACGAATCCACCGATAACGTGGTGGAGAATTAAAAGGGTCGACTCCCGGCCGCAAAACGAATAAACGATGAATCGTGTAAACGTGACACAGCGAGGAGCCGAGGACGCGCGCGCGAAACGCAAGTCCTTATATACCCATCGAGATGAAAAATTTCCCAGAAATTTTTGGAAAATTCCTAGAATCGTATAAAAATTTTGTATAACATTCCCCTGTACGACAGGTTCGAAAAATTTCCTGGAATTCCAGAAAATTTTCGGGATATTTTTGGACCCGACCAAGAATGGTTGCAGCTGACGATTCGACGGTTCAGTAATCGAACCTGTAGACCCGGCTGTTCATATTGTTATTATTATTATTATTTTTTCATCAATAAGTAGGGGACGTCCTCGGCTGTAAAAGTATATCACGACGTTGAAGATGCAGCGCCATCTATCGATCATAACTGTGGAATGCTACGGTTCCAATGCAGACAGTCCATGTAATTGAAATTACGTTCTCGCAGATGCGCGAATTCATACAGTTACTTTCAGATACGAAATAAATTTATCTCATCGAGAGTCTCTGAGTGCATTTAAAGTCCACCACCAACTTGGACGGGAAAAGCGATGACTGGCGAGAAGAGCTTCAAATCACAAATGCTTCATTTCAGAACCTTAATGTTTTCACAGTTTTGTACAGTGCTTGCAGAGCATCTGATCTCTTGAATGATATGAAAAATAAAACTCGTATGGTAAGCAGTTTCTTGGGATTGGATCGGCAAAGAAAAGACGTCCAATAAACCTCCAGATGAAAACACTAGCATCAAACATATCAGATATCAGTTTGCATGTCAAAGTGTTGTAACCTGGGGGTAGCGGCTGCCAACACAACATTCAAAAAGGGCAGCCGTACCAAAAAAAAAGAAAGAAAAAAAAATAGGAGAAGCGAAACCGCAGTTTCGCCCCCCGTCAACGCCCAAGAAAGTTTCACTTTGCTTTGGCAAGTTAGAACTAACAAAAGAAAAACTCGAAGAACTCAAGAAAACATTTTTTGTTAGTTTTTTTTTTAAGTTTTTTTTGTTTTTTTCTTTTTAATTTTTTTTTTTTTTTTTTGCGTTTTTTTTTCTCATCTGCGACTTGACGGTGATTTCGCCAAGTCTACATCGATTCAGAACCAGTTTCTGAAGTACCCAATTCAACGCAATGCCAAACTCGGTTTAAAATCCGCAAAACTGTCGCATGTTGGCACGCGCTAGCTTCCTCACTCGGCGCATGTTCTCTGGGACTGGAGTCGAGGCGCGAATTGGGGCAGATCTTCTTCTCCTGCGTGGCACTTCAATCGCTCGAGGAGCAATAACATCTAAATAGCTTCCTCCCAAGAAGTCCAACGTTGGAGATGTTGGTTGGATATTTCCAACGCAACAATAACTCGGTTCAGAAGAAATGTAGCTTCCTCCTAACGAGTAGTGTAGGGTCGGACTTGTAGGACGAAGGCGGCCAGCACATTCGAATGTTTGGTCACCGAAAAAGAACCTCTCGAAAGAGCTTTCGTCGTCGTCGTCGTCCTCCTCCTCCTCCTCTCCAACGTGCGCCACAACGAACGGTTGTTGTTCATATTCCTCCCTCGCAACCTGTTCCGGAATTCCAGCATTCGATGAAAGCGGTGGAATGCTTTCTTCCATCTGATTTTCAGAGACAGGCAGAAATAGTGAGGATATTTCACTTACTTCGTCGTCGGAGCTGTCCCTTGGGATGGCACGAAGAAAATCACAAAGCTGACCAGCCTTTCCATTAGACGACATCTCTCTTTGAGCACGAAGGATAATGTCTTCTATATTCATGGATGGTCCCGACACTTCGAATAAGCTGGAGTCGGTGCCCGGTGCCTCCAACAGGCTTGAGCAATCACCCTCGTACTCAGAACTGTTAGGGCTCAAGGAGATGTTGACGGCCTCCTCACGAGCCTCTTCACCAGACGCCTTCTGCTCAGGTGGTACGGCGTCATCCTCCTCCACATTCCTTGTGCGGAATCTCTTCCAGCGCATCAACATAGATGTCACGAATGCTATTGCGCAAATTTTCGCCATCTTCTCTCTCTCTCTTTTCGTTAACCGACTGACGGTTTGAGGGTGTTGAGAAAATCTACTTGAAAAAGGTTCAGGTAATTGTCACGAAACCTCTTCGAAAAAAATCCAACAATTTTCCCTTCCCCCCGTACAAACAGCGGGATATCGGATTTAGTGTTGTGTGGTTTAAAATATTTGTTCCGCCCACTGTTGAATGCTTCTTTGTAGGAGAGGAAAAGAAAAGGTGTGTTCTCTCGTAAAAGGATTCAAACTAAGTACAATACTTGGCTTTTTTGTGGGCTCGTATTTTTTCCCATTCCTCTGCGAACGTATTTTTTACTTTTCGAGTAAAGATCTTGGCAAAATGGAAGTGATTACACGAGCGCTGATTTGAACTACCACCAAATTATTTTACTCAAAAATTTCAATTAACTTACCGTATTCCCACGCATTGGCCGGCATACCGTAAAACACGAGGGCACCAGCTTTTTGTATGTTGTGGTCTTGGCCACTTTTGGCATGCCGGAAAAAGTGAGGTTATAATAGGATCACAGCATGCATTCAGCTGAATCAGTGGATTTTCCGAATAAAGTTGATATATATGTGTATATTTTCCTAAATCACACTTCCTCATTTTCAAAAAAATAAGTTTTCTTTAAATATTAATTTGTCTCGTTCTTCCTCAGGAATAAATTTAATCTATGCATTATCTTGTGTTCATAAAACTTTGAAAAGAAAGTATTTTATTTACATAGTTCCTGAATTTTATAACTCTATGCCATCTGATATGAATTCAACTATCAGCCTTCATTCACACACAGGGCCGCAAATAGGGGGAGCAAACGGGTCTCGTACCCCGGGCGCTGAACCCGAGGGGGTGCAAATTTCATTCTGAAACCTCTCCTTTACCATTACAAGGGGGCGTAAAAATGCGCGCTTGCCCCGGGTGACCAAGCATCTAGTTGCGGCCCTGTTCATACACATGCATAGAAGACTAATCAAATTTTACCTTCTTTCAATTACAGTACCGACATTGAACAATATTTCTGATTCTCTCTGAAATATTTCATTTCCTTCTTCCTCCCATTCAGCTATTCATTCTAATATTAAAAATTCAACTGTTTGTTTTCACTAACATCCAGTAAGATCCATCATTGTTGGTTCCGTGGATATGTATAATCTATTTTCCTGATAAGAAATTAATAAAAAATAAAGATATTCAAGAATTTTCCAGAATCCGTGAATCGAATTTATCGGCATTCCGGAAAATACGGATATTTTCAGCATGCTGGTCTGCCTCACTGTTTCCCGGCATGCCAGCTAATGTGGGGGAAGTACGGTAATTATTTTACTAAGAAATTAGTTTTTCTCACTAATTGAATTCAATTGCTGTGGCCCGTTTTACATCCAGGAGATGAACTGTTTTTGATCGTTAAATTTCTTCCTAAAAACATTATTGTGCAAATAAATGTTATGTTAGGTTGTTTGGCCTCAAGACCTGTAAGACCTTTCTATTATGTGGGCAATGGTGCTATTGGAAGAGCCGTAGCCAGAAATTTCTTGTGGGTTGGGGGAAGGGAACTGACAGTGCAGTACTTAGTCAAGATTCCACAATATATAAGTAAAATTCTGGCATTTAGGGGGATGACTGGCAGTGGGGGTGGAGCCAGAGGGTGCAATGAGTGCTCGAGTACCTACAGTATTCTGTACCACTGATCTGAGCACCCCCAAAATTCATTTTGCACCCACGGTTTCGTAACTCTTCCGACGTATCTAATGGCTGGGCCCCCAGATCACTATCTTAGATGGAAAAAAAAGAAGTCAGTCAACCATTTGGATGTTTCGTTTGTACACTGAGCACACATTTTATAAGAAGTGTGATAAATGACCAAAAGGTACAATAAAAAAATATTTTATTTTATTTTTAAATTTAAATGTACTTTTTTTTTCGTTCAATGTTGAGGCATTGTGCTTGATGAGCACGTACAAGCTTATTCATGTCCTGTCACATAAGTGTGAGGAATTGATAGATGAGCTGCACATTTTTTTTTTTTTTTGTACGGAATGCTTAATCATAAGCCGTGGCTCAGCTTTTACAGCACAATACTTTTTTACTGGATTTTCACCCGTAGCCACTTAGTATATTCTAGAGCTAGTGTGTCGTCGCGTGGACATCATTCTGGGATCTCATCATGAACATCCAAGTTTGTACCTCACTGACGGAAGAGTGGTGGTCTACCGAAGCTCGTTTTCTGTGGCTTTTCCACTTAATGAACGGTTACAGCAGCGGTTCTCATCCTTTTTGGGCGGAGCCCTGTTTCACTCGAGGAGCACTTTTTGCATATAATTTTTATGGTAGAACCCTGTAGGCCTCTTATTTTTTATTTATCTATCAAAGTTACTGATTTGTTTTATTTTCCTGGAGTCACCGCGGAGCCCCTGGGAAGTGTACACGGAGCACCGGTTGGGAATCGCTGGGTTACAGGTTTATCCTGCTTGAAAGTTCGAATTTACTCATGACCGGTCAACAATGTGATAACATGCTTATATTTATTTCCACTTCCAACTGTTTTTTTTTTTTTTTTTAATTCTTACTATAACCGATAAAATTAAAAAAAAAAGCCACACACAAGTGCCCTTGCATTATTTATTTTTTAGAGCATTGCTCAGCGAAGCGATGAACAATGATATAAAAATGTATATATTTGTATAAGTACTGGTACTAACTGAAAATTATCAACTAAGCAATGAAATGTTGCAGAGATTGAATACATGCGTGGATTTAGGTATTGCAAATGAGCCGCATTCTCAATTTCACTGAACATTAGCATGGCATAGTTTGCAAAGCTAATAGAATTTCATACATGTTATGTACGCCTTACCACAAATGTGATGCGTATACGTTCCCATATGCTTTCTCTGTGTACGTTCGCCCAACTCTGGTTCACAAGTATGGGCTGATCCAGGCATAGTCCGGGGGGTATAATGTCTTCATGGGGCCTACATGATAAAATTCTGGCACACAATAATTTTTGAACGTATGTAAATATGTAAGCTGTTACTTCCATCGAAATACTGAACCCCCTTTCCCGAATATCACTTTGCACGCGGGAGGGGGTCACAGTGTTTCGCAGTCAACGAGTTTTAATACGATGTGATATTTTTTTTTTTTCATGCCAAAATAAAAGTGAATGCCAGTACATATCCAACAATCAAGCGATAAGAATTTATATAATAAGATAAAGACGTGCCTTTTAGGTGGGGCATTTCTTGCTGAAGAGCAGCCTTCTTTATACTTTCTAAAAATTCCTCTTCGTTTACAAAAGGATTAAGGCTTCTTTGAACTGACTATTCAACAGCTCCTTGTCAAACGTCTGTATCTGCTAAGTTAATTGAAAACTGTCCCCTCCCGCCGAAGAGGCAGAAGCCATTTTGTCGTTTTCAACGCCCGGCGCCGTTGCGAGTACAATGGTCATTTTGTGGAGAAAGGAGAGGGGCGTATGCTAAGCCAGCTTAGTGATTCTTTATGGGGGGAAAGGAAGGCAGTATATTTACGGCCAGGACCATTTGGAAGTCGAAAAGTTCACACGTAAAAATACGGCCTGGACCGTTTGGAAGGCATCAACTTCACACGTACATATACGTGCAGGACCGTCAGTCGGTTAATACGAATCCACCGATAACGTGGTGGAGAATTAAAAAGGTCGACTCCCGGCCGCAAAACGAATAAACGATGAATCGTGTAAACGTGACACAGCGAGGAGCCGAGGACGCGCGCGCGAAACGCAAGTCCTTATATACCCATCGAGATGAAAAATTTCCCAGAAATTTTTGGAAAATTCCTAGAATCGTATAAAAATTTTGTATAACATTCCCCTGTACGACAGGTTCGAAAAATTTCCTGGAATTCCAGAAAATTTTCGGGATATTTTTGGACCCGACCAAGAATGGTTGCAGCTGACGATTCGACGGTTCAGTAATCGAACCTGTAGACCCGGCTGTTCATATTGTTATTATTATTATTATTTTTTCATCAATAAGTAGGGGACGTCCTCGGCTGTAAAAGTATATCACGACGTTGAAGATGCAGCGCCATCTATCGATCATAACTGTGGAATGCTACGGTTCCAATGCAGACAGTCCATGTAATTGAAATTACGTTCTCGCAGATGCGCGAATTCATACAGTTACTTTCAGATACGAAATAAATTTATCTCATCGAGAGTCTCTGAGTGCATTTAAAGTCCACCACCAACTTGGACGGGAAAAGCGATGACTGGCGAGAAGAGCTTCAAATCACAAATGCTTCATTTCAGAACCTTAATGTTTTCACAGTTTTGTACAGTGCTTGCAGAGCATCTGATCTCTTGAATGATATGAAAAATAAAACTCGTATGGTAAGCAGTTTCTTGGGATTGGATCGGCAAAGAAAAGACGTTCAATAAACCTCCAGATGAAAACACTAGCATCAAACATATCAGATATCAGTTTGCATGTCAAAGTGTTGTAACCTGGGGGTAGCGGCTGCCAACACAACATTCAAAAAGGGCAGCCGTACCAAAAAAAAAGAAAGAAAAAAAAATAGGAGAAGCGAAACCGCAGTTTCGCCCCCCGTCAACGCCCAAGAAAGTTTCACTTTGCTTTGGCAAGTTAGAACTAACAAAAGAAAAACTCGAAGAACTCAAGAAAACATTTTTTGTTAGTTTTTTTTACAAGTTTTTTTTTTTTTTTTTTTAATTTTTTTTTTTGCGTTTTTTTTTTCTCATCTGCGACTTGACGGTGATTTCGCCAAGTCTACATCGATTCAGAACCAGTTTCTGAAGTACCCAATTCAACGCAATGCCAAACTCGGTTTAAAATCCGCAAAACTGTCGCATGTTGGCACGCGCTAGCTTCCTCACTCGGCGCATGTTCTCTGGGACTGGAGTCGAGGCGCGAATTGGGGCAGATCTTCTTCTCCTGCGTGGCACTTCAATCGCTCGAGGAGCAATAACATCTAAATAGCTTCCTCCCAAGAAGTCCAACGTTGGAGATGTTGGTTGGATATTTCCAACGCAACAATAACTCGGTTCAGAAGAAATGTAGCTTCCTCCTAACGAGTAGTGTAGGGTCGGACTTGTAGGACGAAGGCGGCCAGCACATTCGAATGTTTGGTCACCGAAAAAGAACCTCTCGAAAGAGCTTTCGTCGTCGTCGTCGTCCTCCTCCTCCTCCTCTCCAACGTGCGCCACAACGAACGGTTGTTGTTCATATTCCTCCCTCGCAACCTGTTCCGGAATTCCAGCATTCGATGAAAGCGGTGGAATGCTTTCTTCCATCTGATTTTCAGAGACAGGCAGAAATAGTGAGGATATTTCACTTACTTCGTCGTCGGAGCTGTCCCTTGGGATGGCACGAAGAAAATCCCAAAGCTGACCAGCCTTTCCATTAGACGACATCTCTCTTTGAGCACGAAGGATAATGTCTTCTATATTCATGGATGGTCCCGACACTTCGAATAAGCTGGAGTCGGTGCCCGGTGCCTCCAACAGGCTTGAGCAATCACCCTCGTACTCAGAACTGTTAGGGCTCAAGGAGATGTTGACGGCCTCCTCACGAGCCTCTTCACCAGACGCCTTCTGCTCAGGTGGTACGGCGTCATCCTCCTCCACATTCCTTGTGCGGAATCTCTTCCAGCGCATCAACATAGATGTCACGAATGCTATTGCGCAAATTTTCGCCATCTTCTCTCTCTCTCTTTTCGTTAACCGACTGACGGTTTGAGGGTGTTGAGAAAATCTACTTGAAAAAGGTTCAGGTAATTGTCACAAAACCTCTTCGAAAAAAATCCAACAATTTTTCCTTCCCCCCGTACAAACAGCGGGATATCGGATTTAGTGTTGTGTGGTTTAAAATATTTGTTCCGCCCACTGTTGAATGCTTCTTTGTAGGAGAGGAAAAGAAAAGGTGTGTTCTCTCGTAAAAGGATTCAAACTAAGTACAATACTTGGCTTTTTTGTGGGCTCGTATTTTTTCCCATTCCTCTGCGAACGTATTTTTTACTTTTCGAGTAAAGATCTTGGCAAAATGGAAGTGATTACACGAGCGCTGATTTGAACTACCACCAAATTATTTTACTCAAAAATTTCAATTAACTTACCGTATTCCCACGCATTGGCCGGCATACCGTAAAACACGAGGGCACCAGCTTTTTGTATGTTGTGGTCTTGGCCACTTTTGGCATGCCGGAAAAAGTGAGGTTATAATAGGATCACAGCATGCATTCAGCTGAATCAGTGGATTTTCCGAATAAAGTTGATATATATGTGTATATTTTCCTAAATCACACTTCCTCATTTTCAAAAAAATAAGTTTTCTTTAAATATTAATTTGTCTCGTTCTTCCTCAGGAATAAATTTAATCTATGCATTATCTTGTGTTCATAAAACTTTGAAAAGAAAGTATTTTATTTACATAGTTCCTGAATTTTATAACTCTATGCCATCTGATATGAATTCAACTATCAGCCTTCATTCACACACAGGGCCGCAAATAGGGGGAGCAAACGGGTCTCGTACCCCGGGCGCTGAACCCGAGGGGGTGCAAATTTCATTCTGAAACCTCTCCTTTACCATTACAAGGGGGCGTAAAAATGCGCGCTTGCCCCGGGTGACCAAGCATCTAGTTGCGGCCCTGTTCATACACATGCATAGAAGACTAATCAAATTTTACCTTCTTTCAATTACAGTACCGACATTGAACAATATTTCTGATTCTCTCTGAAATATTTCATTTCCTTCTTCCTCCCATTCAGCTGTTCATTCTAATATTAAAAATTCAACTGTTTGTTTTCACTAACATCCAGTAAGATCCATCATTGTTGGCTCCGTGGATATGTATAATCTATTTTCCTGATAAGAAATTAATAAAAAATAAAGATATTCAAGAATTTTCCAGAATCCGTGAATCGAATTTATCGGCATTCCGGAAAATACGGATATTTTCAGCATGCTGGTCTGCCTCACTGTTTCCCGGCATGCCAACTAATGTGGGGGAAGTACGGTAATTATTTTACTAAGAAATTAGTTTTTCTCACTAATTGAATTCAATTGCTGTGGCCCGTTTTACATCCAGGAGATGAACTGTTTTTGATCGTTAAATTTCTTCCTAAAAACATTTTTGTGCAAATAAATGTTATGTTAGGTTGTTTGGCCTCAAGACCTGTAAGACCTTTCTATTATGTGGGCAATGGTGCTATTGGAAGAGCCGTAGCCTGAAATTTCTTGTGGGTTGGGGGAAGGGAACTGACAGTGCAGTACTTAGTCAAGATTCCACAATATATAAGTAAAATTCTGGCATTTAGGGGGATGACTGGCAGTGGGGGTGGAGCCAGAGGGTGCAATGAGTGCTCGAGTACCTACAGTATTCTGTACCACTGATCTGAGCACCCCCAAAATTCATTTTGCACCCACGGTTTCGTAACTCTTCCGACGTATCTAATGGCTGGGCCCCCAGATCACTATCTTAGATGGAAAAAAAAGAAGTCAGTCAACCATTTGGATGTTTCGTTTGTACACTGAGCACACATTTTATAAGAAGTGTGATAAATGACCAAAAGGTACAATAAAAAAATATTTTATTTTATTTTTAAATTTAAATGTACTTTTTTTTTCGTTCAATGTTGAGGCATTGTGCTTGATGAGCACGTACAAGCTTATTCATGTCCTGTCACATAAGTGTGAGGAATTGATAGATGAGCTGCACATTTTTTTTTTTTTTTTGTACGGAATGCTTAATCATAAGCCGTGGCTCAGCTTTTACAGCACAATACTTTTTTACTGGATTTTCACCCGTAGCCACTTAGTATATTCTAGAGCTAGTGTGTCGTCGCGTGGACATCATTCTGGGATCTCATCATGAACATCCAAGTTTGTACCTCACTGACGGAAGAGTGGTGGTCTACCGAAGCTCGTTTTCTGTGGCTTTTCCACTTAATGAACGGTTACAGCAGCGGTTCTCATCCTTTTTGGGCGGAGCCCTGTTTCACTCGAGGAGCACTTTTTGCATATAATTTTTATGGTAGAACCCTGTAGGCCTCTTATTTTTTATTTATCTATCAAAGTTACTGATTTGTTTTATTTTCCTGGAGTCACCGCGGAGCCCCTGGGAAGTGTACACGGAGCACCGGTTGGGAATCGCTGGGTTACAGGTTTATCCTGCTTGAAAGTTCGAATTTACTCATGACCGGTCAACAATGTGATAACATGCTTATATTTATTTCCACTTCCAACTGTTTTTTTTTTTTTTTTTTAATTCTTACTATAACCGATAAAATTAAAAAAAAAAGCCACACACAAGTGCCCTTGCATTATTTATTTTTTAGAGCATTGCTCAGCGAAGCGATGAACAATGATATAAAAATGTATATATTTGTATAAGTACTGGTACTAACTGAAAATTATCAACTAAGCAATGAAATGTTGCAGAGATTGAATACATGCGTGGATTTAGGTATTGCAAATGAGCCGCATTCTCAATTTCACTGAACATTAGCATGGCATAGTTTGCAAAGCTAATAGAATTTCATACATGTTATGTACGCCTTACCACAAATGTGATGCGTATACGTTCCCATATGCTTTCTCTGTGTACGTTCGCCCAACTCTGGTTCACAAGTATGGGCTGATCCAGGCATAGTCCGGGGGGTATAATGTCTTCATGGGGCCTACATGATAAAATTCTGGCACACAATAATTTTTGAAAGTATGTAAATATGTAAGCTGTTACTTCCATCGAAATACTGAACCCCCTTTCCCGAATATCACTTTGCACGCGGGAGGGGGTCACAGTGTTTCGCAGTCAACGAGTTTTAATACGATGTGATATTTTTTTTTTTTCATGCCAAAATAAAAGTGAATGCCAGTACATATCCAACAATCAAGCGATAAGAATTTATATAATAAGATAAAGACGTGCCTTTTAGGTGGATAATTTCTTGCTGAAGAGCAGCCTTCTTTATACTTTCTAAAAATTCCTCTTCGTTTACAAAAGGATTAAGGCTTCTTTGAACTGACTATTCAACAGCTCCTTGTCAAACGTCTGTATCTGCTAAGTTAATTGAAAACTGTCCCCTCCCGCCGAAGAGGCAGAAGCCATTTTGTCGTTTTCAACGCCCAGCGCCGTTGCGAGTACAATGGTCATTTTGTGGAGAAAGGAGAGGGGCGTATGCTAAGCCAGCTTAGTGATTCTTTATGGGGGGAAAGCAAGGCAGTATATTTACGGCCAGGACCATTTGGAAGTCGAAAAGTTCACACGTAAAAATACGGCCTGGACCGTTTGGAAGGCATCAACTTCACACGTACATATACGTGCAGGACCGTCAGTCGGTTAATACGAATCCACCGATAACGTGGTGGAGAATTAAAAGGGTCGACTCCCGGCCGCAAAACGAATAAACGATGAATCGTGTAAACGTGACACAGCGAGGAGCCGAGGACGCGCGCGCGAAACGCAAGTCCTTATATACCCATCGAGATGAAAAATTTCCCAGAAATTTTTGGAAAATTCCTAGAATCGTATAAAAATTTTGTATAACATTCCCCTGTACGACAGGTTCGAAAAATTTCCTGGAATTCCAGAAAATTTTCGGGATATTTTTGGACCCGACCAAGAATGGTTGCAGCTGACGATTCGACGGTTCAGTAATCGAACCTGTAGACCCGGCTGTTCATATTGTTATTATTATTATTATTTTTTCATCAATAAGTAGGGGACGTCCTCGGCTGTAAAAGTATATCACGACGTTGAAGATGCAGCGCCATCTATCGATCATAACTGTGGAATGCTACGGTTCCAATGCAGACAGTCCATGTAATTGAAATTACGTTCTCGCAGATGCGCGAATTCATACAGTTACTTTCAGATACGAAATAAATTTATCTCATCGAGAGTCTCTGAGTGCATTTAAAGTCCACCACCAACTTGGACGGGAAAAGCGATGACTGGCGAGAAGAGCTTCAAATCACAAATGCTTCATTTCAGAACCTTAATGTTTTCACAGTTTTGTACAGTGCTTGCAGAGCATCTGATCTCTTGAATGATATGAAAAATAAAACTCGTATGGTAAGCAGTTTCTTGGGATTGGATCGGCAAAGAAAAGACGTTCAATAAACCTCCAGATGAAAACACTAGCATCAAACATATCAGATATCAGTTTGCATGTCAAAGTGTTGTAACCTGGGGGTAGCGGCTGCCAACACAACATTCAAAAAGGGCAGCCGTACCAAAAAAAAAGAAAGAAAAAAAAATAGGAGAAGCGAAACCGCAGTTTCGCCCCCCGTCAACGCCCAAGAAAGTTTCACTTTGCTTTGGCAAGTTAGAACTAACAAAAGAAAAACTCGAAGAACTCAAGAAAACATTTTTTGTTAGTTTTTTTTACAAGTTTTTTTTTTTTTTTTTTTAATTTTTTTTTTTGCGTTTTTTTTTTCTCATCTGCGACTTGACGGTGATTTCGCCAAGTCTACATCGATTCAGAACCAGTTTCTGAAGTACCCAATTCAACGCAATGCCAAACTCGGTTTAAAATCCGCAAAACTGTCGCATGTTGGCACGCGCTAGCTTCCTCACTCGGCGCATGTTCTCTGGGACTGGAGTCGAGGCGCGAATTGGGGCAGATCTTCTTCTCCTGCGTGGCACTTCAATCGCTCGAGGAGCAATAACATCTAAATAGCTTCCTCCCAAGAAGTCCAACGTTGGAGATGTTGGTTGGATATTTCCAACGCAACAATAACTCGGTTCAGAAGAAATGTAGCTTCCTCCTAACGAGTAGTGTAGGGTCGGACTTGTAGGACGAAGGCGGCCAGCACATTCGAATGTTTGGTCACCGAAAAAGAACCTCTCGAAAGAGCTTTCGTCGTCGTCGTCGTCCTCCTGCTCCTCCTCTCCAACGTGCGCCACAACGAACGGTTTTTGTTGTTCATATTCCTCCCTCGCAACCTGTTCCGGAATTCCAGCATTCGATGAAAGCGGTGGAATGCTTTCTTCCATCTGATTTTCAGAGACAGGCAGAAATAGTGAGGATATTTCACTTACTTCGTCGTCGGAGCTGTCCCTTGGGATGGCACGAAGAAAATCCCAAAGCTGACCAGCCTTTCCATTAGACGACATCTCTCTTTGAGCACGAAGGATAATGTCTTCTATATTCATGGATGGTCCCGACACTTCGAATAAGCTGGAGTCGGTGCCCGGTGCCTCCAACAGGCTTGAGCAATCACCCTCGTACTCAGAACTGTTAGGGCTCAAGGAGATGTTGACGGCCTCCTCACGAGCCTCTTCACCAGACGCCTTCTGCTCAGGTGGTACGGCGTCATCCTCCTCCACATTCCTTGTGCGGAATCTCTTCCAGCGCATCAACATAGATGTCACGAATGCTATTGCGCAAATTTTCGCCATCTTCTCTCTCTCTCTTTTCGTTAATACGAATCCACCGATAACGTGGTGGAGAATTAAAAGGGTCGACTCCCGGCCGCAAAACGAATAAACGATGAATCGTGTAAACGTGACACAGCGAGGAGCCGAGGACGCGCGCGCGAAACGCAAGTCCTTATATACCCATCGAGATGAAAAATTTCCCAGAAATTTTTGGAAAATTCCTAGAATCGTATAAAAATTTTGTATAACATTCCCCTGTACGACAGGTTCGAAAAATTTCCTGGAATTCCACAAAATTTCCGGGATATTTTTGGACCCGACCAAGAATGGTTGCAGCTGACGATTCGACGGTTCAGTAATCGAACCTGTAGACCCGGCTGTTCATATTGTTATTATTATTTTTTTTTTTCATCAATAAGTAGGGGACGTCCTCGGCTGTAAAAGTATATCACGACGTTGAAGATGCAGCGCCATCTATCGATCATAACTGTGGAATGCTACGGTTCCAATGCAGACAGTCCATGTAATTGAAATTACGTTCTCGCAGATGCGCGAATTCATACAGTTACTTTCAGATACGAAATAAATTTATCTCATCGAGAGTCTCTGAGTGCATTTAAAGTCCACCACCAACTTGGACGGGAAAAGCGATGACTGGCGAGAAGAGCTTCAAATCACAAATGCTTCATTTCAGAACCTTAATGTTTTCACAGTTTTGTACAGTGCTTGCAGAGCATCTGATCTCTTGAATGATATGAAAAATAAAACTCGTATGGTAAGCAGTTTCTTGGGATTGGATCGGCAAAGAAAAGACGTTCAATAAACCTCCAGATGAAAACACTAGCATCAAACATATCAGATATCAGTTTGCATGTCAAAGTGTTGTAACCTGGGGGTAGCGGCTGCCAACACAACATTCAAAAAGGGCAGCCGTACCAAAAAAAAAAAGAAAGAAAAAAAAATAGGAGAAGCGAAACCGCAGTTTCGCCCCCCGTCAACGCCCAAGAAAGTTTCACTTTGCTTTGGCAAGTTAGAACTAACAAAAGAAAAACTCGAAGAACTCAAGAAAACATTTTTTGTTAGTTTTTTTTTTAAAGTTTTTTTTGTTTTTTTGTTTTTAATTTTTTTTTTTTTTTTTTTGCGTTTTTTTTTTCTCATCTGCGACTTGACGGTGATTTCGCCAAGTCTACATCGATTCAGAACCAGTTTCTGAAGTACCCAATTCAACGCAATGCCAAACTCGGTTTAAAATCCGCAAAACTGTCGCATGTTGGCACGCGCTAGCTTCCTCACTCGGCGCATGTTCTCTGGGACTGGAGTCGAGGCGCGAATTGGGGCAGATCTTCTTCTCCTGCGTGGCACTTCAATCGCTCGAGGAG